>NC_083321.1:94422852-94746034 GCF_963455315.2 Globicephala melas
GAATTCTATGACTTCATGATCACATAGAAAAATGACTCAGACTTATGAACAAATTTATGGACTTGAGTGCTCTTTAAAAAATAACTGATCAGGGCTTCCCTGGTGGCGCAGTGGTTGGGAGTCCACCTGCCAATGCAGGGGACACGGGTTCGTGCCCCGGTCCGGGAGGATCCCACGTGCAGCAGAGCGGCTGGGCCCGTGAGCCATGGCCGCTGAGCCTGTGCGTCCAGAACCTGTGCTCCGCAACGGGAGAGGCCACAACAGTGAGAGGCCCGCGTACTGCAAAAAAAACAAACAAACAAAAAAACTGATCCCATAGAATACAGGGCTTTGGAGTCCGCAGACCTGGATTTGTCTGTGAACCCCACTACTTCCTACCTGTGTGATTCTAGGCAAGTTGTTTAGCTCTCCTGAGCCTCAGTTTCGACATCATTTAAAGAGGCATGCTGGTATGTGCCTCACAGGGTTGGTGTCAAAATTAAAGAAGGTGGTAGGGACTTCCCTGGTGGCACAGTGGATAAGACTCCACGCTCCCAATGCAGGGGGCCCAGGTTCAATCCCTGGTCAGGGAACTAGATCCCACATGCATGCTGCAACTAAGAGTTCGTGTGCCACAACTAAGGAGTCTGTGTGCCGCAACTAAGAGCGGGTGAGTTGCAACTAAGGAGCCCTGGAGCTGCAACTAAGGAGCCTGCCCGCTGCAACTAAGGCCCGGTGCAAATAAATAAATAAATAAATAAATAAATAAATAAGAGCCTGTTTAGTGGTTCCTCTAACTTTAAAAAAAAAAGAAGGTAGTAAAGTGCTTTACACAGGGCTTGGGACATCTTAAGCACCAAATATACATTAGTTAACTTTTTTATTGTTTTTGTTTTTTGTCTAGAGAAATAAAACTAAAAGATGTGCACTATTGCAGTGTTAAAAGCTAGGTTAAGTGCTTTGCCAAGTTCATGGGGAATTTCTCTTTTTGTAGGCTAGATTTTCACAATCAATAATCAGTTAATTGCTTCTTTCTCCTGTTTCATGGTAGCCTTGGAGCCCTGGACTCTCTTACACTGTAAGACCTCTGAGTTTATTTTAGGTTGACCTTCTTGTTCCTAAAGTGGAAACTGCTGCTGGCCTTTTTAGGGGCTAAGAGAAAAAAACCAGACTTTCCAGTAGTCTAAAAAATGGTTTCTTCCCAGAGAGCTAGATGAGGGGGGAAATAATAGAAAATAAAAGCTTGCAGCTAGAACAAGTAGTGTTCCTGTTTTGCTCTAGTGGAAATGACTGCATGGGCTGCAGTTGGCTGAAGGGCAAAAGAAAGGGCATTGCTAGGCAATTCTTGATTCTGAGTTGTGATCTCTTTAATTTCAAGCTAAAGACTTGAGTTGCTTCTTCATGTTTAGTCTCCTCAGAACTCCAGTTCTCAGTATGCAGAACTGTAAGTGAATTTGTACACTCGATCATTTTCTGTGTAGTCAGCCTTCTTATCTTCCTCACTATACTGAAGTTCCTGGATTCAGATAAGCATAACTAAAAGTTAAACCCCGGTGTGTGTTCTGACAAGTGTGGCCTAGCTTTACACCCCAGCAAACCATTTAATTAAAGGTTAGGGAACTGAAGAACTCTTGTTTTATTTCCAAAGGACTTTGATGTTTTTTGCCCGGAGAGAATCACCTGAACCTCTTTGAGACTCTGTTTCTCATCAGAGATAATGATACTTCTGCAGATGGTTGCTATGAAGAATCCATGAAAAGTGAAAGCACTTTGTTATGTATCATTCACTACATGAAATTAAGGACTGGTATCCAGAAAATATGAAAACTCTAATTCAAAAAGATACGTGCACCCCAATGTTTGTAGCAGCACTATTTACAATAGCCAAGACACGGAAGCAAACTAAATGTCCATCGTCAGGGACTTCCCTGGTGGCCCAGTGGTTAAGAATCGCCTTCCAATGCAGGGGACCTGGGTTCGATCCCTGGTCGGGAAACTAAGATCCCACATGCTGCGGGGCAACTAAGCCCAAGCGCCGCAACTACTGAGCCCACGCACTCTAGAGCCTGCAAGCCACAACTAGAGAGAAGCCTGTGCGCTGCAACGCAAGACCGCACCTGCCACAACTAAGACCTGACACAGCCAAATAAATAAATATTAAAAAACAATGTCCATTGGCATACACACACACACACACACACACACACACAATGGAATATTACTCAGCCATAAAAAAGAATGAAATCATGCCATTTGCAGCAACATGGATGGACCTAGATTATCATACTAAGTGAAGTAAATCAGAGAAAGATAAATATCATATGATATTATTTATATGTGGAATCTAAAAAAAGATACAAATGAACTTATTTACAAAACAGAAATAGACTCACAGACATAGAAAAAAAACATGGTTACCAAAGGGGAAAAGGGGGGAGGGATAAATTGGGAATTTGGAGCTAATAGATACACACTACTATATATAAAATAGATAAACAGCAAGGACCTACTGTATAGCACAGGGAACGATATTCAATAACTATAATGGAAAAGAATCTGAAAAAGATATATGTATATGCTGAATCACCTTGCCATACACCTGAAACACTGTAAATCAACTATACTCCAATTATAAAAAAGAAATTAAGGGCTGGATACTGTCAGTCCTGTTTGTCCCCTATGGTGGTGGTCAAACTCCCTGAAGAGCAAGAACCATGTCTTTTTCATGTATATATTCTGGGTATTTAGTACAATGCCAGGAACAGTTAGTAGTGAACACGTGTTGGTCAAAAAGAGGAAAGGAAGGCAGGCAGCAAGTCTGAAGAGGTGCCATGGGTCCTGTGGGGGGCCAGTTATCTGCCTGCGTACCCCCATCAACAAGAAGATCCAGCGCGCATGGGCCTTACCAGGTTCAGACATCAAAGGAAGATGCTGAGCCTCTACCATTGGACAGTAGGGGGAGCACGCACATCAGCAACAAAGATGCCAGTCTGCTGTTCACATCTCTGCTTCCTTTAACATGTTATCCATAGTCTTAACAACTGACATAACATACGATCTAAAAATTCTAATGAATAGTACAGAATACGCTCAGCAGGTGAAAGCTGGTCCCATCTACTCCCCATTTGTGCTTCTGCCCGCGGATTGAGATCCTGAACTAGTTCCAATACCTGTGTGACAAAGAAGAAAGAGATCTGGGCTGGAAATCAGGCAATCTGTGTGCCTTCCCCTCATTTATTTCTTTAGACAAATGGACAGTACCTTTCCCGTCAACACGACCAAGGAGAGGAGGTGATAAGAGGAAAATCATCCACATTCATTGCTTCAACCGAACATGGAGTATCTACCAGGCTCTGTTAGACGTGGTTCCTGATAACCAAGATACAGGCCCTACTCTTTGGGAACTCCGGGGAAGGAATAAAGAGTAAAGTGTTCTGAAAACAAAAAGCTGTGGGGCGCAAGGCTGCAAAAATGAACTTCACAAATACTAACCACATGGCCACTTTTTCATATGCATACTATCTCAAATGACTCTGTGTCCCTCCTGTTTGTAGATTCCTGTGGCACACAAACAGTACACCTGCAGTTTTCCACGTGGACAGTTGGTTTAGCCCGAGTTGGGACTGGTGGGTACCATGAAGCGTCTTAGACACCACTTGTTAAATCACTCAGTGCTCAGAGCTGCGGCTTCAAGGCTCTTTGCTGTGCTCTGCTTACGTGCCATACCCTGCCACTATGGCAATGAGAGAAAACCCAGGTTCTTGGAATTCCTGCCCCATCAGTATTTCCCAGCTTCCTTAAGAAACATGTTTTAGGTGCCCATTACATGCCATGCGCTCAGACAGAGGGACACAACAACGAATATAAGACACTGACTATAGTTCACAATCCGTATCTGGTGGCAGACACAAACCTCTAACTTTAATTCTCTTCTTCTATTGCCGAAAAACCAGTTTCACATACACGGGTTCATTTAGGCCTCAAAACAATCCTATGACGGCAGAAGGTAATTCACCTAGGCACAGCGGGTTACAATTCACAAACCGCGTGACATTTGATCCTCATCTTGATCCCTCATTGCCTGCGAATTTAATAAAGGAGGAAACTGATGCTCAAAGAGGTGAAGGTCTAGCTCTTAACAAGCATTTCAGCCAGTGCACTTACAGAGCCGGCAAAGCCGCAAAATGCGGAGCGAGCGGCGGGCTGCGGACACTGCCTCAAGCGGCGGCGCGCACTCTCCCTGCACGGGGAAGCTGTCAAGGAGACTGGAGAGCGCCTGTGCACCCAGGCTCCAGGAAGCGGCCGGGTCACGTGATCCGCCGGCCCCTCTCACGTGACCTCTCTACCGGAGGCGGGGGCCTTCGGCCAAGATGGCGGCTTACCTGCAGTGGCGGCGCTTCGTTTTCTTCGACAAGGAGCTGGTGAAGGAGCCACTGGGCAATGATGGGGCTGCTCCCGGGGCTGCGCCTGCTTCTGGACCCTCTGCTTCCAAGTTCCTTTGCCTCCCTCCTGGCATCACTGTCTGCGACTCAGGCCGAGGGAGCCTAGTCTTTGGAGATATCCTTCCTGTGGAGCTGCCTCTTCCCTCCCCGAATCCCTGAAGAGATACAGCTGGGATGAAATCTGTCCGTCAGAGGGGTTCGTGTTACGTGCCACTTTCCTTTAGATGGGCGCCCAGTGCTCCTTCTGTGGTCCGAGGGAAGAAAGGAGGAAGTCCGTTCTCTAACTTGTTGCCAACTGAGCGAACAATCCTGGGCGAGTCATTTAACCTCTCTGGGCTTCAATTTCCTTATCTGCAAAAGGGGCGTAAAATAACAATTCGGCAAGGTTTTTTTTTATTGTTTTTGTTTACTTTTAAGATCGATTAAAAGAACGGATGCAAGTTGGCTTTAAAAGATGAATATGTGAGGTGTCATCTCCCCAGCCCAGTATTGTGGGGGAGGAGTTAAATGAGACCATGAGTTTGCTGCTTTGTTTTTCATAATGCTGCCACTAAACTCGGGCCTTTCTTTTCTAATCTTTTTAAGATGGGGAGTTCCCAGAAGATAATCTGTGGAAAAACCCTTGAAAAATATAAAGAGTTGTATGTATGTTAGTTGTTATTTGGGTTCTGCCCTAGATATAAGTATCTCTCCTTGGAAAGGAGGCTCCTTGACTACTCTGCACACATGGAAGGCCAGATATGGTTCTTGCCCCGCTCCCTACAGCTTACCGGGTTCCAGGCTTACAAACTACGGGTGACACACCTGTACCAGTTGAAGCAGCACAACATTCTGGCATCTGTTGGTGAGGATGAAGAGGGGATCAACCCCCTGGTGAGTCCTATAAAGGAAATGGGAAAGACCCAGTAGCCTGAGAATGGCTGTTTGTTGGCGCGTGACTAGCATTCACACATCTGAGGTCTGTCCACAGGTAAAGATCTGGAACCTGGAGAAGAGAGATGGTGGCAATCCACTCTGCACTCGAATCTTCCCTGCCATCCCAGGGGCAGAGCCGACTGTTGTATCTTGTTTGACTGTCCATGAAAATCTCAACTTTATGGCCATCGGTAAGCAGAAAGAAGGCAAAGCTAACACCCCATGATTCTTTATAGATTTTCTTCAGAGTTGCTTCTGCAGTTCATCTTCACTGTTTTCATGAGACCATTTTGTACTGAACTGATGCACTTGAGATTTTAAAGTTTTGGATGGGAAAGCATTTAGTTTTGTTCTTTGAAAATGAGTCACTGAGTCCTGATCTTCATGGTAACCATGAAGTTGGGTAGCAGGAGAAAGAGTGTCACTTCTGACAAGTGCCTCAAGTGGTCTTTTCCCCCTTCTGTGCTTCCTGATCTATTCAGCCTCAATAAAATGCTATTTCTTGCTCTCTTGCAGGTTTCACAGATGGCAGTGTTACACTGAACAAAGGGGACATCACTCGGGACCGGCATAGCAAGACCCAGATTTTGCACAAGGGCAACTATCCTGTTACCGGACTGGCCTTTCGCCAAGCAGGAAAGACCACTCACTTGTTTGTTGTGACAACTGAGAATGTTCAGGTATGACCAGGGCCTCCACTGTTACGGGCAGGCAGGAAAGGCTTTAACGTTGCTCAGAGGGCTAAGGTAGGGAACTGACAAAAGAGGTAGAATTCCTGCAGTTTTCATCATACAACCTTGAATCATTTGCCCAGCTTAATATTTTATTTCCTCCCTTAGGAGACTGGGAAGAGTTAGAGCTAGGAACTCTTGATCTTGTAGTAAAAGACCTAAGTTTTTCTCCTAATTAACTTAAGAGACACTGGACAAGTTGCTTTACTTCTCTGGTTCCTGTGCTCCTAATTTATAACAGCTTAGTCTCAGCAATAGTTTTGTTTCAGCAATGGTTTTTGCATAAAGCAGTAAAATTCTCTTACTTGCTAAATACCTGTAGTAAGTAGTGATAGTAAATACAGAGGAAAGAAATGTACTCTCTGCTTATATATTTAATAGGTGGGTGGTGGTTAATGGAGATGGCAAGCAGCCAGGGAAAGTCTTAGGGTGCTAAGAATTAAGAAGAGAGAGCCAGTGTGGAGGTGGAGATACCTTTGGGAAGGCTTAGATGCCTCCTCCTCAAAGGGAGCCTGTTAACCCCTCTCTTACTTCCTGCAGTCCTACATAGTTTCTGGAAAGGACTACCCTCATGTGGAGTTGGACACCCACGGTTGTGGCCTGCGCTGCTCAGCCCTAAGCGACCCTTCTCAGGACCTGCAGTTCATAGTGGCAGGGGATGAATGTGTCTACTTATACCAGCCTGATGAACGGGGGCCCTGCTTCGCCTTTGAGGGCCATAAACTCATTGCTCACTGGTTTAGAGGCTACCTTGTCATTGTCTCCCGTGACCGGAAGGTTTCTCCCAAGTAAGGACTCCACGGAGAAGCGAAAGGGAGAGGGCTGAACTTGTTCCCCAGAATTAACCTGATTTTAAACTCCTAATGCCTGGATCCCATCAATCTCCTATTTGGTTTTAGGTAGATTGTGCTTACACCTAGATCGGTTATAATGGTTTTTTTTTTTTTTTTTTTTTTTGCTGAAAAGTGTGTGATTTTGCTGCAGACATTTGCTGAGCAGCCCTGATGCGCTAGAATGCTCCAGGGAATTTGGGACCTGGTATTGGGATTTTTACTCCTTGGTCAAAATGAATTGGGTAGAGGAACAAGGGACTGAGTAGTGGAGAAATTGGAAAGTTCTGGCAGATGCAAGACAGGGCGTTTTTCTCTCTGAGCCACCAGAAAGGGCGATGGGGTCTTCAGCGTGATGCAAGTGATCCTTGTCAGATGTTAGTTTTCATTCAGTACTAAGCTCAGTGGCCTACATACACCAGGCACTAATTATTTGTTAAATAATGGATGTTGGACTGGATGTAGTTAATTTTTCAATCTGTTGCCTGTATTAATTATAGGATCCTAAAGGGTAAGACCAGGTCTATATGTTCTCGTCCTACAACTGCTAGCACCATGCTAAATGTTACAGGATGAGCTGCTAGAGGGGCCAAAGCGGTGTCTTGTTCTGGGTGGAATGGGCAGCACCAAAGTTGTATTGGAAAGGAAATCGAGGGGAGCTGAGACAGAGGTGGTACAAATATCTGGGTCTTTTTCTTTCCCACACAGGTCAGAGTTTACCAGCAGGGACTCCCAGAGCTCCGACAAGCAGATTCTCAACATCTATGACCTGTGCAACAAGTTCATAGCCTATAGCACCGTCTTTGAGGATGTAGTAGATGTGCTTGCTGAGTGGGGCTCCCTGTACGTGCTGACACGGGATGGGCGGGTCCACGCACTGCAGGAGAAGGACACACAGACCAAACTGGAGGCAAGGCCACCAGATTCCCAGAGCAGGCCGTGGGCACCCAGATGCAGCTCTAGGAACAGGCTCCCCAAGTCCCTTGGCCAGGGTGTTTCCTTCCCTTTGGGTCACTTACTCAGCTCCCTTAGGGTAGGATTACAAGGCCAGTGGCCTGGGATGAGGCCTTAGAGGGAAGTAGTGGCTGGGAGCCTGAGCCCACTCTCAGGGTCCACTCTTCCTGCCTGTAGAGAACCTTGTGAGGCGAGCTGATGTTGGTCTTGGGGGTATCTGAGAGGTCTCACCCTGTCTAAGACCTAGGCTGATCGGGGCTTCACAACTGTCTGCCTTGTGTGTTGTGGGTGCATTCTGGGAAGGTGTCTTCTCAGGACTGCTTCTTCCAGTTTTCTAATCTCTCTTCCCTTCCAGATGCTGTTTAAGAAGAACCTATTCGAGATGGCGATTAATCTGGCCAAGAGCCAGCATCTGGACAGCGATGGGTTGGCCCAGATCTTCATGCAGTATGGGGACCATCTCTACAGCAAGGGCAACCATGATGGGGCTGTCCAGCAGTATATCCGGTCAGTCTGGAGGCGCTTTAGGATATAGCTGTGAATGCAGGGACAGGCAGCCAGATAGGCTAAAACCTGCACTTGGGGAAGGAGGGTGGACTCCACTGTGAACCGTCTTTTTTTCCTCCAGAAACTGTGATGCCTCAAGTGAGAAGACAGTATACCTTATTGGAAAGGGAATGTTTTGGGTCAAATATTACATGACCAGCATGCAGTTGAGCTAATGAGTATCTGTTATTTTAGATGTTGACTTGACCTTCGTTAATACTCATTTTGATAAGATTCTTTAAAGGGAAAAGGCTATTCATCTCTTGCTTCCACACTTTCTTCCCTCAATACTAATTCTTAAATTAATAAGGGGTCTTAAGAACCTGTCTAGCCTCTTTCCCAACCTCTCTCGAATTCCTGTTTTCACCCAAGTTTAAGAAACAGTGCTCTGGAGCCTTGCTACTCATGTGGTCCATGGTCTAGTAGAATCGACATTGCCTGGGATTTTGTTAGAATTGCAGAATCTCAGGCCTTACTCCAGACGTGCTGAAACAGAATTTGCATTTTAAGAAGATCTTCAAGTGATTCCTATGCCCATGAAAGTTTGAGAAGTACACTGACCCCAATGCTATTTGATGCATATGTCTCCCTAGAACCATTGGAAAGTTGGAGCCATCGTATGTGATCCGCAAGTTCCTGGACGCCCAGCGCATCCACAACCTGACGGCTTACCTGCAGACCCTGCACCGGCAGTCCCTGGCCAATGCCGACCACACCACCCTACTGCTCAACTGCTACACAAAGCTCAAGGACAGCTCGAAGCTGGAGGAATTCATCAAGGTGCAGGGTGGTGTTGGCGGGGGATTCCGTGAGGGCCCCACTGAGCATGAGGGGCTCCACCAGGGCTGCAGAGACAGGGAAGAGCTGACCTTATTTGGGGACCAGAGTCCTCTGGTCTATAAACTAGGAAGAGGAATAGCCTTTTTTGCGAGTTTTCTCCTGTTTTCTCTCTTGGTTTTTTTTTTTTCTTTTTGGCTGCGCTGCGTGGCTTGCCAGATCTCAGTTCCCCCACCAGGGATCAAACCCGGACCCTCAGCAGTGGAAGCGCAGAGTCCTAACTACTGGACCGCCAGGGAATTCCCACCCCTCTTGTTTTTTGCTGCCAGAACTTCTCATGGTATCTAAGCCCAGGGAAGCCCTGTGTTCCCAGACGAGTCCCTCTAATAGTAGAGGCAGAGGAAGACTTTTGGAGAGGCAGGATAACAGTGCTTTAAAAGCATCAACTTTAGGACTTCTCTGGTGGTCCAGTGGTTAAGACTCTACGCTTCCACTGCAGGGGGCACAGGTTCAATCCCTGGTTGGGGAACTAAGATTCTGCATGCCGCTCAGCGCTGCCAAAAAAAAAAAAAAAAAAAAAGCATCAACTTTTTTATTGCCTTAAGAATCTGGTCTTAGAATCAGATGCATATTTCCTTTCCGTTCCCCAACCACAACCTCTCTATGACTGGTTTTGTCTAATGTCTCCCCGGCAGACAAAGAGTGAGAGTGAAGTCCACTTTGATGTGGAGACAGCCATCAAGGTCCTCCGGCAGGCTGGCTACTACTCCCATGCCCTCTATTTGGCTGAGAACCACGCACATCACGAGTGGTACTTGAAGATCCAGCTAGAGGACATCAAGGTAGGTGAGCCTCTTGACACGGCCAGGACCCTGTTCTTTTTCTAGGACATCCCTGGGATGCTGAAAGTGCTTCCTGGTGGGTGAGGCAGGAGCACGTGCTTATTCTGCCCTTTCCCTCTCCACAGAATTATCAGGAGGCCCTTCGATACATCGGCAAGCTTCCTTTTGAGCAGGCAGAGAGCAACATGAAACGCTACGGCAAGATCCTCATGCACCACATACCAGAGCAGACGACCGAGTTGCTAAAGGGACTTTGTACCGACTATCGGCCCAGCCTTGAAGGCCGAGGCGATAGGGAGGCTCCAGGCTGCAGGGTGAGGCCTCAGAGAGAATGGCTTTTGGACAGCAGGGATCCCCTTAGCAGCCCAAGTACCGAGCCCGCTCACTCGGCCACCTCTCCTCCCTTGCCGTCCTAGGCCAACTCAGAGGAGTTCATCCCCATCTTTGCCAACAACCCGCGGGAGCTGAAAGCTTTCCTAGAGCACATGAGTGAGGTGCAGCCTGACTCCCCGCAGGGCATCTATGACACGCTCCTTGAGCTGCGACTCCAGAACTGGGCTCACGAGGAGGAGCCGCAGGTGAGACCTGGCAAAGTGGCCAGAGGCGCTGGAGAGAAACTGCTTCTATTTCTTCCCTGGTTGCCTCTTGCTGCTTTCTTTAGACCAATAACACCTCACCCTTGGGGGCTAAATGGTCCCCCGTGAAGAGGAGATGGGACTGAGGGGAAGAGATAGTTGACTTGCCTGGTCCTGAGAGGCCTTGTCGTTTTTCCCTGATGCCCAGCAGCTCTACCCTCCTCTTTTAGGTCAAAGAGAAGCTTCACGCAGAGGCCATCTCCCTACTGAAGAGTGGTCGCTTCTGTGACGTCTTTGACAAAGCCCTGGTCCTCTGCCAGATGCACGACTTCCAGGATGGAGTCCTTTACCTCTATGAGCAGGGGAAACTGTAAGAGTCTGGGGAATCTCAGGGAAGGGGAACACAGCCGAGCCACTTGTGGGGGACAGCTGCTGATGTGCGCCTTGCCCGGCCGCAGGTTCCAGCAGATCATGCACTATCACATGCAGCACGAGCAGTACCGGCAGGTGCTCGCCGTGTGCGAGCGCCACGGGGAGCAGGAGCCCTCCCTGTGGGAACAGGCGCTCAGCTACTTCGCCCGCAAGGAGGAGGACTGCAAGCAGTACGTGGCGGCCGTGCTTAAGCACATCGAGGGCAAGAACCTCATGCCGCCTCTCCTAGGTACTCCGGAGGACAGGGCGGGCGGCTGGGTGCAGGCTGCCAGCAGTCGGGCTCTGGGGCAGGGGCCCTTCCGTTCTATCCAGAGGGCTGCTTCGTTCATGGTCTTGTTTCCTCCCGGACCCCCATCTCAGTGGTGCAGACCCTGGCCCACAACTCCACGGCCACCCTGTCTGTCATCCGGGACTACCTAGTCCAAAAACTGCAGAAGCAGAGCCAGCAGATCGCGCAGGATGAGCTCCGGGTGCGGCGCTACCGAGAGGAGACCACCCGTATCCGCCAGGAGATCCAGGAGCTGAAGGCGAGGTACTTGGCATCCAGAACTGTGGAGGCGTCCGGGGATAACACTGTTCTTCACAGGGTGTCATTTTTCAAAGACAGGATTGTATGGAGTGTGTTTGAGCATTTCATTCTTGAAGATCTGTTTTGATGGAGGAATTCCAAAGAATGATTTACTACGTAGAACGTGATTTATTGGGCTTTGGAGGATATTGTCTTGTAGCAGGTACTTATCTTGGGTTGGATGGACCTGCTGGGAGGGTGCTGAGACTCCCTGCAGGCCCAGCGTGGGGTCCTCCTGTGACCCGCTTTAGGTGGTAAGAAGAGCAGGGCCTCGTAGTTCTTAACGGGGACCTCTCTCTCCTCATTGCCTCCAACTGCCTTCTCTCTCCACATGGTTCCTGGCCCTGCCCTCACTTTCTGCCACTCTTTTCTGGTCTCCCTTGCCTGTAGTCCGAAGATTTTCCAGAAGACCAAGTGCAGCATCTGTAACAGTGCCTTGGAGTTGCCCTCAGTCCACTTTCTCTGCGGCCACTCCTTCCACCAGCACTGCTTTGAGAGTTACTCAGAAAGTGATGCCGACTGCCCCACCTGCCTCCCTGAAAACCGCAAGGTCATGGATATGATTCGGGCCCAGGAACAGAAGCGAGATCTCCATGATCAGTTCCAGCACCAGGTGGGGATGACGTGACTCCCCAGCCCACAGGGAGGTGGTGAGCGCTGGGGACTGGTGTTCTTTTCTTCTCCTCCTGTGGTTTTTTTTTTTTTAAACATTTTTTATTTCTTTGATGTATCTATTTTATTTATTTATTTTTGGCTGCATCGGGTCTTCGTTGCTGTGCGCAGGCTTTCTCTAGTTGCGGCGAGCGGGGGCTACTCTGTTGCGGTGCGCAGGCTTCTCATTGCAGTGGCTTCTCTTATTTTTTTAAAGAGATGGAATGAGGTGTTCTGTTTTATTTTGATTGATTGATTTTTGGCTGTGTTAGGTCTTCGTTGCTGTGCGCGGGCTTTTTATCTAAGTTGCGTTGAGCAGAGGCTACTCTTCGTTGAGGTGTGCGGGCTTCTCATTGTCGTGGCTTCTCTTGTTGTGGAGCACGAGCTCTAGGCGCGCAGGCTTCAGTAGTTGTGGCTCGCGGGCTCTAGAGCGCAGGCTCAGTAGTTGTGGCCCATGGGCTTAGTTGCTCTGAGGCATGTGGGATCTTCCCAGACCAGGGCTCGAACCTGTGTCCCCTGCATTGGCAGGCGGATTCTTAACTGCTGTGCCACCAGGGAAGCCTGTCCTGTGGGTTTTTTTTTTTTTTTTTCCTGGTACGCGGGCCTCTCATTGTTGTGGCCTCTCCCGTTGCGGAGCACAGGCTCTGGACGCGCAGGCTCAGCGGCCATGGCTCACGGGCCTAGCCGCTCCGCGGCATGTGGGATCTTCCCAGACCGGGGTACGAACCCATGTACCCTGCATCGGCAGGCAGACTCTCAACCACTGCGCCACCAGGGAAGCCCTGTCCTGTGGGTTTTTGACTCGCAACTCTTCTCTTTCCCTGCAGCTCAAGTGCTCCAACGACAGCTTCTCTGTGATTGCTGACTACTTTGGCCGAGGTGTTTTCAACAAATTGACTCTGCTGACCGACCCGCCCACAGCCCGACTGACTGCGAGCCTGGAGGCTGGGCTGCAGAGGGACTTGCTCATACACGCCAGGAGGGGCACTTAAGCGGCTAGTGGGAGGGGTGTGATGGTGGAGGCCCAGCAGCAGGGACATGGGGACAGAGACAGGGCTGTTGCACAGGAGTTAGGCAAACATGCCCAGGACTCTGCTCTCATCTGATGCCATAGCCCTCAGGACTTAAGGGGACTTTCTTTTCCTGCCTCCTTCTTCAGCCAACCTGCCATTTGTCCTGTTGACTTTTTGAGCAGTGTAGATCATTCCAGACCAGAGGGGGAGGGCACCTCAGCAACCTCAGAGTCTGGACAATAGCGGCTTTATTCTCTATCCAAGAGCACCAGGCTGTGCTTGGGTCCTGGCTCCCAGAGTCTATAAATAAAAGCATATAATGATTTCGGGGTTGAAGGATTTATTCTGGGGACTTCCTGGTGATTCTTAACTGTGCAAAATGTACTTCTTTCCCTCTGCTCTCCTAGAGCTCCCCTTCCCTTCCTACAGAGTTCCTTAAAGATGATGTTGACGAGACTTCATTCCAGTAATGAGTGGGGCCTATGGCATCTAGTAGAGTTCAGTTGAAGAACCTCTGCAAAGGCCTGAGGCCTGAGCCCCAAGAGCAGCCCGGACTGAGGACTCTGCTCTATAGTGTGGCTGGTCTCTGTGGCTCTTGTATGGACAGAGTATTCAAGCTGGAGGCAGATTATGGTGGGGAGCCTTGGGCTTTAAAGCCTGCCATCATAATGGGTGGGTTGGTGTCTCTCTGTATTCAGTACCAGATGATAAACAGGATAAAAGGGCCTTTATTGAAACATTTTGTTCCCTCTTCCAAAGTTGTCAATTGAAGTTTGTGTTGCTAAGTGCGTGTAATTGGGGTTACACTGCCCGTTGGAAAACTGCTCTTATGGGGTTGTTTAATTAAAAGAAGTAACTTAAGACATTGTGGTTTAGGTAGTATTTAGAAGAGGCGGATAGAGTACATTACATTGGTAGCAGCTAAGAATACAGACTTTGGATCAGCTGCCCTGAGCTTGATTCTTAGTTTCACTTAGGGCAACTCTGAACCTTCTCTGAACCTCAGTTTCTTCGTCTGAACATGAGGAATTAACAACATCTTTCTAGTACGGCTGTTATGATGAAGGTCAAAGGAGCCAATCAATGGATGTGTTACTGGTCCCCAAGAGGTCAGTGACCCCTCAGTGGGTCCTTTGCCTGGAGTTGCAAATTCCGGTCAAACAACACCGTGTTCGGTATAGCAGAGCAGAAACTATTCATTGATCAAGGAATGGAGAAGGGAGAGCACATGCTCTAAAGACACCTTCTCCCCCAAGGGAGGGCAGTAAGAGAATTTAAGGGATAGGAGGCAGACATGTCATCAGGGCTCTAGGAAAGGGGCAGAGATTTTGGGGTGGGGGGCGGAGCTGGGGCATCACAGCCTTCCACGTGGCAGGGATTTGCGCCTAGCAGAGTACAAATATCCCCCTTGGGCGGGGATCTTGGCATGGTAATGAAGCAAAGGTAGCTTTAGGACACTACCAGGTCCTGTGGTCAAGTCAGAGCTAGTTCGGGGCTGTTGACCACTGCGTATCTCTTAAAGCTCAGTTGCAAAACATCTCTGTCAAATACCAGGTGCTTTTGAAACACAGAGATAAGTCACGGCTGGAATCTTGTAGCCCTCAGGCTGGTATGGATGACAGGTGTCCAGTTATTTGAAAGTGGTTAATACGTGGTTATTAGTACCGTTAATGGATAAAGCACTTGTACTCACAAGCCCTTTTCCCACTAACACTAATAATGTGTTGTCACTCCCATTTCAGTTACTTGTCTTTAGTTGTCTACTTCACGGTTGTAGCAGAAGCAGCACCACATAAGCTGCACTAATTGCTTGTGCCACAGCTAAGGAGATAAAGCTGTGGAATTCTGGGTGACTAGCTTTCAGAAGCAGGCCTCTTTCATTTGTAGACGTTGAATGCAGCCTGGGGGCATGGTAAGTTGCTCAAGTAGCCTTTAACTTGACGCCACATTGTAGGGTTAATCTCCTTTTCCTCTCGGCACGCCTACTTTTGGTTTATTGACGTTCCCTTGGGTGGCGGTAGGAGGGACTGAAAAGAACGAACTTTGTGGATAAATCTGGGAAGCGTATCTTGGCCACTGACCGTCGGTATTCCTGGCTAGGTAAAAGTAAAAATGAACAGTTGCTGGGCCTGGGTCTCAAACGGGGAAGACCAGGGCCAGCCTGGGGGAGTAGGGGCGGTAACGCAAGGTAAGATCTTCTCTGTTGCAATCGTTCTAATTCCCGCCCAGGGGAGGTCTAGCCCCTCTGGGGCGGGGCCGGAAGTGACGCAGGCCCTTAGCGGAGCCGGGAGTGTGTGGCTGCCGGAGGATTGCGAGCTCCGCGTGCGCCCAGTGCCCGGCCGGCCGGAGCCTTCGGCTTGCCCGACTCCGGAGGACACGGGCAGCAGCCTCCGGCCTACTTCCCGCACACAGCCATGTCTGGTAACGGCGACGCGGCCGCAACGGCGGTGAGTCCTGAGCCGGTGACCCTCGCAGCTTCGGTCTTCTGCACTAGCAGTGCCACGATTGGCCCCAAGTTGCCACTCTCCGTCGTCAATTGGTCGGGACGGTTATCTGTCTGGTTTTTTTTTTTTTTTTTTTTTTGGTTCTAACAGTTTTTAAAGGGCCAGTAGTTGGGTTGCCCTTAGGGGAATCAGAGAGCGGTGGGGGCGGACTTAAGAGCAGATCGATTGTCTCGAACGGAACCCCGTTCCTGCGGGGATCTGGATGGGATTCCATGAGGCATGGCTTCCGCGGCTCTAGATATAGTGACCCAACATAGGAAAATTCGTCTGCACGAGACAGGGTGCTATTCCCCGGGATCCCTTCACACGAGACAGGTCCTATTCGAGATTCAGCCACTTTGGGGAAGTGTTCCATTTTGGATCCAGAGAGGAGAGTGTACCTCGAATTCTCCGAACTGCACACAAACGTCTTGGAAGTGCACCTTCTCTGCTTTTTTTCTTTTTAATGGACACCCAGCCCCAGCCTACACTCAAAACTGCGCCAGCCTACACTCAAAACTCCTCAACTGAGACACATCATTGGGTTACTACCATGGACGGGGGACGCCCTTGGGCCTTCCTATTCCTAGCCTGGGGTCCCAGTTCTGGGCTTGTGCAGATGCAGACTGCAGAGCCCATGAGGCCAACGTCAGCCTGAGATAAGAAAGGAGTGGGGCAGCTGCCCTATCTCTCCCTGACCTATGTGCTGGTAAGGAGTGGGATTCTGTGCCATTGCTGACATTCCTGAGTGCTGGACTAGGAGTAAGAAGATTTGGATTCCAGCTCTCTACCCATGATTAACCCTGTGGCCCTGGGCAAGTCACTTTGCTCCTCAGAGCCAGACTTTGCTTCTGTAACGTAGTTCCAGAGATGCCTGCCCTGTCTACCTGATAGGTTGTTATGAAGATTAAAAGCAATAGCTCTAGGATATACATGCTCAATAAGGAATTTTTTACTGGAACAATTTGACTTGAATATGCTGTGCAGAATCAATGAAATTAAGGGATTGTTTGAACATAGCAGTTTCTGGGACCTTAGATTCCTTTCTGTGGGCTGCCTGTGGCCCAGAATTTTAGTTGCCATGTTTAGCATTTCCAACCTAGCCTAATTTGCTTAGGGTCCCCCAGGGTTTATTTATTGGAGAAGTGATAGCTGTGGAGTAGACTAGAGTCCAAGAGCCGCCAGCTGTCACCTCCTCCAGCAACAGAGGCCCCAGATACCTGACTGCAGAAGAACTCTGTAGGATGAAGATCCCAGAGCAGGGGAAGTTGATAGTATCTATAGTGATCACTGTCTGATCTGGGAATAAATAGGACCTCAGACTGGAGAACCCAGTTCTGCCTGCTTGGCACTGAATACCTTTGTCCAAGGTGCCCTGGCAAGAGGAAGAGGCATGGCCCTTTGAGTTCTTGGCTTGGTCTCTGACATCCTAATATTTCCTTTGTGGTGAAACCAGAGGCTGCACTCTAGGTGAATGGACATTAGACAGCTCACCCTCTTAGTCTTACAGAATATCAAAAGCAGAAGATACTTGAGTGCAAACTTCTTCATTTTATAGATGAACAAACAGGTTTATAGATGAACAAATAAGATGATGTGTTCAAGTTCGCCCAGCCAAGAGGCTGAGCAGGACTGTACGTCAGATCTGTCGATCCCAGTCGTGCATTCCGTCCAGATTACGGGATCCATAGTGCAGCAGCTGTGGGGTAGCTCTTATGGCATCTAGGTGGCACTGAAGCTTTCTCAAGTGCCGCTCCGTTGTGGATGCTGAACTTGTCCTCAGTGACTCAGCTCATGGTCCCCTGTGTGGCCCCAGCTGTCCTGCCCCTGCCTGCTGCAGGCCCCACCCTCCCTGGGGCCAGACTGATAGACCTTATCTCTCTACCCACCTGGCTGAGTGCAGCATTCCTACTGCCTTAGCTTGGATGGGCTTCAGGGCTTAGTGTCCTGGTCATTACAGCAACAGCAGGTCCTACTGTCACTTCTGTCTGGTCTCTGCTTCTCTGGATCCCTGAGGAGCCAGAAGGTATTGTTGGGGAAGGTAAAGGGACCAGTCTTGGGGAGGGGAGTGTTTCCCCACTCGAAGGCTCAGCTGGCCACAGACCAGGGGCTGAGGTTCCTTTCTTCCAAGCCAGTGATTCTGGTTCTTGGACAAGGTGTTGAGGAACACAAAGAGCAGCAGGGACTGTGACCTGGGGACTTTTTCTGCAGGAAGAAAACAGCTCAAAGATGAGAGTGATTCGCGTGGGTACCCGCAAGAGCCAGGTGAGTGTAAGTACCGGGGTGGAGGAGGTTTGTCAGAAGACTTCTGTGTTCACAGTATTATAAGTTGGGGGGCCCAGAGCGTTATCAGCAGCTCGGGGATGGAAGAAATGGGGTGACTGAGTATCAAATCCCATGCAGGATGACAGATTGCATTCTGTAAAGAGATAGTCCCTGGGCTGGGAAGTTGGGGTACAAAGGACTCCCAGGCCAGACCCCCCCCTTCCTAGGTGGGCATTCAATCCCCTCTCTGAATTCCAATCCTTTCAGGATCTCCCTGACCCTGTGAGGGTCTGACCTTAGGGTGGTGGCCAGAGGACAGGACTAACCTGAATTTCTACCCCCAGCTGGCCCGCATACAGACGGATAGTGTGGTGGCAACGCTGAAAGCCTTATACCCAGGCCTGCAGTTTGAAATCAGTGAGTTTTCTGGAAAGGAATGGAAGCTAATGGGAAGCCTTTAACCCCTGGAGGGGAGAACACAGTGTTTCTGGCTTTGTCTTGCACCAAAGCTTGGTTCTGTTGCCTCTGAGAATTCTTCTTGGCTGTCCCCGGTTTGGAGGGCCCTTTCCTTCTCTGAACACCTCCAGCTCTGACTACCTGGGCTAGCCTGGCATTTATCATCTGCTTCGGGTCTTTTTGTGATTACGTCTGGTCTTCCTCCTAGATTGTACATTCCCAGAGGGTAGGGACTGGGGCTTATGTGCCTCTGTATCCACCAACAATCTTAGCACAAGTGCTCAGCTCAGTAGGGGCTCAATAAATGCTGATCACTGAACGTCTGGTTTGTTGATTCTCTCCTCAGTTGCTATGTCCACCACAGGAGACAAGATTCTTGATACTGCTCTCTCTAAGGTAACATTTTCCATCCAACGCTTTTCCCCCTCCTCTTTCCTTCCCCCAAAAGATTCACCCTGAGGCTCTTTCTTGCCTGGCAGATTGGAGAGAAGAGCCTGTTTACCAAGGAGCTGGAACACGCGCTGGAGAGGAATGAGTAAGTGATAGCAGGGAGCATGGCGCCCTCCCAGGTTCTCGCTAGGACCCCAGTGCACATCAGACCTGGGTATCAGCTAGACTGTTGGGCTTAAACGCTTGGATAGGCTAGAGGGGGGCTCATATGTGAGTTTTTCAGGCCTCAGAAAAGGAGAGTGTCCTGGTTCTGAGCCATCTGGCTGCCTGGGGGTGCAGGACTGGCTGGGGGAGGGGGATGAAAGGGAGTGTAGGAGGGGAGCAGGTCTCTGGGACCCAAGGTCTCAGAAAGGCCTGCTTCCTGAACCGCTCTAGGCTCTGCCAGTGACGTACAGGCAGGAGTGGGTGGAGAAGGGCTGGGGACGTGCTGCTCAGACCCCTTCTCCTTCTCTCTCTGCCATCTCTCTAGAGTGGACCTGGTTGTTCACTCCTTGAAGGACCTGCCCACGGTGCTTCCTCCTGGCTTCACCATTGGAGCCATCTGCAAGTAAGAGTCCTGCCAGTCAGGGGGCCTCGGCATGGGGTAGACATCATATTAACCTTGACTTTTCCCTTTGGGACTTGGCCTCTGCCTCTAGGCTGTCTCCCCTGCCCTGAGGAGTGTCAAGCATGGCAGAAAACTCAGAAAATGCCAGTTAGTTGACTATTGAGAGAGCCTGGAAGTGACCTGAACCGAGATCTCTCCCTTATTCTATGACTTTCCCTCCATCCCCAGGCGGGAGAGCCCCTATGATGCTGTGGTCTTTCACCCAAAATTTGTTGGGAAGACCCTAGAAACCTTGCCAGAGAAGAGGTGAGTGGGGCCTGGATAGGCATCTTGGTGGGATGTGCACAGAAGATGGAGGGGTGGGAGGAGGAGGAAAGGAACAGTGCCTGCCTAGTTAAATCTCATGCGACTTAAATCTCATTTTAAACCATCTCTCTGAGCAGCGTGGTGGGAACTAGCTCCCTGCGGAGAGCGGCCCAGCTGCAGAGAAAGTTCCCACATTTGGAGTTCAAGAGTATTGTATCCTTATAACGGAGGGAGGAGGCAGCAGCCAAGGAGGAAGACCAGGTCCAGAGGGCCCTGGGAGTTGTGAGAGTGGAAGGGGCTTCCAGAGGAAGTGGACCATGGATGCAGTGGACTGCCTGCCCTCCCATTCATCCACCCATCCATCCATCCATCCGTCCATTCATTCATAATCCTTTCATGTTTTCTTAGCCCCAGGCAAGTGCCTGGCACTGGGGATATGATGAGCAAGATCAACATTGTCCCTGCTTACACGGAGTTTACATTTTAGTGCTGGAGACAGACAACCAGGCATTGATAATACAGAGTGATACTGAATAATGATTACATCGAGGGAGGGGGGTTGGGGGGGGTGCTTCCATTTAAATTTAAATAATTAAAAATTGGTTTTATTATAGTTGATTTACAGCGTTGTGTTAGTTTCTGGTGTATAGCAAGTGATTGTTGTACATATATATACATATTCCTTTTCATATTCTTTTCCATTGTAGTTTATTGCAAGATATTGAATATAGTTCCCTGTGCTATATAATAGGACCTTGTTGTTTATTTTATATATAGTAGTTTGCATCTGCTAATCCCAAACTCCTAATTTATCTCCCCCCATCCCCTTTCCCCTTTGGTAACCATAACTCCATTTTTATTTTATATTCCACTATATCGTTTTGATCTTTACAATGTTATATGTTTGTAAAACTGATTTTCAAAATAGTATTCGCTAAGTGCTCCAGTGCACAAAGTAGGGAATTCTCTGGAAGCTTCTAGCTGGAACATCTAAACACAGAGTTGAGAGTCAAGGAAGGCTTCTCAGAAGTCTTGTAACCTTGGGCAAGTTATTAAATAAATTAAAACCTCTCTATCATTTTTCTCATCTGTAAAATGGAGATGATAATACTACCTACGTCATAGGGTTGTGAAAATTAAATTAATTGACATATCTAAAGCGTCTGGCATGTAGTAAGTATGAGGTAAGTGTTAGCTGTTGTCATTAGGCTGAGAACTCAAAGGTGAGAAGTTAGCAGATTGAGAGACTCAGGCAAAGGGAACAGCATAAGGCTCCAGACTGCCCAAAGCTTGTGGTCCTTAGCGCCTCTCCACAGCGGGGAAACCTCAACACACGGCTTCGGAAGCTGGATGAGCTGCAGGAGTTCAGTGCCATCATCCTGGCCGCAGCTGGCCTGCAGCGCATGGGCTGGCAGAACCGGGTGGGGCAGGTAGGGCCTGCCACTCTTCACGCCCCGGTTGATCTTCATCTCCTTCCTGCTTGTGTTCTCTTTTTGAATCCCACCTCTAACAGTGCAAGCTGGAAATGAGTCCCAGGTTGGGAAGACTGGGGATCAGAGGCCAAACTCCCACTCTTGCCTCTCCAGCCCTTCTGTATGCTAGAAAAGCCCCATCTCACTGCTGTGTGCTTTTAGGCACTCCCACCTCCACCCTTCTGACTGCCTCTTCTGCCCCCACAGATCCTGCACCCTGAGGAGTGCATGTATGCTGTGGGTCAGGTATGCTTGACCAGGGAAGCCGTGTATTGATGTGTCCCTTTCTTTTGTTTTCAACCAAGAACACTCCCAGAGAGGGGCAAGCCTTGGGAGGCTACTGGCCCAAAAGGACCTGGCAAACAGGTGGAAGTAGGCTGGTTCCCATCCTTAGCTCCATTGGTTGGGGAAAGATTGGCCCTGATATCTTAGGCTATTTTTCCATCAGGGGGCTCTGGGAGTGGAAGTTCGAGCCAAGGACCAGGACATCTTGGATCTGGTGGGTGTGTTGCATGATCCTGAGACTTTGCTTCGCTGCATTGCTGAACGGGCCTTCCTGAGGCACCTGGTAGGGCCTGTGCTCTTGTGGAGGGGTGGGTACCTGGAGAGCTGGGAAGGGTAGTGGGGAGATTTCTCAAATTATTGCTCTGTATTTAGTGGTAACTCATCCTTCAAAGTATGGACAGGACCCAGGTCTGGGCTGCTACCTCATTTTCAGTTATGTCCTTAGAGGAGTCTGTTATCTCTGAGGACTCTGGTTACAGGGTGTTGGTAAGGGTCCTTGGAGCTCACAGGGAGAACTTGTTGCAGGAAGGAGGCTGCAGTGTGCCAGTGGCAGTGCATACAGCTATGAAGGATGGGCAAGTAAGCAGGGGAAGATGGGTGGGAGGGCAGGGAAGGGACTCTGGCATTTCTCCTGTGCATCCTGAGCTGCCAGCAAGAAAAGCCCAGGTTTCTAAGCAGTTCCCTCTCACAATATGCTGAGGCAACTGTTTCTTTCCCAGCTATACCTGACTGGAGGAGTCTGGAGTCTGAATGGCGCAGATAGCATGCAAGAGACGATGCAGGCCACCATCCATGTCCCTGCCCAGGTGCCAAGGCTGGAGGGTGACGGAGAGGGTAAAAAACACGTCTGTATGTTACTTCCCCTTTTGTGCTCACCAAATCCTACCCTCCTTCCCTTACCCAGCATGAAGATGGCCCTGAGGATGATCCACAGCTGGTGGGCATCACTGCCCGGAACATTCCACGACGAGCCCAGCTGGCTGCTGAGAGCCTGGGCATCAGCCTGGCCACCTTGTTGCTGAACAAAGGAGCCAAGAACATCTTGGATGTTGCACGGCAGCTCAATGATGCCCACTAACTGGTCTGTGGGGCACAGGTGCCTGGGTTGCTGGTGCCCCGTGCCTACATCCCAGCCCTCAGTGCCCCAGTCTCACTGTTACCTGGGGGGTGATTACCCAGGGGATGGAACTGCAGGGGCGGAGACTTAGAGACTTGTCTCAACTTGGGGCCTTGGTGATGCCTTTTCTCCTCAGTAGGTGGAGGCTTAGTCTCTAGAGAAAAAACATCTAACAAGCCACAGCCTTTGAATGTAACCAACTCAACTAATAAACTAGATTTGAAGGTGGCTTTGTTTTTGATGGGGTTGCAGGAAAGAAAGATAAGGACAAACACAAGACCCTTTGCTCCTTACCTCAGAGGCTAAGACCCCTGTCCAAAGTTCTCCTGGAATACATTGCCTTCTGTTTCTGTCTCAGTAGTTCTGACAGAATAAATTGTCTCCCAGGGAACACCAAGAAAGAACCATAATCTTATAATCTACGATTTGCCGCTCCAGTTAACGATAAAGCCTTTGTATCAGATAGCTCCCCTCCCCCACTACCTTTAGGAATCTACAGTCATCGATCCTACAACCCGTCTGCAAAATGAAGAGACACCTCACTGTTTAAAAAAGAAAATCCTTTAATAAACAAAATTAGTCCATCTGAAACTCCCCAATACCTAAAGTACTGTCTTGGATGGGTTAGCTGCAAAATTCCAGTTCCGAGGCCAACGGCGACTCAGTCCAGATGGGGATTAACGGACTAGTGCTGGTATCTAGGTGCTTGGCTTGCGGAGCGGACCCGCCGGGAGGGGCGCGGGTCCAGGGGCAGGACTCCCGCAGACCCCGACACCGCGGGAGATGCTCACGCCGCGAAGTGTGTCTTCCGGGACGCGCACAGGCCTGCGAGTGGAGATGGAGGGAGCGCGGACGTGCAAGGCTCGGGATCCGGCAGCAAAGGGCGTCCCGGGACAAATGAAGTGACCGACTGACTCCGCCGTCAACCGAGTCCCGTCCGGAGCACCGGGCTGGTGGGGAACGCGCGCGCGCGCGGCCGCCCGCACCGACTCACCTTCCCCACCACGCGCCCCGGCCCTGCGTCAGCGCGGCCGGCCCAGCCTTCTAGAAGGTGCCGCGGCCTCCCCGCAGCCCATCAGCATTCGGGGGCCAGGCCGGCCGAGTCACGAGCTCGCTCCTGGCACCGAGCGGCGTTCAAACGGCCGCCCTCCGCCGAGCCACGGCTGGAGCGAGCCGCGCGGGGGAGGGGCAGGCCGCGCGGCGGCGGCGGGGCCGCGGAGGGGGCGAGTGAGCTGCCGCCCGGCCGGGAGCCCGACGCGGCCCAGCTCTTTCCGTGAGCGTTGTGGTGGCCCTTAAAAGGGCCTTTGTGGTGGCGAGGGGAGGGGCCAGGCGGCGGCGGTGGTGGCGGCGGCGCGGGCGCCCTCAGTACTCTTGCGAGGCCTGGGTGGCCTTCTTGCCGCCCGCGGGCGCCTTCGGCCCCACGGCGGCGCTGGTCTTCTTGGGCAGCAGTACGGCCTGGATGTTGGGCAGGACGCCTCCCTGGGCGATCGTCACGCCGCCCAGCAGCTTGTTGAGCTCCTCGTCGTTGCGGATGGCCAGCTGCAGGTGGCGGGGGATGATCCGCGTCTTCTTGTTGTCGCGGGCCGCGTTGCCCGCCAGCTCCAGGATCTCGGCTGTGAGGTACTCGAGCACCGCCGCCAGATAGACCGGCGCGCCGGCGCCCACCCGCTCGGCGTAGTGTCCCTTCCGCAACAGCCGGTGCACGCGGCCCACGGGGAACTGGAGGCCCGCTCGCGACGAGCGCGACTTGGCCTTGGCGCGGGCCTTACCGCCTGTCTTGCCGCGGCCCGACATGCTGCGCGAGGTAGAGGAAGGGAGAGGAGGGCTGCTCACGAGACTAAGGCACAGCCGTCCGCCGCAGTCCAACTGCTGCCGCGCGCGCCCAAGGGCCGCCCTTATAAGCCCCCAGGGCGCACCCCCGCGTCCTCCTGATTGGCTCTTTTCTCCAATACCCGCCTCCGGTTGGCTGCGGTTAACCCTTCGATGACGCGCCTCAGCTGAGGGAACGCGCCCGCCAATTGGCCGAATTTGAAAACCTTTTGCCCGGGGAAAAGGCAAGGAGGAGCAGCAGCAAGCAGTCAGCCAACCACTCCCGGGTGTAGCCAATCCAAGTGAAGCGCGCCAGATTTAAACCCTACAGCCCAGACCAGAGCCGGAAGACAAAGAGGGTGGAGTCTGAAGTCACCTCAAGAGCCTCAGGGAAGTCTGTGCGGGTCTAGGATTTTTAAAGGAAAGGGGTCAACACTACGGCTACCTCTTCCTCCGGTCCCAGGTCTGGTCACTCCCTCCTCCTGCCTGGCAAAGGGAGAGTGAAAAAGGGAAGGAATGAGACCCCCTGAAAGTCCAACCCCATACCAGAGAACAGATAACACCGATCTTATGGCCCTTTATGCCACCTGAGCAGCAGGATTTCCTATTTATTCAACATGTTCTTTCTGGTCTGTTCTTTCTGTTCCCTTCTTGCTAGGAGGGGCCTGATGTACTGAAAGAAAAAGGATGGGGCAGAGAGATAGGCATCCTCTCCGAGGAAATGCCTCCACCAACCCTCCCAGTCTACCCTAAAATGCCCTATATAGGAGATACACCTACAGGAACAACAAGAAAAAGACGACAGTTTATTGTCACCACTGGGAGCACAGGCCCCCCAGTCTGCTAAATCATCAGAATATTTAATTTATAGTCATATGTCAAGTCACCTTCGAGCCTGTGTCCCTATCCCCAGCCAGGGTTCTATCCCCAGGCCCAACATATTTCTTGAGTGTCAGAGTTGTGGATAATTGCATCAAAGCTACAGTATCCCACCTTAGGAGGCTGCAAAGATGGGATGGAGAGGGGGAGTGGCAAATAGAAGAAAGCCATAGGCGAAGTCCAATCAATAGTCATTAGAGGGCAAGAATGGCCCAGGATGTCAATAATCACAGGGGAAAGGGAATGCTGAGGACAAAATCTGGAGGAGAATGAAGTGGGGAGAGGCCTGGGCCAGGAGGCAATCTTGGTCTGGAAGAGGTCGGCCTGAGTCAGGAAATCTGGAGGCTGTGAAGCAAAGGACAGTGGACCAGGGGACTCAGACATCGTAGAAGAGTCGGACAAGCTGGTACCGAATGGAGAAGGTGACAGCACTGCCCACGACCTGTAAGAAGAAATGAACTACAGTAAGAACCACAGAGAAAGGGAGACAAGGAGATGTAAGTCACATCACCAACAGCATTGCACCTGTAGCAGCAGCAGGAACAGGGTGAGGTTTCTCTCATGCATGGGCCCAAAGACTTTAAGTAGCAAGTTGATGAGGGTCATGTTGTTACACTCCGTGAAGGCACCATCCTCATTCTCACTCTGGCGCACTGTCACTAGCCGGAGGCCTTCTGCTACCTGGAGGGGTCAAAAGTGGAGAGAACTTCAGCTAATACCTACGCTTCAGGAATGGGGACCTGCTCAATGCTTCCAAACTCCCCTTGGGTGTGATGTAGGCCTAGGTTCCCCATTCCCTGAATTCCGAATGGCAGCCTAGAGCCTTACCTCCTTGTTACCCTGTTACCTTTAGAATAAAGGTGCCCAAGAAAGAGAGGCTCTTGGTCTTGAACTTGGAATAGCTCATCTCCAGTTTGCCTGTCTTGGTATTGAGTCTGCAGGGGAAGACAGCTTCATGTGACTGGGCCACTACTCAAAGAACTCTCCTCCCTGTGCTTAATTAATAGGAAGAGCACTGAATGTGGAGTCAAACAGCCTGAGATCTATTTCTGGCTCTGCTGCTTGCTTCTGTGTGATCAGAGCTGCTGTGAACATTAAATGAGATCATGGAACTAAATGTGCTCTGTAATGTATAAAGGGCTAACTGCACGGCAAGAGTTAGCCCTTCTTTGGGCCCATTCCCTTTGCACAGCAAACGTCTAAGGCATCCCAAGGGAAAAAGCTATGATGTCCCCTTCAAGCCCCAAAGCGGCTACCTGGGTATACGGTGGCGAGGGCAGGGGATGATATGCAGGAGCTGAGGCAGTGAGTAGACGAAGTTGAACACCTGGGGCATGAAGAAGAGTAGCATGGTCTTGCTGAAGTGTCCCAAGATGCCCACCACGGCAAAGGTCATGCCAGCAAAGTAACAGAAGGTATCTCCCACAAACACCCGTGATGGGTACCTGTGTAGGGGAGAGGATCTGAGCCAGTGGCAAGAGGCATTAGCAATCCTTTCTCTCACATCACACACCCTGCGCACTGGGCTAGCCCTGACCCTAATTCTGGCTCAGAGGACATTCCAGCTCTCCCAGCAACTCTCCAGGAAACAAGGTCCCGAATCCATCTATTCCTGGGGGCTCCACAGTACCTGCCCCCAGCTACAATTGGGTAGAGAATATTTAAGATTTAAGAATATTACCAAAAAGACCCAGAAAACACTCAATACAGAGATGCACAGGTTAAGCCTCTCCGTCAGGAGATGGGTCGCAGTGAGGAGGACTGTACTGGCCACAAATTCAAATAGCTGTCCCACTAGCCACAGGCCTACTTACCAGTTATGGTAGAGCAATCCCAAGGTGGTGAAAAAAAAGGGTATCATGAAGTAGAGGGAAAAGACATGATCATCCCGACAATCACCTTTGGAAGCAGGGGAAAAAGAAAGAAGAAAACGTTGACAGCCACGTCCCCTGCACACCTGGGTCCTATGTTTGTCTGTCCCTGAGTTCTGTCCCAAGCTGTATCATCCACCTCTCTAGGTCCCAAGAACTCACTACCCCTTTTATGTCATCCAAGCAGTTCCCAATATTTCACCTCTTTCATGAACCCTTCCTAAACTAGTTACTGTCTTACATTTGGTTTAGACCATTCAGACTTAGGTCTGAATACCAGCTTTACTTCCTAACTGTGTGACCTTGATCATGACACATTTAACTTCTCTGAGCCTCAGTTTCCTATCTGTGAAAAAAGGCTGATGAAAACACCTGCCACATAGAGCTGTTACAGAGTTTAAAGTGAGATCACATTTTAAAAGTGCTTAGCTTTAGTAAGTACTTATGGATGTCCATCAGCCAAAAACCACCAGCAACACGCCTGTAGTCAAAGCTGGGTTTACTGACTTGAAACAAGAGAAACTTTGGAACCCACACACCATGGGGAACCATGGGATGCCTCAGTAAGGAGGTGTTAGGAGGACTTTTTTTTTTTCTGCGGTACGCGGGCTGCTCACCGCTGTGGCCTCTCCCATTGTGGAGCAATGGCTCCGGACGCGCAGGCTCAGCGGCCATGGCTCACGGGCGCAGCCGCTCCGCGGCATGTGGGATCTTCCCGGACCGGGGCACGAACCCGTGTCCCCTGCATCGGCAGGCGGACTCTCAACCACTGCGCCACCAGGGAAGCCCAGGAGGACTTTTTATAGAATTTGTTTTAAATAATTCTGGGGAGGATGCAAGGAGGCAGAGTTTTGCCCTGCACTGGGTGCTGTCAGCAGAGATAATGCTATGATTGAGTATCTTAATAATTTTTATCCAAGAAGTGAGAGGAATTGAGTTGTTATCGGAAGGAAGCAGCAACCACTCATGTTAGCCAGAAGGGGATCTTGGTCATTTTTGTGAGATGCACCGCGTTCCTGTGGTTTTGTCTATGCTCAGACATGGTTACAGAGGGATCTAGTTTTGGTCTTACTCTATCACGGTCACAGAGTGACCCTGTCTGATTCTGAGGTTTTGTGAAGTTGTTTATGCTCAGTAGGAGAAGACCATGGCCTACCTATTAGTGCCAATGCCGTTAGAAATGACAGCGCTGCTATTTTCCTTTCTCACATTTAACAAATCTTAGTTTCTTTCTCACGTTTAACAAATTCCCCAAAGCCAGATAGCAGGCAACTTCCTTAACACTCAGACTTCTCTCCTCTCCCTAGTCCAATTCCACCTACCTTCCAGCTCCACCAGGTTGAAGACGATGATGGAAGCAGAAATGACTAGCGATTGGCCAGCCTCTAGGCCATTAATTCCTGCTAGGATATTGATGGCATTAGTACAGAACACTGCCAGCAGCCCCATGTAGACATAGTACAGGATCCCTGGGGGGAGAAAACAGTAAGAGAAGTAACGCCACCTGTAGAATGAGAATTTAAGGATATTCTTCTGAGAAAAGTGGTGAGGATAGAGGATGGGATGAAAGGCCAACAAAAGGATCTAAGAAAACACAGGGACAAAACAGGGAGGAGAATGTGGAGCACCAGGAAGGATGCTCTGCTGGATATCTCACAGGGTAAGGGTGCCCTGAAGTAGGGGCCATAGGGGCAGAAGTGGCAGTGCTACTCACCCAGGTCCAGATGCAGGCCAAGAAGTGGGCGTAAGGGCTTGGGTACCACAATGGTCGTGTTGCCAAAGTTGGTGAAATAGACCATGAGGAGAGGTAGTGAGGCAGCTGTGGGCAGCAGGAGCTTATGGCGCCAGCGCAGGTTCAGTACATCATCCGCGAAGCCCAGGAAAATCATGCAGCAGATGGCAAGGAGTGCACCTATCAGGGCCACAAACTGGGGAGGGCTCGGGCAGGTCATGGCTCCAGCCTACTCCCACTTCACAGTTCCTTTCAAGAATTCCCATCTTTTCTTTCGTTCTCAGTCCCTCCCCTCCCCGCCACACCCAAATAACCCCAACTCTCTCCAGTAGCTCCCAGTCCCAGCCACAGGCAGCAGCCCTCACTAACCCACTTACTTCATGGTGGGGGAAGGCTTTACACTGCTCCTCCACAAAGCAGTTCAGGAAAGGGAAAGGGATGAAGCAGAAGAGTATGATAAGGAAAACAGCACCGCTGATCACTCCCTGGGACTCTGGGCTGTGGCCCAGCAGCAAGCCGGGGGGAGGGGGAAGAGGAAAGGGGGCGTGGTCACTCACTAGTGCAAGCATCACCATAACCTGACTTGGGGGCGGGGAAGGGCACCACTACTGGAGTCCCAGATACACCCAAGGGTCCCATCTTCCCGCCTCCACCCCTTCCCCAATGCTAACCAGATCTGCCCTCCACCTCCCAGAGTCCCGGGCTGGCTGTTGGGTTAGCACTACGTCTCCGCTCGCAGTCCACCACTCCAGTCCCCGCCCCTGCCTGCCCACCCCTTCCCCACTGCCCCGGACCAGCGCGCGGCCCCTCACATTTGCTGCCGGCTGGATTTGTTGAGGTCCTGGCCGCAGAGCCGTGCGGCGATGAAGTGGCCACGGAAGGCAGGGATGAGTGTGAGTGTGGCTACAAGTCCCAGCAGCGAGCCGATCAAATTCACCAACAGCGGCATCGGCAACTCCGGGAAGGCCCACATGGTGACCGGCCAGGGGGCCTGGTCGGCCCCCTCCTTAGCTAACGGGCAAGCTGGGCAGAAGCCCCTTGGCCCCAGCAGTAAGGAGTGGCCGCTCCCCACAGGCTGGATCTTCCCACACCACCCTGAGCGAAACCCAACGACTCTGACCTGAGCCGCCCTCAGGACTCCCGCGAGCCTCTATAAAGCAACCTCGGCTCTGCCCCACTGCATCTGCCTACCCACTGTTTCCACCCGGATCTAGTTCGCAGAGCAACTGTCGTTGTGGAAGGCGGCGGCCATTTTTAATATGGGCATAAGAGTAGGGACAGAAGTGTGATTTTAAACTACACCCTTTATTCGAGAGTTGAATCATCAAGAGGGGATTGGAAAAGCAATTAAAGAAGGACAAACAAAGGCGGATACTTTCCTAACATCACATTAAAGATGTACAGCCCAAAGCGGAAAAACTCCTTGCCCGGTTCCAAGATGAGCGCCTCCTTGTACCGCGTGTCTGACGCCGCTTACTCTTCGTTCCACGTCAGGTTTAGCTCCGTCGGCCTTCGCGGGTCGCGTTTAAAGGGCCAGTGCCCCGCGTTTACTCTGGGACGCCTCTGGAGACTGGAAGATGGCTACTGGAAGCAAGGGGGAGGGCAGGCGGGATGAGGATGTGGAGCAGCACCTGCTCAGTGTAGAAAACCTGTCGCCAACATAGTCAGCGTTGGGAAGGAAGCCAAGGTAAACACAACTCAGTTCCCCGAAACACAGCTACAATTTGGAAGATGATGTAAAATGTAAAGAGCGGACACTTGAAAAGCCCCTCCCACTTCATTTTTTTCCGTGTCATTGAGCCAGGTACTTTTCCTTCATCATCCCACCCGCCTTCTGCCCCCGCAGTAGCAGTTAGTTGCCGGGCAACACTGAGGGATACTTCAGCACTGTAGGGGCTGGGAGTACCCTCATGCTCTCAGGTCTTGGATTTAACCCCGTTCTAGACTTTCCTTGGTCCTGGATCATTGCACTGTGCCAGGCTCCCAGTCGGAGGAGGTGAGGCTGAGGCTTTGGAAAGAGCTAAGTAGGAGAACCAGACCCACAAGTGGCTGGCTTTCAGTAAGTCTGAGGAATTCCCAGGCAGGTTCTTCTCCAGGTTGGGTGCCTTTTGCTTGGCATCTGTTTCCTTACAAATAACAGTTCACCAGCATCTCATTCTCTTTCACAGACACACAGGCTCTAAGGTGGCAAATGATTTCTAGTCCTCAGAGAAGAACTCATCACCAGGAAGTGCGGGAGACGACTGAAGTATGCTGACATTTTGTTCACTCTTGAATAAGGAGTCAGGGTCAGGTTGACTCCTTTTAGGCAAAAGATAGGCCCTCCTGTCTCTCAAAACCAGAAGTGAAATGTCCTTTCTACTCGAAGGTGGCTCTAATTAACTCAAACCATGTATATAAAGTAATCCCAGTAATTACTTGATAGTAGTATTCCTCCAAATTTTCAGTACTTATTATCCCACTGGTATTGTTTTTCTGTGTGTGTGTGTGTGTGTGTACCTGCACACGGGTGCATGAGTGTGCATCTGTGCCTCTTAGACTGGAAATTCCCTAGAGGCAAAGTGTTTTCTGTTCCACAATGTGTTCCTATGGGGCTAAGGACACACAGATATCTGTATACAAGGCATCATCACACATAATGAGTCTGGATCTGAAAGAGGTACAGAGGGCAATAGGAGCACATGGAGAGAGCAATTAGTTGTGACCAGGGGAAGTGAGAGGACCTTGAGGAAGAGTAGTGTCTCTAAGGATTTCAGTAGGTGGCAAGAGTGGAAGGGCCTTCCAAACAGGGAAGGTGAGACGCCGGAGCAGGTGGAAAGGAGGAGCTTGTCAGAGCCCCAGAGGAGGCAGCATTCAGTTATCTTGTTGCTCAGGAGCAGGCTGAGACTCCCTGGAGGTCTGAGGGACAGTCTGTAACTGCTTCCTGTTTTATTAGGAGGCCAATCCTAATAACTCTTCCTTCCCAGCTTGGCATTGGGCACCTTTGTCTCTTTCTTCTCCAGAGATTGTTAGCCCTCCCCCACGCACCCCCCTGGGAGAGGGTAGGGGATACTTGTTCAAAAACAAGACACTGGGGATTCATCATCCATGCATACATGTTACCATCAGAACATGGTTACTTGGATACTTGTCATATAATCTGAATATTTTTGTTCCCATGATGGTAAATGCCCAGTTGATTATCAGACTCACCAGGAGAAACAAACACACACATGACTTGGCCACACTTGAAATTTTGTGCCTGTCCTGGTACAAGTTCAAAGCATCTGCCTAAATGCTGAAGCTGGTCCTAGGACCCATGGATCAGGTGAGTTTCAGCTGGTTTCTTGGGCTGAGTAGACAAGGTCTGAGATGCGCATCTCCTACTGGGGAGCTCTGAGTGCCTCCCAGTAAGCAAAGCTAATGCACTATTAAGGCTGATTGCCTGACAAAGACTGTCCCAGAAATGTTTCACAGTGCTGAAAAAGTCCGTATGAGACAGCTTTGGAGAGTCTGGATCTATGACACTTGCAGGACCATATCTGTGGCTCTTCAGAAGCAGCTGAGTTACTCTTTTACCATTTCTTCCCACCTCTCTCCTGTCAGTTTATCAAAAGTTGTTAGCTGATAGCAAGCCCCAAGATCTCCCGTTCCACTTGGATGACATGAATGGGTTTTCAAAAGATGGAAACAATATAGGAATTCTCAGTGTTTACATGTATATTGGAATATTTTTTGTTAGACTTCTTAAAATTACAAAGAATTTGCTAACCCCTACTATGTGCGTGGGAAAATTTTAAGTACTGTGGGGACACAAAGTGATATAAATGTAATTGTTTTCCCCAGGGAGTCTACTTCATCATATTAAAGCACCTTGAGTCAATATGAGGGAAGAGAGATGAGTAAGACAGGGTCTCCACTCTTAAGCAGCTTTCTGGTGAGTGGGAAAAACAGACATATAAACAACCAGCTAGGCTATAAGGCACAATGAAATAAGTACAAGAGGTCTAGTAACAAGTGGATGGAAGATTGGGAGGACTAAGTAGAGAGACTAATATAAGACTGAATTGTGAAGCAGTATCTGGCAGCACAGGACCAATTGCTCAGTGGAGGAGTTGAAGTAAACCCAACAATTCAGAGACCTGAGATGAACTCTGAAGAACCCTGAAAAGGGTTCTTGGGGGAAGAGGGTCTTCACAGTGAAACTGTACCTGGACGACTTTCCACATAACCTGCTCCCCTAGCCCTAGCTGCTCTGCCTACTGACAGCTTCCTTCTGTGTCCCTGAGTTCTCTCCTCCCTTCATTTCTTCTCCCCTCAAGATTAAAAATCCACACTCTAGGAATCTTCTATGGTTTTGGAGGTCCAGTGATAATGCATGGGCAGGGTCACAGCAAGGTTACCCCATCACCCTACCCCATTCCTTAGAGTGAAATCTGGGGATGCCCCAAGCTTTCCTACCACCTCCTGTGGCTCAGGCACCCTGTCACTGACCTGCCAGGCTCTGCTTAGCTCTGCAACCCCACACTTTAGAAGACATTGTTTACTCCCATCTGCTCACTGCTCAGACTAACGACTGGATTTGGGAGAGAGATACTTAACGCCTCTCTGTTTACCTAAGGAAGGCCTGCCATATGTATGTGGAGAAAAAGGGCCTCTTAGGGAATGGGGATTCCTTTGAATCCTTTTGTAGGATTTTCCTTCCCCTGCCTCCAGAAAGCAGTGACAAGCCTCTGTCCTATAGGGATGGAATCCATTCCCTTAAATCTAGGAAAAGGGATGGATCCTGAGGCCAGAGTGTACCTATAACATAATTTTTGGGGTGCTTGCTGGGATATCACATATTTGGATGGCAGGGTCTTCTGGCTGAATCTACTGATAGTCCAGTGCTGCATTGCCAGCTCCCTCCTCGTTGCCACCCCCTCTACACGTGCTCCATAGGCAGGAGCTGTTACTATGGAAATAAATTATTTTTAAAAACAGAAGCAGCCCCAGGCTTTGGAAATACCTCCAGAATAAACCCACACGAGCAAGGAGGTTAATAGGGTGTCCCTTGGTCCTGGCTCCAGAGGGAAGAGGATGGGGGTGGAGGAGGGGGTTCAATGTTCCATGTTCTATTCTCAACCTCTACCAGGTTCAGGTTCTGGCTCCTCTTGCGTTGGTATCGGCTGGACCTCTGCCAGTCACTTCTATCTAGGAGGGATGCTCTGCAGCTACATACCTAGGGCCTAGCTTCCGCCAGGACATAGGAACCAAGAAGCTGCTGAGCCTGGGAGTGTTGGGATAAGGGGTTGATGCTATCCACAGGGGTCACCTCCTTTTTAACCCCACAGGCGTCCAAACTATGGAAAACTAAGGAACGTAAGGGAGAGCAAAGGCGTCATCTCAGGTGAGTGAAATTACTCTTGCTTACTCTCGCCTTGAGCTCGGGGGAGCAGGAGTACCCCCGTTTCCAGGATGGGGCGGGGTAGTTAAAGATCCCGCCTATTTCCAACCCTAGAACCTCCTCCGCTCTCCGCTCCTCCTCCCACCCTCTTCTAGCGCTGGAACGCCGGGCTCACTAAGCCCCGCCCGCCGCGGGTGCGGCTCCTTTAAGGCCGGATGGGGGCGGGGGGGCCGGCCGTGTTGTCAGTGTCAGCTCTGCGCACGCAGCCCTCCCGGAGCCGGTGCCTGCCTGCGAGCCCCAGAGTCCCCGCAGACGAGTCCCCGCCCGGGTCCGGTGGGGCCCCCGCCGTGGGAGGAGTCGGGCGCTGGCCGGCGACTAACGCGGGTTGGACTGCCGGACCAACTGAGGAGGGCCCCGGACTCCGGAGAGAGGGACCCCGGCGTCGCGATCCCCCAGGAACCTCCTCTCCTCGATCTGTGGCACCCACTAGTCCCGGGCACCCAGCCCCGGAGAGCCCCCGATCCCGCGCGCCCAGCCCCGGGGGAGCCCGCCCTCGCCCCGCGGCCCGCCCGGGCCATGCTCCCCCGGGGCAGCGGCTGAGCCCGAGCCGGAACCGGGACCTGAGCCCGCGCGGAGCATGGATCCAGACTGGGGGCAGCGGGACGTGGGCTGGGCGGCCCTGCTGGTCCTCTTCGCCGCCTCGCTGCTTACGGTGTTGGGCTGGCTGCTGCAGTATGCCCGGGGCTTGTGGCTGGCGCGGGCCCGCGGGGGCCGGGGCCCGGGACCCGCCTTAGCTGCCGAGCCCGCCGGCTCCCTGCGGGAGCTGGGCGCTTGGCGCTCGCTGCTGAGGCTGCGGGCGACTCGGGCCGGCGCCCCTGAGGAGCCAGGCGTCAGGGGCCTCCTGGCGTCGCTCTTCGCCTTCAAGTCTTTCCGGGAGAACTGGCAGCGGGCTTGGGTGCGAGCGTTGAACGAGCAGGCCTGCAGGGATGGGGTGAGTTGGACAGGAGGACCTAGGTGGTCCCGTCACTCAGCCTTTTCTTCTAGAGGAGGGACTGCTCAGGCCAGGAGGCACGTATGGGGGTGGGGAGCAACTGGGGAACCCTATGGCCTCTCTTTTCCTCTGGGATCAGAGAAAAGGGTGCAAGTGAGGCTGGCGGTTGTAGAAATCCGGCTGTGTCCCAAATCCTCTATTCTTGCGGTCTAGGTACTCTCTGGCTCCAGACCAGTGCACAACTTGCTGTTCTCATAGCAACGCTAATCCCTGTGCCCCAGGGCACTTCCTCCCAGCCTGGGTGCTGGTTGTGTGTGTGGCTTGGGTGGGTGGGTGGTGCTGCCGGGGGTTAGAAGGGAGACATGTGCACCTGTGGAAGGAATTTGCTTGGTCCTCATGCCATCACACCCAGTCAGCACTTCATACCCCAGATCCCTGGTGTGATCAGGCAGGTCTCCGGGGAGCCTGAATTCCCCCCCACCCCATCCCTCAGTAATTTCACTGCTGCAGTCTAACACGTCCTTCTCCACGCTCCCTGCAGTGTCTGTGTTTAGGGAAAGGTATTCAGGTGGAAAGGAGATTGACATTCCATGCCCCGCCCAGTAGATGAGCCTAGAGCTGCCCCTTGAGGGTCAGTCACAGACTAACCCAGCCTACTTCCTCCCATTGCACCATGGGCAGCTGGCCTCCCAGGAAGTGGGGCAGGAAGCGTGGTCATAAGACTGAGGTAGGGTGGGAGGTGGAGACCTCCCTCTCTTGGGGTCCACACTCATCTTGGCCCTCGCGGTCTATTAGCCCCTGGCTCAGAGGGTTCTCCATTTCCAGCCACCACTAGTCTGAGGGTTTTACTCCACTAGCTCCCCAGATGCCTGGAAACAGAAGTGGCCACGCAAGAAATTGCTCTGCTTCCTCTGCTCAGCTGACCTGAAAGCCAGATGGCATCTGTCAGTCTATGCCGTGAACTCAACCCTCCACCCAGCTCTCCCTGTACCTTGTCCCCGGGTCAGGACTGACTCCCCAGGACAGCTGACTCAGCTGGACATTAGCCTCCCTTGCAGGGGGTGGGGAGACTGGCGTTCCCAGCATCCATCTCCCTTGGCCTGGCTTTTGAACAAGACCGCTACAGTAGCAGAGAAGTTGGCTTTCCCTGGTTTGCCAGGCAAATGAGCCCTGTGGATTTGTTTCCTCCCATCCCAAGACCCTAGGAGGAGCTGCCAGCTGTCTGTGCCCGCTCCTTAATTCTTCCCATCCTGCTCTCTGGATGGGGCTGCAGCAGTTGGCTTCCACTGCTGTGGAAGAATTAGGAAGCTCTTACAACACCTAAGCTAAGCAGCTTTCTGCTCCCTAAAGCCATCCTGCTGTCTGCCTTGAGGAATTAGCCAAATCTCTGGCCCTTGAGCCCTCTGAGCTTGCTTTTCTTCCCAGTTCCTGTGGTAAAGTTCCCCAAGGCCAGGCTGAGCTAGTCTTCATCTCCAAGAATATGGATAGAGTCACACTCTTATGCCTCTACATCCTATTTATCTGGAAGAAGGTTTAGCTCTTGTCTTGAATAAGGGGCCCTACTGCTTTCATCCTTAGCTCAGCTGTGTCTCTGCCCAGCTACGATATACAGGTGGCACCAACACCTTTATTATTTTTTTTCTATGCACACCTTTCTTCCAGGGTAGGGCGGGGATGAAGAGGAAGGTGGGGGAGAAGAGGGAGGCTCCTGGCATTCCAGGAGAAGTCTAGGGTCTTCAGCTCAAGGTGATGTGGTCTCTGAGGCGGTCTAGCTTCCCAGCTCTCCCTAGCAGCTACAGGCCCTGGAAAGGCGGGCTTCAAGGGGAACACTTGCTGTCCTAAAGCCCTGAGCCAAGGAGGGGCCAGAAGCCAGCCTGCAGCTGAGGCCTCCGCAGTGCCAGGGCCTAGCCAGCAACTGAGTAGGCCAGCCCTGTGGGGGGCAGCTCCAGAGACCTGATCCTATGCCCATGTTACTCCCTCAGAGCTCCATCCAAATCGCCTTTGAGGAGGTGCCCCAACTCCCACCCAAAGCCAGCATCAGTCATGTGACCTGCACAGACCAATCAGAGCACACCATGGTAAGGGTCTTATGGGCACTGTCTTCTTTTAGGGCTGGAGTGGGGACTGATCCTGAGTTCCCTTTAGTCTGAGCGTTCTTAACCTGAAGTCTTTGAATGCCTTAGGGATCCCAGGATTGGCTTCAGGAGGTCTGAAAATCCCACTAAAGTTACATGCAAACTGTAGTACATGTGTGCATATTTGCATTTTCCTGGAGAGAGGAGACTTTGGCTTTTATCATTCTTTTATGGGCTTATGACCCCCAAAAGGTGATTCCCAAGGAAAACCGAAGTGGAGAGGGGTCTGCTGACCCGTTGTCGGGCAGGACAGGGCAGGGCCAAGTTGAGCACTCTTCCTCCGTGTGTGACCCTCCTTGCCTCCGTGCCTCGCCTGTCTCAGGTGCTGCATTGCCAGCTCTGTGCTGAGGAGGTGATGTTTCCAGTCTCTGTGACCCAGCAGTCCCCCGCTGCCGTCTCCATGGAGACCTACCACGTCACTCTGACACTGCCACCAACACAGGTGGAGGAGGATGTGGGAAACTGAGTTGGGGAGGGGGCGGACGGTTCAGTTGCCTCAGCCTTTTCAGTTTGGTTCCTCTCTAAGACAGAATTTGGGAAGGGAGGGTCCTGGGGGGGTGGGGTTGGGAGTAGTTGGAGGAGTGGGGCAAGTCAACCCAGTCCCTTTGTCCCCTGTCCCCAGTTGGAAGTCAACCTGGAGGAAATCCCCGGCGAGGGCCTGCTTGTATCCTGGGCCTTCACGGATCGCCCAGACCTCAGGCTGACAGTGCTTCCCAAGCTGCAGAACAGGGAGGTAAGGGGGCAGGGCTGGGAGAGAAGCGGCAGAACAGGGAAGGGGAGGCGGAGCTGGGGGGCCTCACCTCCTTGTTCTCCGCCCTGCAGAGAGGTGAGGAGCAAGTAGAGCTCTCCACTATCGAGGAGCTGATCGAGGATTCCATAGTCAGCACCCAGCCAGCTATGATGGTCAACCTCAGGGCCTGCTCTGCCCCTGGGGACCTGGTGAGTAGGTGCTCAAAGCAGATAGTTTGCGTGCATACTGTCCCCAGGGTACTGTGTCGGGATTCTTGCTCTTTTTACCTCCTTCTGCTCTTAGGTACCCAGTGAGAAGCCACCTATGGTGCCCCAAGCCCAGCCAGCCATCCCCAGACCTACCCGGTTATTCCTAAGGCAGCTTCGAGCATCTCACCTGGGACGTGAGCTGGAAGGTGAGAGCCAGAATCTTCTGGGGGACTGCCGAGGCTATGGTTGCAGGTGCCCCTGGCGCCCCTGCCAAGGGCGTGGCCTCTCAGCTTGGAACTGAGCATTTTCAAATTTCCGGTCCCCCACAGGTACTGGGGAAGTGTGCTGTGTAGCTGAGCTCGACGACCCCATGCAACAGAAGTGGACCAAGCCCATGAGGGCTGGGCCCGAGGTGGAGTGGAGCGAGGACCTGGCACTGTAAGGAGTGACTCCCCAGCCCCCACCCTTGCTCCCACAGCTGGACTGGGGATCAGAGCCTTCCAGCAGAGCCCTGGCATGAATCAGCTCTGTTTTCAGTAAACCTTGGTGTGAGCCTCTACTGTTTGCCAGGGCCTGGCCTAGTCCAGATATAACCAAGATACACCCCCGCCCTGAGTTGATCACAGGCTAGAAGCAGAGACAGGTGTATGTAAAGAAGATGGTATAAGTGCTCCAGTCCAGGTTTACACAAAGTGCCGTGGAAGTGCTTAGATGGGGGAGCTTAATTCCCATAGGTTAAGGATCAGAGTGGGCTTCATGGAGGAGGTGGCATTTAAATCACACCTTCGAGCAAGAGTAGGATTTTAACAGAGTGTTAGAGAGAAGTGTTCATGGCAGAGGGGACAGCTTGAGTCAAGGAAAGAGAAGTGATTTGCCGTAGAGGGAGACTGCGAAGGCAGGATGGGGCAGGAGCATGGAGGATTTGAATGCCTGGCTGAGTAGTATGGTCCCTGCTCAGCCCCATCCCATTCTCTTGGGAAGAGACCATATTTGGAGGATGATTGCAGCACTTGTTCTATCTTATTTACCTCCATCTCTGTCTGCCTCTGGCCTGTGATCGACTCAAGGGTGGATTCAGTTTGCTAATCTCCCCCCTCCCTGCCCCACCTCTTCTTGGCCACAGGGATCTGGGGCCCCAGAGCCGGGAGCTGATCCTCAAAGTGCTGAGGAGTAGCAGCTGTGGAGACAGTGAGTATGGGGCAGGAAGGAGCACCTCTGGGTGGGTGCTGAGCGGGGCCTGGTCATGGCCCCAGCTCACAGTGCCACCCCTTTCCCCAGCTGAATTCCTGGGCCAGGCCACAATGTCTGTGGCCTCCCCTTCCAGACCACTGTCCCGAAGACAGGTGTGCCCACTCACCCCTGGGCCAGGTAAAGCCCTGGGGCAGGCAGCCACCATGGCAGTAGAGGTGAGAAAATGGCCCCTGGGGGGAGGTGGGAGGACACGGGCTGCGGGGGGAAGACCAGTCTCTGAGGCCCTGCCTCTTTCCACTTCCACCCCTCGGCAGCTTCAGTATGAGGAGGGCTCCCCCCGGAACCTGGGCACTCCCACCCCCTCCACTCCACGCCCCAGCATCACACCTACCAAGAAGATTGAGCTTGACCGGACCATCATGCCCGATGGCACCATTGTCACCACAGTCACCACCGTCCAGTCCCGGCCCCGGGTAGATGGCAAATTAGGTAAAGAGGAGGAGCCTGGGAGCCCAGCTCTAGCCAGGGGCCCCAGACTGCAGATCCGTGGCTGGACAGGGAAAGGGCAAGGAAAGCCCTAATTCCGGCTCTCCCTGTTTTCCGACCACATCTTCCTCATTGTCTTTGACTCTCCCAAACTTTCCCTTGCATCCCTCCATTTCCCTAACTAGTCCTCTCCCTCTTCAATCCTGGATCTACCAGCCCCTCCTACAGTATTCTCACACTTCCACCTCCCCAAGTTCCCTTCTGTCTTTTTTTTTTCCCCCTCTGTCTTTTCACATGTGTCTCCCCTTCCCTTTTCCCAGCCCCAGCTGCCCAATTGCCCCTCCCTCGCCCCTCAACCTCCAGCACCCTGTGGGACCCTCCAACAAACCCAGTGGCCTCCCTGGCAACTCTCCCACTCCCAGGGGCCCTCCATGACATTTCTTCCATCCCTAGGGGTCCCATGGAATTCCCCCTACCTCCACTGGGCCCCTTTGCCATCTCTGCACACTCAACATTTTCATGGCATCTCTCCGAGCCCTTGGTGGGCCCCGTGGCACTTTCCCACGCTCCCATTGGTTCCTGTGGTGTCTTTTTGTCCCCATGGCATCTTCTTAGTCACTCCTGCGATTAATCATCCCTTAGTCATCCCTACCCTCTGAGTCAACCAAAGTCTGCATCTCAATAAAGACGGTAGGGGGTGGGGGCCACTCTAAAGCAGCTCCCAGCTCACTGACCCTCCCCCACCCACCAGACTCCCCCTCCCGCTCCCCGTCCAAGGTGGAGGTGACTGAGAAGACAACAACTGTGCTGAGCGAGAGCGGTGGCCCCAGCAGTACCTCCCACAGCAGCAGCCGTGAGTAGGGAATCGGGAAGTGTGAGTGGTGGTTGGCACCCGGGCCCCAGAGTCAAAAACCATTTTGGGTGGGGCACAGGAGTTCAGGTCCAAGAAGGAGCTGGGGAGGAGTCAGGCTAGCCATGCCCTGTATCCATCCTCCAGCAGGGGAGAGCCACCTTTCCAACGGCTTGGACCCTGTAGCAGAGACAGCCATTCGCCAGCTGACTGAGCCCAGTGGGCGGGCAGCCAAGAAGACACCCACTAAGCGTAGCACACTCATCATCTCCGGGGTTTCCAAGGTAACGGGGCTCTGGGGAGAGGAGCTGGGCTAGGGAGAGAACCCTCATTGGTCACTCCTGCCCATTAAAACTTGTCCCTCCTGCCAGGTGCCCATTGCCCAGGACGAGTTGGCACTATCCCTGGGCTATGCGGCATCCCTGGAAGCCTCAATGCAGGATGATGCAGGGCCCAGTGGAGGTCCCTCTTCACCTCCCTCAGACCCACCAGCCATGTCCCCAGGACCCCTAGATGCCCTCTCCAGTCCCACGAGTGTCCAGGAAGCAGATGAGACAACACGTTCGGACATTTCTGAGAGGCCCTCTGTGGATGACGTTGAGTCGGAAACAGGGTCTACTGGTGCGCTGGAAACCCGCAGCCTCAAGGATCACAAAGGTGGGGAGATACTGGCAGCCCCCCCCCCTTCTTTATACCCAGTATCATCACCTGGGTCCCACTGGACACTAAGGGACATAGGAGCCTCGGGCCAATCTCCTCCTTCCTCCCCTAAGGGATCCCAGAGTTCCCAGCCTGTTTCAGCCAAGCTTGAGTAGAGAGGGGGGAACTTGATGTCTTGAGTCTTGGCTTGGATCTAACAGGCTTGGGTGATAAGAAGAGATGTAAAAATATTTCCTTTTACCTCCCTTTTTTCTTTCTTCCTGGATCTAAGCGCATATCCTCCTTCCCTTATTCTCGCCCATCACCCTTTCCTTTCATTCTTAACTCTCTCCCCTATGCGTGTAAGAATTCCTACCCCAGGCAACCCTAGGAGTACCCCTCTAGCAGTGACACCCTCTGTGCACAGCTGTGGTATTTCTAATTTCTCAGGTTCAAGGGCTTGCCCCCAGACGTCCACATCCCTCTGCCAGTGAGTCTATCACTCACGAGTATTTATAACTATTTATGATTTAAGCCTGCATCACTTCTTGGGATAATGAGAGTCCTTAGTCCGAAGCCTGCCGTGTAAACACCCTTCTCATGATATTCGTCCTGAATTTACCTCTTTGAAGTTTTCCAGACACACTGCTTCCTGCTCACATCCTGGAATTTGGTCAGCAAGTCAGCGTCAACCCACTTTGTCCCTTCATGGCTTTTAGGAACACCCTTTGCCCCGCCTTTGTCTTTCCGTAGTAAAGAGGCCCAATCATCAATCTGTCCTCACGGAGCAGCCAGCCCCGTGACATTCCACCTCAGGGGCGGTGGTCAGGAGCATCACCATGTTTTCCTCAGGAAGGATAAAGGGCATGTTTGTTCTGTTCTGCATCTTGGACCCCTTCATGCTTGTCCTTTCTCTGCTCCCCTCCTCACCCCACCCCATGGAACCCCTCTCTCTGCCTCAGCCTCCCCTCTCCCCTCACAGTGAGCTTCCTGCGCAGTGGCACTAAGCTCATCTTCCGCCGGAGGCCTCGTCAGAAGGAAGCCGGTCTGAGCCAATCACACGATGACCTCTCCAACGCGACGGCCACACCCAGCGTCCGAAAGAAGGCTGGCAGCTTTTCTCGCCGTCTTATCAAGCGCTTTTCCTTCAAATCCAAACCTAAGGCCAATGGCAACCCCAGCCCCCAGCTCTGAGGGCCCTGCTCACCTCCTGAGCTAGGAGAGGGCAGGCATCCTCTCAGCCCCTTCCCCACATTCCCTTCCATTCCCCTTCCTGGATTCCCGGTAGCCTGGGCCAGGGAAGCCCTCTGGGTTCCAGGAAGCCCTGTCCATCCTGGGCTCTGGGGCTAGTTGGAAGGGGACTTGCAACGGGAAGTGTGTGAGAGGTGGACACCCGTTGCTGAGGACACAGAGGAGGGAGCGGGTGGCCCGGAGAAAGAGGAGGCTCTGTCCTGGTGCATGTGGGCGTTCCTCGGACCCACTGGCCTGCTGTTGGCACTGGCCCCTCAGAGGAGTCCTGGGGTGCTCAGCTCCTCAGCTGATCCTTCCTCCCTTATTTATTCTCTTTTCTATTTATATGTGTGGTCCCGGACCCTCAGTGAACAGGTAATAGAGGGCATCTCTCCCAGGTGACCCTTCTTCCCTATCCCAGGAGGGTAGGCAATTCCCTTTCGGATGGGGCTCCCTCACCTCCCTCAGGTCCCCACTCCGACCAGCACCAATGTCTGCCTCTGAGGACATTGACAGCTCATAGAAAGCCGGGCCGGTGCCCGGGATGGGGGGCAGGTACTCCCCACCTCCCTGCCTCCCCTTCTGCTCCTCATCCCTCCCTCCCCCTTTGTTACCGTTTTTGTACTTGATGCCTTCTCTGTGAGCAGTGGCTCTGTTGGAAGGAGGGAGCCAGGAGCCTTTCCCCGAGAGATGGCTTTAGGGGCTTTATCTACAGAGTGTGTGATGACGGAGCAACAGCAGAGCTGCACCTCTGTATAGTGGGAGATGATGATGTCCATTGCTGTGTGATGGCCTGGAATTTAATTTATTAAAGTCAAATTGGAGTTTATAAACTGGACAACTGGTCATCCTTTGACAGGCGAATGGGCAGCGAGGCTGTGGTGTTGGAGTGGGAGGATCAGAGACAGGGCCCAGATGGTGAGATGGGGTCGGTGACACATATATTGGGTCTACAAAGTTCCTGCAGGGAGGATGGGACATGTAGAGAGAGGATGGGAGAACAAGCGTCTTTGAAGGGTGAAGTTGTAGCAAAAATGTCAATCAGAAAAAAAAAGTCCATCGGCTAGTAAGGGCATCTTCATTCCCCTTCCTTGAACAGGCTGCTCCTTCTAGAATATAGGAGAGTCCAGAGCACAGCCTCTTGATCCAGACTGCCTGGATTTGAGTCCCAGCTCCACTAATTATCTTTGTGACCTTGGGCAAGATATGTAAACTTAGAGCACCTCACTTTTCTCATCTGTAAAGTGGGAACTGTGATAAAAGTAACTATCATTTGGTTGTGGGTTAGAACTTGGCTGGCATACAGTCGGTGCTGAATAAGTGTGAGCTGTTGCCTCAGAAGAGACGGATTGGGAGGGGGAAGTCTTATAAGGGTTTCATCATAATAAAAAGTCTTTCACTCCTAAATGTGGGCAAATTTCAGGGAGTTATGGATACTAGGAAACTCTAGCACGCTGGTTCCTGTTTTCTGGGATCTTACACAGGACTTGAAACAGATAAGCTGCTGCAGGATGTCAGAGAGAGCACTGGACCAGGAACAGAAAACCTGGGTGTACCACAGACACAGCAAGTGACCTTGAGAAGTCCACTTCTGCTTTCTGAACCTTAACTTCCTCATCTCTAAAATGAAGGGTGGCCTAGATAATCATCCAGGTCACTCACTTCCAGCCTTGCCATTCTGACTAACCTATATCACAGGGGGCTTCAGGGCACCTGCCTTTGGCTAGGCAGCTTGGAGTTGTGCATTTTCCCCATGCTCCTGTCGGCGCTAGTCACAGAATAATGGAATATTTAGAAAGGGTGGCAGAATATGGATGTTTGGTTATTTGCATATATTGGTATGCTAAATTCTAGGTCCTCAAAACTCAAAGGTTTATCAAGCTACTTCCCCTGATGTAAAAAATACAACTCTTAATAGTTCACAGAGGAGCAGTTTGTTTACCAATATGACAAGACGGCCAAACACACTGAACTTGAAATTTCACAAGAAACTATTGTTGATGGGAGGGCAGGTATTCTGATTCCTACTAGACCTGTGGATTGAGCTGATGGTGACTGGAAGATGTACTCAGTTTCTAGGGTGACCTGCCCAGAACTCAATGCAATCACATATTTAGTAGTGACAAAGAGCCTGATCACATTTCAGAAATAGGGATTTAAGAAAATGAACGCAAAAGAAACGCAAAACATAACCTAATTCACTTTATACTTTCAGAAGAGATACACAGTTTTTTTTTTTTTTGGCGTTACGCGGGCCTCTCACTGCTGTGGCCTCTCCCATTGCGGAGCACAGGCTCCGGACGCGCAGGCTCAGCGGCCACGGCTCACGGTCCCAGCCGCTCCGCGGCATGTGGGATCCTCCTGGACCGGGGCATGAACCCGCGTCCCCTGCATCGGCAGGCGGACTCTCAACCACTGCGCCACCAGGGAAGCCCGATCCACAGTTTTTGATGAGTATGAATTACGCTTTAAGATTTTCTGGCAGCCTTTTTTTTTTTTTTTTTGCGGTACGCGGGCCTCTCACTGTTGTGGCCTCTCCCATTGCAGAGCACAGGCTCCGGATGCGCAGGCTCAGCGGCCATGGCTCACGGGCCTGGCCGCTACACGGCATGTGGGATCTTCCCGGACTGGGGCGGACTCCCAACCACTGCGCCACCAGGGAAGCCCTTTCTGGCAGCTTTTAAAGAACAAATATCTGGATGTGTCTTGAATTATCCAGCCAAAATTGTGTCTTGTTTTCAAGAGAAGCAGATTGAGATGGAAGTGACCTATGTTAGACAGCAATACACCGTTTCAAATTTTGGAAACATGCGTGGATTCCAGAGATATCCTGAAATTTTTGCTCTATAAATATTGTTTGAGTCTACACAGCTCAGTGAATGGATTTTTCTTCATGAAATTGCTAAATTAAAGCTAAGAGCCATCTTTAGTGGTGTAAATCTGAATTCAAATACAGTTGGCATTTTATGAAGTATTAATATACCTATGTGCTTTTGAATGGATAAAGTTGATAAAACATATTTTTGTTACTCTTGAATTATATTTTAAAATAGGGACAAAGTTTAATTCACTGTTTGTTGTTAGTAACAAACTTCATGCAGAAAATTCTGATTTTACTCTGTCTTTGCTATTTTTAAAAATATTTATTTATGTGGTTGCGCCGGGTCTTGGTTGCGACAGGCAGGCTCATTAGTTGCAGCTACAGTGCTCCTTAGTTGCTGCCTGCATGTGGGATCTAGTTCCCTGACCAGGGATGGAAACCCGTCCCCCGGAATTGGGAGCTCAGAGTCTTATCCACTGCGCCACTAGTGAAGTCCCTGGCTTTGCTATTTTTTTTTTGCGGTACGCGGGCGTCTCACTGTTGTGGCCTCTCACATTGCGGAACACAGGCTCTGGACGCGCAGGCTCAGCGGCCACGGCTCACGGGCCCGGCCGCTCCGCGGCATGTGGGATCTTCCCGGACCGGGGCACGAACCCGTGTCCCCTGAATCGGCAGGCGGACTCTCAGCCACTGCGCCACCAGGGAAGCCCTGCTATTTTTAATGGCATCTTTAAGTTCATTTTATTTATGTTGAACATGTAAGGTGTTTTCTGATTATATAAATTATATAGGTTTATATTTAGGTTAGAAAATATAACGCAGTAAATATCAATCCCAATGAACTTTACTAAGGTACATAATTTTTAAACAAATATGTCTTGGACCCTTACTGAGTTTCAGCCACTAGGCTAAACAATGGGGTTATAAACATGAAAAACACACGCAATCCCTGCCCTCTCTCATTGAACTGAGTCTAGTGCAGAATGCAGACACATAAATAGGCAAATACAATACCGCATGATAGAGCTGTAATGGGGAAATGCAGGAAAGGGATGTCCAGGAAGACTTCCAGGAAAAAGAAGCATCTTCGTTGAGACCAGAAGAATGAGTAGGAATCAAACATATGTGGGAAGGGAAGAAAGGGAAGATTATTCCAGGCAGAGGAAACAGCAAGTACAAGGCAGGGGAGGAAAGGCGGCTAGGTGTGGTGGAGAAACTGAAAGAAATGTGGGGGCTGGAGAGCAGAGAGTGAGTTCGAGAAGCACTCAAGACACGGTGGAGAGAAGTATGCAGGACCCGGATGCTGAACAGTCTAGAAAGCCTCAGTATGGTTTGGGGCTTTGTCCTGAGGACAACAGAATGACTTTGAGTGTTTAAAGCAGGGTGGTGGTTTGATCAGATTTGCTCTTTGTAAAGATCACTTGAGAGCTCCGTCGAGAATGGTATGGAGGGAAGTAGGAGTGCCCGCAGTGGAACCAGTTAGGTCAGTGTAGACATCCGGGATGGACGTTGTTAATGGACTAGAGAGGGGGCGGCGAAAATCAAGAACGGGGGATGAACATGAGAGATCCTGTATTTAAGGGGGTAGCATTTACAGCACTTGGCAATGCATTGGATGCTACGTGTGAGGGAGGAATCAGCCATGACCGCCAGGTTTCTGACTTGAAGGAGTCATTCACTGAGCCTGGTGACACAGGAGGTGAGGTGTAGGGGAAAGAGATGCCACAAGGAATACTGATATTTAAGAAACAGTAAGATTAAGAAGGTGAAGGACCCCCAGTTCGGGCTGAGCGGGGCTTGCTGTGCTGGGCACGGAGCCTCGCATGCCTCCTCCTCCGCCTCCCCGGTCTCCTCCACCTGTTCCTCCGCCTCACCGCCCACGCGGCCAGCTAGCTTGATAACCAACAGAAGGTCGGAGACCCCTCTCTGCGCTCAGCCCGAGCTCTGCGCATGCCCAGTGGGTGCCGTGGGCCGAGCCTGCGCAGTTGGGGGAATTCGGGCCCTAGGGATCCCCGCTTGCGCCACGCTAGGAGAACCGCGGCGCCAGCAGCGGTACCTTTCCGCGCGTCCCGCCGCCCCTCACTCCCGCCCCTTCCGTGTTTTGGTCGCGCATGAGTTCCGTCAGTCGCAAGGGCGATTGGTTGTTAGAGGGATCCGAGAGCGGCGATTGGCTGTCGTTGGCCGTCGCTCAAGCGCCCTCCCGGAGACGGTGTGAGGTGGGCGAAGAAGAGCAGGAGAGATCCCGGAGCAGACTAGACTGATCGACGGTAAGCCGCGGGGGGCTCCGCCGGGCAGCGTCGGGCTGGGCTTTGGGCTGGCAGCCGAGGCCAGGCTCTTCCCCGGTCGCTTAGGCGAGGCTCCCTCTTGCTGTTCGGCCACGCTGGTCTGCCTGGTGCCTGCAGCGCCTTGACCCCAACATCGACTCGAACCTCTCGTCTGGGGCTTCGCTGCCGCTGAGACACGGTCGCCGCCACGCCTTGGGGGAAGCCTGCGGGGCTGAGAGGGAGAGGTTTACCCGCCGGAACGGTCTCCTTCTTTCTCTCCGAACTCTACCTGTGCTCCAGGGGCCCGGTCCTCACCGCTTAGGGCAAGTCTTCCCTGCTTCGCCTGCCACAGGGATTTCTCCCTGTTCAGCTTTCCCCCATCCGGCGCTTTGTTTTGGTCGTTGTCTTAACACGTCAGAGTCTTATCTCTTCGACCACATTGTGAGTCCTTAGGAGGTTCCGGATCTGGGTCCCTCCTTTCTTGAACACCATTCAGGGTTCATTCGGTGTTTTGCGTTACAATTTATACTCAGGTATTTGCTGATTGCTTCTTACTATGACTCCTGATGAAAGGAAGGGTTAGGAATCCTTCGGGCTTTCCTTTTGTTGATCTTTTTGTAGAATTCGTGCTTAGATCATCTCATCCTTAGAAGCAAGGATACGAAGAGCCAACACTTGTTGAGTTGTGGCGGTGTGTTATGCTAGGCATTTTAATATCCATTATCTGGTTTAATCCATAAATCAGTTCAATGAGACAGGCATGATTATTCCCATGCTACATGGGAAACCCGGGCTTAAGTAACTTGCCTGAGGTCACATAGCTAGTAAATGTTGGAACTTTCTAATCAGATCTGTTGAATCCATCATCCACTGCTGTGATATTAGTATCCTGTTTCACATTTAAGGAAACAGGTTCAAAGAAGCTAGGTGATTTGTCCAAAAGTAAAGTAATAAGTTAATAGATTTACTTAAACATTAAAAGAGGTTGTAGTAGGTACGTGGTGGCCCTGCAGTTAGAACTGAACACAGCACAGACCAGGCTTTCTAGGAACTCACAGCTTATTGGAGGAAACTGACAAAATAGCTACTCAATAAAACATGCTTTGGGTATTGTGTATTTGGATATGATGTTTGTGGGGAGGAAGGAATCAGACATGAAGAGGTAAGACAGTCTGATGTAGGAGGAGAACGGAGCCAAGCTCCCTGGTTTTGAAATCTGTCTCCATCATTTTCTAGCTTTGATCTTGGGTAAATTACTTAACCTTTCTGGGCCATTTCCTCATCTGCGAAGTGGGTAATAATGGTACCTACTTCAGTAGGGTTGTTGTGTTAATGAGTTTTTATACATATACTTAAAACAGTGCTTGGCATATAGTAGATAGTTAACAGGTGTTATATTTTTCTAGGCTGAGCAAACTCATTGAGACAGGAAGCTTGAGCCCAGGTCTTCTGACAGCTGGTCCAGCACCCTTTTCTTATACAGGTTGCCTCATTTGCATCCCTTGCCTACAGAAAGAGGAGTGGTGACCAAATAGTCACTTTGTCCTACAGTTTCCCAGGGTAGAAACAAGCAGCGTACAGGGAAAGAAAGTAAAGAACGCTGCGGGATGGTGAAAGAGGGATTCAGGGAGCTTTGCCTAAATTTCAAGTCATTCTAGATATCTAGATAGCCTGCTTCCTGGGCCTTATCCACAGTCTAACAACAGGTATGTGTTTAGAATATTTGTGCTCAGCATTGTGCTGGACACAGTAGAGGGACACAGGCGTGATATGGTATCTGCTCAGAAGCAGCTAATATTGTCCAGTTGGGTAGATGAGAGTAGAACACAAAACAACCATGAGTGACCAAGGGCAGCAGAAAAAATAGGGTTGAGCTTTTCTGGTTTCAACTATGCTAGCCATCAAACCGAAAGGGGAGAGTGATTTGAGGGGCGGGGTAGTTTAGGAACACTTCCTGGGATATAATCACATCCCCACATTTATTGAGTTTCCCAAGAGTACAAAACTCTGGGCTAATGCTGGGAATGAGAAGTGAAGAAGAGATGGGCTCTGCCCTGAGAAGCTCCTCGTCTAGGGGACACGCATTCTGTTCCATTGTAACAGGTGGTTGGATGGAGGTGTGTACCGAGTGCTGTGGAGGCAGGAGGGGGGATATGTCAGCTGTACCTGGGTGAATTGGGAGAGGGGTCACCAAGCAGGGGGCATTTGGGCTTGAAGCAAATGAGTAGAGGTTTCTCAGGCAGAGCGTTTTAGGAGAATGTAGTATGTTTAGGGACAAAGATTACTGACTCAGAGAGAAAGAGGGAATAAATGGATAGGTGTGGGAGGAAGGGCACGACCTTTGGATTAGAATCAGGGCACTCTTACACCAAATGAAGTGAATGAAGTTTGGAAGAGGACTCAGCACAGGGCTGACACGTGGTAGGCCCTCATGTGTTAGTTCCCTTACCCAGCTCCTGGAGAAGTAAGTTGCGGCCAGTTGGAGAAGAGCCTTGCATGCTGTGCTAAGTGGACTTGATCCTGAAGGTCGTATAGGAGGTTTGGACTGCTATGTCTGACCTAGGAAGGCTTTCCCTACTTCTTCTACCCCCAAATTGTAAAAGTAGTCCACATTTTCTCCTAATAGGGCTTCACTATTAGTCTACCAAGAGTTCAGCAACCCCAAGTACTCACACCCCAGAGTGTCAAAGGTAGTTGGCTTCTTCTCAGAGGAGAGGCAAAGGCTGTGGATTTAAAAGGGGTTTCTTTGGTAAGCAGTTAGATATAGTAGGTTCTTACAGTTGTAGCTATGAAAGATGTTGTGCATTTTGTGTTTTCTGGGTTTTTTTCCTTAGTATGTAGTAAAGTTCTTTTTCAGAGTTCCCACCTGTTTCAGGAAGGCCAGCAGGAGCAATGCCCCCGCTCCCTCTCAGGTTACCACAGTGGGGACAGCAAGAATCAGTGAGAATCCTCAGGAAGAGGTGACACTCAGGGGACAGAGTCAGGGCCTATTAGTGTCTTTTCTAACCCCAGAGATTTTGCTTGCAGTATCATCTGTCATTCTGTGGGTTTTTTTGTTTTTTTTAATTTTTTTTTATTTTTGGCTGCGTTGGGTCTTCGTTGCTGCTCACGGGCTTTCTCTTAGTTGCGGCGAGCGGGGGGGGACACTTTTCTTTGTGGTGCGCGGGCTTCTCATTGCGGTGGCTTCTCTTGTTGCAGAGCACAGGCCCTAGAGCATGCGGGCTTCAGTAGTTGCAGCGCGTGGGCTCAGTAGTCGTGGCTCACGGGCTATAGAGCGCAGGCTCAGTAGTTGTGGTGCAGGGGCTTAGTTGCTCTGCAGCATGTGGGATCTTCCCGGATCAGGGCTCCATCCCATGTCCTCTGCATTGGCAGGCAGATTCTTAACCACTAGAAGTCCCTGTGTTTTGCTTTAACGAGGGAAACTGTTCTTTTGTTGTTCCTCAAACTCTGTTCCTGGAAGCCCCATCAGAACTGGAGTGCTGAGTTAAGAGAGCATATTTCTAGGCCTAACCCAGCCTTCCCGGATCCAAACCTTTAGGGGAGGGGCTGGAAACCTCTGCATTTGTGTGCATATTAAAGTTTGAGAACCTTTAGTTTTTTTATTCAGCTTTCTTCAGCAAATATTTGTTACATGCCTAAGTGTGCCTAGCACTGTGTACACCCAGTATAAACTGGACAGGTAACCGCCTCTTACGTGAAGTGGAATCTGCACTGTTGTTCAGAGGATGTTAGGGCCATGGTGGAGTAAAGCACTGGATAGGTTAGGCAAAGGGAGTTTGTACGGCACTTTGTAAGTCTGGCAGGGGACTTACACGATACAGTAAGAAATAAGGAGCTTCTAAGGTCATCTGTGTGCATAGGAAAGAATGTGGACTTTGGAGTCAGCCTCACCTGACCCGACCACACTAGTGTGTGATCTTGGTCAAACCAGTTAACCTCTCCAAGCCTTAGGCCCTTATCTACAAATGAAGTTAAAAATAGTGTTTACCTCATAGGGTGGTGTTGGTAATTAAATGACACAAGGCAAATAAAGTGCTTAGTAGGTGCTTGGCGTATAGTAAGTGTGAAATTAAAAGCAAAAGGGCTTGTTACTCCATTCTGAAGATGAGGATGTTCAGGAGTAGAAGGGTTAAGTTACTTGGCCAGGGTCTCACAGCTAAGTAGGTGGTGGACAGAGGCGTCTGGATTTGAACCCTGGGTCATTCCCCAAAGCCTTCTTTTTGAACCTGAGCATTGTTCTGCTTCCTGTAGGAGTAATTCCTTCTTGGCGGGTTGCTCTGAAGCTCCTTGAAAAAATGTCTGTTGAAGTTGTTAGCTTAGAGCCTGGCACATGCTCAGTAATGTTAGTTTGTATTCTCCTTTCCCAAGAACAGCAGACAGCTTCCAGGGGTTTACGGAACTGCTACTCTGTCCTTATTGAAAAAGCATGGAGTTTGTCACGGGCCACTGGAAAATGTCTTCTGGGTCTAGGCCGGCTGCCTGCCCAGCTGCTTACGCCCAACAGCACTTGGGTGGAATCCTGGCAGCTGCTGATTTCTTCCTCCCCCTCTATAGGGTGAAGGCCATGCCGCCCCCTGGGAAAGTTCCTCGGAAGGAGAACCTGGGGCTACAGTGTGAGTGGGGGTCCTGCTCCTTTGTGTGCTCAGCCATGGAGGAGTTCTGCGAGCACGTCACTCAGCACCTGCAGCAGCACCTGCAGGGCTCCGGGGAGGAGGAGGAGGAGGAGGAGGAGGAGGAGGAGGAGGACCCGCTGGGTAAGGAAACAGGACACAGCAGGGGAAAGAGCTTGAGGGTTGGTGGAAAAGCTGATTTTCCTTGCTGCACAGGGGGAAGGCAGCCGGCAAGAGTGGTGGTTTATTTTCCTAATTGTGCTTTTTTTTTGCTTTGTTTATAAAAGCACTGTAGACTCATTATAGAAAACTCATTCAACAAGGATATATGGAATGAACCTGCCATCCTGCCATCAAAAGTCAATTACTGGGCTCCCCTGGTGGCGCAGTGGTTGGGAGTCCGTCTGCCAATGCGGGGGACGCGGGTTCGTGCCCCGGTCTGGGAAGATCCCACATGCCGTGGAGCAGCTGGGCCCGTGAGCCATGGCCACTGGGCCTGCGCGTCTGGAGCCTGTGCTCCGCAATGGGAGAGGCCACAACAGTGAGAGGCCCGCGTACTGCATCTCTCTGCATGTGTATACATAAATTAGATAGATATGATTTTAGTTTTTTGAAAAGGATCATATTGTACAAGCTGTTGGCAAGCTGCTTTTTTCACTCTCTGGTAGTGTCTTTCAATTTTTTTTTTTTTTTTTTTTTTTTTTTTTACTGTGACCACCAGTTAGGAATACATCTTACTTATATCACAACCCTGTACACAAAAGTTAAAAAATACTAAAAACAATACTTGCCTTTATTAAATTCTCTCTGAATTGTTCTATCTTATTCTCTTTCATTAAAAAAAAGTGTGATTTGCAGTCCCCTAAACTGATTTCACTACCCACTAATGGGTCACAACACAGTTTGAAAAACTCTGTTCTACAGAAGGTATAGAGACACCTCTCCTTCCCCCACCTCAAATTCTGTTTTGAGTCTAGTGACTGCGAACTATAACTCATAGCTTCAAAAGTCAAGTAATATTTATACAGAAGAGAAATTAGGGGATTATTTTTAAAAATATCTACTTTTCAAAACAAGTAAACCCTTATAAAGCAGTGGAAATTTGGTGCTTAGACAGATGCTAGAGAGACAGGAAGTGGAATTGAATAGTCCTAGGGAATAGTCCATCCTAGGGAAGGCCGATCTTGGGCAGCATATGGGGGAAAGAAGGACTTCCGGTTTGACAGGAAGGAGTGGGAGGTGTCTCAGTTCTCGGGAACAGCAGAAACTCGGAGCCACTGTAGCAAATGCCAGCCACACCTGCTGTCTCTGAGTCACTGGCACTGGGACATGCACACACTACATGCCCCTACCTAGACCGCACTTCCCCTCCACCTGGTTGCAGTCTAATATTTATACATGTGATTATTTGATGTTTTTTTTCTCCCTGACTGAAAGCTGTACGAGGACAAAGACTGGGACTCTTTTTTACTCGTCGTTGTATCCCTGGTGCCTGGCACACAGTTAGTGGTCATTAAATACTAGTATTTGCTGAGTGAATTCCTGGCATACCAGGTCAGTCTGGCATCCTCCCTTGCTGCTAAGTGGACGGAGAGCTCTGGAAAGTATCAGACTCTTCCTTCTAAACCCCTTTTTGCAGAGGAAGAATTCTCCTGCTTGTGGCAGGAGTGCGGCTTTTGTTCTCTGGACAGTTCTGCTGATCTTGTGCGCCATGTCTACTTCCACTGCTACCACACCAAGCTGAAACAGTGCGGACTGCAGGCCCTGCAGAGCCAGGCCGACCTCAGCCCCTGCGTCCTGGACTTCCAGAGCCGCAACCTCATCCCTGACATCCCTGACCACTTCCTGTGTCTGTGGGAACACTGTGAGGTCAGCAGGCAGAGCCAGTAATAGGGGTGGAGGGAAGTTGGGGATCTCAACTGAAGATGCCTTGACCCTCTCAGGAGGAGGAGTTGTGGCTCGTGGGCTTTCAGGGATGCCCTGTATTCCTGAGGTTCCCGCTAGCAGCCCTCCTACATTTCTGGGTAGCCCCCTTGCTCAAACTTTCCTATCCCCACCAAGTTAATTTGGGAGAGAGCCGAGAAGCCCCCTTTGGACACCTAGGGGTAAGAGTCCCTCCACCCACCCTCAGTCCTTACCCCAAGTTGCTCCTGGCACAGAGCTCCTTCGACAATCCCGAGTGGTTCTATCGGCATGTGGAAGCGCACAGCCTTTGCTGTGAATACCAGGCAGTCGGCAAGGACAACCACGTGGTGCTGTGTGGCTGGAAAGGTAAGGCCACTCTTTGATTTCTGACCTCTAAAGAAACCTTGGGGTTGCTAAGGGGCCAGGGCAGCTAGGGGTGGGACCAGTCCTGCAGGGCAAGGTTGGCTGCTGACTGGAGAGACGTGGGGGTACCAGAGCCTACTCTGAGGGTTTGTAGCTGGACCTGACTGGACCTTCCTTCCCAGGCTGTACGTGCACCTTCAAGGACCGCTTTAAGCTTCGAGAGCACCTCCGTAGCCATACCCAGGAGAAGGTGGTGGCCTGCCCCACCTGCGGGGGCATGTTTGCCAACAACACCAAGTTCTTAGATCACATCCGTCGCCAGACCTCATTGGATCGTAAGCGGTCGGAGCAGGGGCATGGGTGCAGGCTTGGAGTGGAGGTCGGGGGCACATTTCCAGGAGAGGGGACCCCTGAAGGTATCTGCAAGTTGGCTGCATCTACCTTAAGGGCTCAGTCACCTACCACAGTCTCTGCTGATAGAGACTCATTAGACGTTGTTATTCCATGCTTACTGTGTGCCACAGCTCTTATCTCAGTGAATCCTAGCAGCAGCCCCATGAGGTAGGCCTCTTGTCCACGCTTTTGGCAGATGAGGAAACTGAGGCTCAGAGAGGTTAAATCGCTTACCTGAGATCACACAGCTAGTAAGTGGTCAAGCCGGAATTCTAATTCAGCTTCTCAACTCCAAGTCCCATGCTCTTTCTGTGATACTATGTCCGTCCATAGTTCCCTAAGCTCCCCGCTCCTCCTCTGGTGGTTCCCTTCTGCCTGGGATGGTTCCCCTCTCCCAGCTTGCTCTCCTCTCTGTGCCTCTCCACCATCCCTCACAACCCACCCTCTCTTCTGCCCGCCCCACCACAGAGCAACACTTCCAGTGCTCTCACTGTTCCAAGAGATTTGCCACGGAGCGGCTGCTGCGGGACCACATGCGTAACCATGGTGAGTAGCTGGCCACGCCTCTCGTCCCGGCCCACCCTCCAAGCTTCCACTAGCCCTCGGATCACAGCCTCCTCTCTGCTCCTCAGTGAACCACTACAAGTGCCCTCTGTGCGACATGACCTGCCCACTGCCATCCTCCCTCCGAAACCACATGCGCTTTCGCCACAGCGAGGACCGACCCTTTAAATGTGACTATTGTGACTACAGGTAAAGGGAAACGGGGACTGGAAATCAGAAAACTTGTGTTTCAGGGTCCCCCATGCCCTCTGACCCCTCCTGACCTCTCTCGGCAGCTGCAAGAATCTGATCGACCTCCGGAAGCACCTGGATACCCATAGCAAGGAGCCAGCCTACAGGTGTGATTTCGAGAACTGCACCTTCAGTGCCCGGTCGCTCTGCTCTATCAAGTCCCATTACCGAAAAGTGCATGAAGTGAGTGGGGCTGATGGTGGGGAAGGGCCAGCAGAAGTGTCGGGGAGCCTGGGGTTCAGGGGGAATCTAGCCTCACTCTCCCTCCCCTCCCCCCCAGGGAGACTCAGAGCCGAGATACAGATGCCATGTGTGTGACAAATGCTTCACGAGGGGCAACAACCTCACCGTGCACCTTCGCAAGAAACATCAGTTCAAGTGGCCCTCAGGGCACCCCCGTTTTCGGTATGCTCCTCCCAGATTCCCACACTTTTTCTTCATACCTTTCAACAATTTAGAGACCTTGAATTTGATGGTGCTTTGATGTCCACCATCTCCATTTAGGTTCAAGGAACCTCGAGAATAGTGGGGGGGCAAAGATTATTTTTCTGATTTTTGAATCCAAGGTACGATGCCAAAAACAGTAAATGGCGCCCAAAGCCCTGTAGCCGGAACCAGGGTGTGAGCCCAAGGGTCCTAATCTGTAGCTCCATGGCCTGCTCATAAATCCTTTGACAACACTACTGTCCAGTACAGATAATTCCTCCCTCTCCCCTTCCCTCCCCTCCCTTTCCTTTTTGAGTAATGATCCTGCTTGCCTTTTCTTCTAAATATTCCAATAAAGACCTCTTTTGTCTTTTACCTCCATCACTTAGAATCCCAGAGCTGCTGCTTTCCCCCATATTTGTCCCTTACCTCGCCAATCTCCAGGCCATTTCTGCCTCCCCCTGCCCTTGTTTGCTGCCCTCTGTGCTCCTCCTTCACCAGGTACAAGGAGCATGAAGACGGCTACATGCGGCTGCAGCTGGTTCGCTATGAGAGTGTAGAGCTGACACAGCAACTGCTGCGGCAGCCACCAGAGGGATCGGGCCTGGGAGCATCACTGAATGAGAGCAGCCTGCAGGGCATCATTCTAGAAACAGTGCCAGGGGAGCCAGGACCCCAGGAAGAGGCTGAAGAGGAAGAGGAAGGTGGGGGTGGTGAGGGGACAGCCCTCTCGGCCTCTCAGGACACTTCTAGCTCTGTCATCCACGTGGTGAATCAGACCAGCGCCCAAGGTGAGCGAGAGATTGTCTACTATGTGCTGTCTGAAGCCCCGGGAGAGCCACCTCCAGCCTCTGAGCCCCGCTCCGGGGGCGTCATGGAAGAGCTTCAGGGAGTAGCTGAGGAGCCACAAGTCCAGATGGTGTGAAGGCTGCAGACCCTGACTGTTGCTGCCCCAGACCCCAGCTGGGGTTTGAGCCGGGCTGGTGGCAGTGCCCCTAGTGGGCAGCCCTTGCCAATGGATGCCTTGAGGAGTGGTGCTGAGAGCGGTGCGGTCCACTCTGGACCCGGCTTGCATCATTCGGCAGACTGAGGGACTTCCCTTTTGTGCCAGACCACATTCTGTGGGGATCCTGAGGAGTTTGGATCCTTTGGGGGGGCACCGTGGTTGTGTGTGTTCTTGTAGAGGGGGCTAGTGTCAGGCTTAACCCTAACCCCCAGACGTGCTAGAAGAGTGATTAAAATCCATAGTCAACTCACATCCATTCCTGTCTTTAGGGGTCCTTAGGCCCAGGGATGACACGTAACTGATCCCTGCAAGGGCCCTTTCCTCACAACCAGCCAAGGCATTTCCCTCTAAATGGCTCCTCCTGCAAACCCCAAGGACTTTCATGGTCATCCTCAGGGATGGGATTGGAGGCACCGAGTATGTGCGTAACAATTGTTTTTGGTAATAAAAGAAACGCTTGGGCCATTACTCACTTCTTCTTCCTTATGTTTGGTGGTATTAACTAGATAATGAGGAGATACAGCTGCCCAGAAGAGGAGCTGAATAATTAGGAGCTGAATAAACCCCTTTTAGTGACTGGGGTTTGTTTTGTTTTGAACTGTCCTCTTGTTCCCTGCCCCCCTCCCCCACACCCCACCTTTGGTGAAACTTCTCCATTTCTTCTTGGAACATCTACCATCTCTATAGAGGTCCCAGGCACAGGCCAGGAGTGGGCAGTAGAACACTCTAGGACGGACGAGTGGGGCTTGCCAGGAAGCCAGAGCACCCAGGCCAGCCCCACGCTCTGAGCGCTGCTTAGAAGCCAGCGCCTCTGGGTTGGGGGTTCTTTACCTGTGGGGCTGTGGGACTAAGAAGGAGGCTTAGGGCAGAGGGTGGATGTGGAAGCCCTAGGGAATAGCAGGTACTGGGGGTCCAGGAGCCAAGTTAGAAAGTTGTGTATCTGAATGTGCATTTTCCTGAGGAAAGGGGTCTGTTTTTTCAGTAGATCCTCAAAGGGGTTGGAACCCTCCTAAACAAGAACCATTTTTTTAGGCCTGTCCAGTCACATCTTAGTGCTCTGTGTCATTCTTAGGGTCTCTGCCACTCTCAGGGGGTCAGGGAAGTACCCTCAGGGGTCTTGGATGGGCAGGAAGCTGCCCCCAAAGTGTTGTTTTAACACTTTTTAAAAAGGACTAATTCTTACTACAAAAACTGTGCCTATTGCTGAAAGAATTAGGAAAGAGAAGTCTCTTCATTAATTCCATCAGCCATTTACTGAGTTCTTCCTATAGTCCGGGTTTTGTGACAGGTGCTAAGGATACAAAATGGATAAACCCAGGCAGGATCTGCCCCGGAGGGACTTGCAGTACAGAGGCGAGGAAAGACCTAAATGGAGTGAGGTAAGTGAGAGGCCTGTCAGGAGTGAGTGGAGTGAGAGGCCTGTCAGGGTTCATTGAGGAGGCTCAAAGCAGGAGCTGACAGTATTACTTGGCCAAGGGATCAAGAAGGGCTTTGTCAAGGAAACAACTAGAGCTACCATCTACAAAGGGGTGGCCAGTTTTTTCCGAGCAGAGGAGACTAGGTCTGTAAATGAATCTAAAGGGGTACTTTGTGGTCTGCAGCACAGAGGGCAGTGGGATGTGGAGAGAGACAAGACTGGGAAGGAAGGCAAAGCCACCCAGAAGGACTGCATCAAGTTTTAGAACGGTGATTCTGCCAGTGATGGGGAGTGAGAGAGCAGGCAGATGCAAGTTAGGGGGCTGCTGCTGCAGGAATTCAGGCAAGAAGTAATGAGGGCTTTAAGGTCAAGTCAATGTAGATGTTCACTTCGCCTCTGCAAGAGCGCCTTCAAGAAATAGCAACATGTTCTCTAACACCATATATGAAAATAATCTCAAAATGGTAAAAGACCTAAATGTAAGACTGGAAACCATAAAACTCCTAGAGGAAAACATAGGCAGAACACTCTTTGACATAAATTGTAGCAATATTCTTTTGGATCTGTCCTAAGGCATAGGAAATAAAAGCAGAAGTAAACAAATGGGACCTAAATAAACGTAAAAGCTTCTGCACAGAAAAGGAGACCATAAACGAAATGAAAAGACAACCTACAGAATGGGAGAAAATATTTGCAAATGATATGACCAATAGGGGATTAATATCCAAAATATATAAACAGCTCATACAACTCAACGTCAAAAAAACAAACTGACTAGAAATTGGGCAGAAGAACTGAAGAGACATTTTTCCAAAGAGGACATGCAGATGGCCAACAGGCATATGAAAATATGCTCAACATGGCTAATCATCAGGGAAATGCAAATCAAAACCACAATGAGATATCACCTCACGCCTGTCAGAATGGCTGACATCAAAAAGAACACAAAGAACATGTTGGTGAGGATGTGGAGAAAACAGTACACTATTGGTGGGAATGTAAGTTAGTGCAGCCACTGTGGAAAACAATATAGAGGTTTCTCAAAAAACTAAAAATAGAACCACCACACCATCCAGCAATTCCACCCCTGGGTATATATCCGCAAAAAACACAAACTAATTTGAAAAGATACGTGTACCCCAATGTTCATAGCATTATTTACAATTGCCAAGTATGGAAGCAACCTAAGTGCTCATCAACAGATGAATGAATAAAGATGATGTGGTATATATATACAGTGGAATACTACTCAGCCATATAACAGAATGAAATTTTGCCATTTGCAACAATAAGGATGGACTTGAAGGATATTATGCTAAGTGAAATAGGTCAGACAGAAAGATAAATACTGTATGATATCACTTATTTGTGGAATCCAAAAAATACAACAAGCTAGTGAATGTAACAGAAAAGAAAGAGACAGATATAGAGAATAAAGTAATGGTTACTAGTGAGGAGAGGGAAGGGGAGAGGGACAAGATAGGGGTAGGGGGTTAGGAAGTACAAACTATAATGTATGAAATAAGCTACTAGGATATACTGTACAACATAGGGAATATAGCCAATATTTTATAATAACTAAATGGAGTATAAACTTTAAAAATTGTGAATCACTATATTGTACACCTGTAACATATAATATTGCACTTCAACTATACTTCAATAAAAAATAAATAATTTTAAAAAGAAAGCAGGACTTCCCTGGTGGCACAGTGGTTAAGAATCCGCCTGCCAATGCAGGGGACACGGGTTCAATCCCTGGTCCAGGAAGATCTCACATGCCGCAGAGCAACTAAGCCCATGCGCCACAACTACTGATCCTGCGCTCTAAAGCCCATGAGCCACGACTACTGAGCCCACGCGCCTAGAGCCCGCGCTCCGGAACAAGAGAAGCCACTGCAACGAGAAACCCACACACCGCAACGAAGAGTAGCCCCCACTCACCGCGACTAGAGAAAACCTGTGCACAGCAACGAAGACCCAATGCAGCCAAAAATAAATAAATGAATAGATAATTTTATATATATGTAAAAAAAGGCATTGAGAAAGATTTTTCTTTCTTTTTTTTTTAAATGGCAACATGGAGGAGAGAGGAAACGCAAGTGAAGACTTCCATAAGCAAAGCCACTGAATCTCCAGGCTCACCCCTCTAGGATCCTGTATCAATTTCACCACCCACACCCTGTCCTTCCACTAAACAAGTATAATTCTGCTCCCCCATCAGGCCTTCGGGTAGCTGAAGACAACGGAGGCTTCTTCGGGCTAAGCACCCTCAGTTTCTTCTAAACCTGTGTCGTGTAGTTTGGAGTCCCCTCTCCACCCCCGTGTCCTTGGGGCCTCTAGTTTTGGTGGTTACACCATGCTCTCAGTTTAGTATGAAACCGCTGTCCTCTGAAGCCCCTAAGCCTTTACATGTTTTGTTATTGCCCAAGCTGTGCTTCTTCACTTTAGATGTTTGCAGTGGTTATCTTGGACCCAACAGCAAGCCCTCGTGTTTACCCTCATTAAATTTTGACCTGTGAGACTCGGTGGACAACTGTCTCCAAGTGGTAGGTTAAAAGGTTGAATAGAACAGGGCCAGAGGCAGACCCCAAGGGCAAGTCATTAGAGGCCTTTCTCCCAGTCAAGGCGAGATGAAGCCTAAAGGCTCTGAACCCTGATAAGACTGTGGTGCCCCATTCTCTGTGTATAATTCAAAATGAAAATATTAAACCCGGAAGCAACTACAAGTAAGTACATGATTATACCTTTCAAAATATATATTTATAAACTATCAAATTCTGGTCTCAATTTTTTTCTTTCATTCTTTGGGTGCCCTTGGTTTGCTGGTGTTCTAAGCAGTGGCTGGGGCTGCCCCTTGAGGGATTTCTCCAGCATTACTGATGCCATTCATTCCTCAGCTGAGCAGTGCCTTCAGGATCAGGCCAGCACCCCGTGAAAAGGGCCTTCCCTACCAGTCATACCAGTGACGCCCACACCAAATCCCATTGCTTGGTCTGGACCGTGGGGAGTGCAGAAGACATTTGGACCTGCTACCATGTGATTCCAGTTCTCCAGGAGGAGGGGATCCTGGGCTCTGTATGCGTGCGTTAGAAAGCGCCGGACCGGAGAAAGGGGTTATTGAGTCTAAGCAGCCAGAGGCCTGTGGAAGAATATAGAGGCTGGGGATGGGTGACAGCAGGTCCCTGGAGGGAGGAGGGTGCCAGTACTAATTCGATTGCCTTAAAATTTCATCTAGAGTCAGACATCATGGTGCCTGAAGATTAAGGAGATACCCTGTCTTACTCTTCTCAAAGGGGTGGCGGTAGGAAGAGAGGGCAGGTGGCCCAGGAGTGTGGAAGCTGATGCTTCATTTTTCTTAATTAGGGCAAGTCCATAACCTCACACAAGAGCACAGAAGAGCTGAGTGGGTAGAAAAGAGAAATGATTCTCCAAGATGAGAAGAGGGAAGAATAGTCATGGGGAGTCAAGTCATTTCTGTGAGATTGTGACCTAGTGAATATAGGCTCCCAATGAATGAATGAATTTGCTCAAGATCAGGAATCCCACGGTGCACTTTGCGAATGAGGAGCATACTCATTTCATGTACAGTAGCAGAGGGGTTTGAGGCTGAGAGGGAAGGTAGGGGGAGATTGTGAAAACTTTTCATAGCATGCTAAATAGCTTGAATTTCTTGACTGAGCAAGGAATATGGAGGACAAGTAGATAGACAAAGCTTGGAAAGTAATGGAGACATCCCTTGGAGTAGAGGGAAGGCAGGATGGGAGGGGATGTGAATTTAGTTTGTAGGAGGTGTAAGGTGTGAGAGGGATTTCATGCCTGGCAGTCTCTATTTCCTTGATAGAGTAGGGATGAATGTTGTTGAGGGATAATTTGTTGGAGTAAGGAGATTTATAACAACTGTCAAGTTTTAGAAATGCCATTTATAGATATAGGAGTGAGATAGATCACCTAACAACTCAGCAGAGGCGGAAGACCAAGATCAGGCAGTGGCAACTTCAACACAACCAGACACTTATGTAGCAGATACCAGCACCCCCGGAGCAAAAGCAGAAGACAGACCACTGGGTTGATCCTTGGCCATGGCTTGTCTGCTTGGACATGAATTGCCTAGGGTCAAGGAGCAGGGGTAATTAGAGCATCCAGAGAAGGATCGTGAGTTCAAAACTGGGCAGGGAGGCCCTAGGAGACTAGTTAGAATCAAATACAGTGAGCCTCTGAAGATCAGAGGGCAGGAGGGAAAGGCGGTCAGAAAAGGGACATTTTTAAAGTATTTTTTTAATTGAAGTATAGTTTCTTTTATATTAATTAATTAATTTTGGCTGCGTTGGGTCTTCATTGCTGCGTGCAGGCTTTCTCTAGTTGCGGCGAGTGTGGGCTACTCTTCATTTCGGTGCGCAGGCTTCTCATTGTGGTGGCTTCTCTTGTTGCGGAGCACAGGCTCTACGCACGTGGGCTTCAGTAGTTGTGGCACATGGGCTTTAGTAGTTGTGGCTCGAGGGCTCTAGAGCGCAGGCTCAGTAGTTGTGGCGCACGGGCTTAGTTGCTCCGCGGCATGTGGGATCTTCCCGGACCAGGACTCGAACGCATGTCCCCTGCATTGGCAGGTGGATTCTTAGCCACTGTGCCACCAGGGAAGCCCTGTTGAAGTATAGTTGACTTACAATGTAGTGTTAATTTCTGCTGTACAGCAAAGTAATTCAGTTATATATATACGTTCTTTTTAATATTCTTTTCCATATGGTTTTTCACAGGATATTGAATATAGTTCCCTGTGCTATACAGTAGGACCTTGTTGTTTATCCATTCTATATATAATAGTTTGCATCTGCCAACCCCAAACTCGCAATCCATCTCTCCACCACCCTCCCTCCCCCTTGGCAACCACAGATCTGCTCTCCATGTCTGTGAGTCTGTTTCTGTTTCATAAGTAGGTTCATTTGTGTCATATTTTAGATTCCACATATAAGTGATATCATATGGAATTTGTCTTTCTCTTTTTGACTTACTTCACTTAATATGATAATCTCTAGGTCCAGCCATGTTGCTGCAAATGGCATTATTTCGTTCTTTTTTATGGTTAAGTAGTATTCCACTGTATATATGTACCACATCTTCTTTATCCATTCATCTGTTGATGGACATTTAGGTTGTTTCCATGTCTTGACTATTGTGAATAGTGCTGCTATGAACATAGGAGTGCATGTATCTTTTCTTTTTAATTTTATTTATTTTTGGCTGCACTGGGTCTTCGTAGCTGCACGTGGGCTTTCTCTAGTTGCGGTGATCAGGGGCTACTCTTCGTTGCAGTGCGCAGGCTTCTCATTGCAGTGGCTTCTCTTGTTGCGAAGCAGGGGCTCTAGGTGTGCAGGCTTCAGTAGTTGCAGCACGTGGGCTCAGTGGTTGTGACACACGGGCTTAGTTGCTCTGTGGCATGTGGGATCTTCCCGGACCAGGGCTCGAACCTGTGTCCCCTGCATTGGCAGGCAGATTCTTAACCACTGCGCCACCAGGGAAGTCCTATCTTTTTGAATTATAGTTTTGTTTGGACGTATGCCCAGGAGTGGGATTTCTGGATCATATAGCAACTCCATTTTTAGTTTTTTGAGGAACCTCCATACTGTTTTCCATAGTGACTATACCAATTTACATTCCCAGCAACAGTCTAGGTGGGATCGCTTTTCTCCACACCTTCTCCAGATAGATTTTTTTGTAGATTTTTTAAAAAATTGTTTATTTATTTATTTGGCTGTGCCGGGTCTTAGTTGCGGCATACGGGAACTTTAGTTGTGGGATCTAGTTCCCCGACCAGAGATGGAACCTGGGCCCCCTGCATTGGGAAGGCAGAGCCTTAGCAACTGGACCACCAGGGGAGTCCCGTTATTTGTAGACTTTTTAATGATGGCCATTTTGACCAGCGTGGGGTGGTACCTCATTGTAGTTTTGACTTGCATTTCTCTAATAATTAGCAATGTTGAACATCTTTTTGTGTGCCTATTGGCCATCTGTATGTCTTCTTTGGAGAAATGTCTATTTAGGTCTTCTGCCCATTTTTCAATTTGTTTTTTTGTTGTGAAAAGGGACATTTTAAAATGGAGCTAGTTAGGGCTTCCCTGGTGGTGCAGTGATTAGGAATCTGCCTGCCAGTGCAGGGGACACGGGTTCGAGCCTTGGCCCGGGAAGATCCCACATGCCGCGGAGCAGCTGGGCCCGTGCGCCACAACTACTGAGCCTGAGCTCTGGAGCCCGCAGGCCACAACTACTGAGCCCACGTGCCACAACTACTGAAGCTTCCGCGCCTGGAGCCCGTGCTCTGCAACAAGAGAAGCCACGACAATGAGAAGCCCGCGCACCGCAACGAAGAGTAGCCCCCACTCGCCGCAACTAGAGAAAGCCCGCGCACAGCAACGAAGACCCAACACAGCCAAAAATAAATAGATAAATAAATTTATAAATAAATAAATAAATAAATAAATAAATACAATGGAGCTAGTTGGAGTGCCAAGTATGTCTACAAGAAGTAGGCTGCTGAGTAGAGATAGGGGCATTGGAATAGCGGAGATCAAGGGAAATAAGGCATTTTGAACACCTACCAGCAGTGGCCTTTCTCCCCACCCTCCAGGGGAGTTGGCCTTGTGTTTGGAGCAGGGGAACAAGTCCCAGAGAAAAGCTGGGCAAACAGGCTGGTCTCAGGCAGGTTCCATGCAAAGGGTACAAAGGGGTGTGGTGGGAGTTCAAGTTCTAGGGGAAGGAAGACGGCAAGGTGAGACTGGGAGGCAGAAGGTGTGTGAGTTCTCAAGGAAAAAGAGACAGTGACTCGGGCAAAGAACCTCGGCAGCTTCGAAGAACTCCTCATTTTCTTCTTATCAAAAGGAAATGGGGCTTCCCTGGTGGCGCAGTGGTTGAGAGTCCGCCTGCCGATGCAGGGGACGCGGGTTCGTGCCCTGATCTGGGAGGATCCCACATGCCGTGGAGCGGCTGGGCCCGTTGAGCCATGGCTGCTGAGCCTGTGCGTCCGGAGCCTGTGCTCCGCAACGGGAGAGGCCACAACAGTGAGAGGCCCGCATACCGCAAAAAAAAAAAAAAGAAAAAAAAAAGGAAATGGCGGGCTTCCCTGGTGGCGCAGTAGTTGAGAATCCGCCTCCCAATGCAGGAGACACGGGTTCGAGCCCTGGTCCGGGAAGATACCACATGCCGCAGAGCAACTAAGCCTGTGCGTCACAACTACTGAGCCTGCGCTCTGGAGCCCGCGAGCCACAACTACTGAGCCCACGTGCCACAACTACTGAAGCTCGTGCACCTAGAGCCTGTGCTCTGCAACAAGAGAAGCCACCGCCATGAGAAGCCCGCACACCGCCACGAAGAATAGCCCCCGCTCGCCGCAGCTAGAGAAAGCCCTCTCGCAGCAACGAAGAGCCAATGCAGCCAAAAAAAAAAAAAAAAAAACTTATTTTAAAAAATTTAAAGAAAAGGAAATGGAACTACGTCACAGGTAAGAAATGGAGAGATAAATACCACATTTTAAAAATATACTTCAGTATTGCTTGATTTTGTTATATATGTTATATTCTCATATTTTTTAACAATAAGGATTTTTTTTTAAAAGGCAACAGCCGGGACTCTGCCTAGTAGGTACCCCTCCACTGCCCGGACTCAGGTGCCTATACCCATCTTTACTGACTGTCTCCAGCAGCCTCCCGCTTTATCTGCCACACTCTCCCAGGCCTGGGCTGCATTTCCCCAAGTGGCCAGCAGAGGGTCCTTCCACTGACAAATACAGTTGAAAATCTTTCTATCCAAAGATGAGAGAGAGAGAGAGAGGGAGACTGTCAGGGTGGACCAGAAACCTGGGGTGGTGAAAGCAGAACTGGGTCGGTTCCAAAGTCCACAATCCAATTCCTTTCCAGCTCCCATAGGATCCTGGTATCCCCCTTTCCCCATAAGTCCATAAAGCTCCTTATCAACTGCTTCTCCCACAAATCCCTGCCCAGAGCACCCTGTGTCTGTTAGATTAGCTCCCAGCACTAAGCTGAGGCAGGAATTTTCTGCTTCTGCCTTGCTCCTCACAAGCCAGTTATCACCAACACTTACCTATCTGGGTCTAGGGCACCTGTTCTGGATGGAGGCTGGCTTGGTGGTGGGAGGGGAGGCTCTGGGATGGGAATTGGGGAGGATCCTAGAAATAGGAGAGGATCAATTGCAGGGAATGGAGGAGGTCTATTTGAGGAAAGGGGAGGAGGATCCATTTTGGGCATTGAGGGAAAGACCATGGTAGGAGATTGGAAATTCGTTCGGAGGATGAGAAATCAAAGCATGCCCCCAGATTAGCAACATCAGCATAACCTGGGGACTTATTATAGATGCAAATTCTCTGGCTCTATCCCAGATACTGACTCAGAAACTCTGGGAAGGGGGCCTCGTGATCTGTGTTGTAAGGAGCCCTCCAGGGGATACTCATGTGTGCTAAGCTTGAGAACTACTGCTCTCGAGTTACAAGGTCTCTTCCAGGAGTTAGAGGTGTGCGTTCTACGGAGTCAAAGTTCTGTCTTGGAAGGTATGTGGAAGGAGTTGGGGGTATCTCCCAGAATGGGAAGGGTCTCTCCTAGTGGACCTCTAGAAGGTTGGAAAACTTTTATATCCTAGAATGGGAAGAAGCCTGTTCAGGGGAGTGGAGACGGATCTGCTTCATAAAATGGGAAGGTGACACTATTAGGGAATGAGGAAGTTGGACATAGTAGATCAAGTCATCGTTTAGAATGTGTAGTCTAGGTTTTGGATCCCTGGATCCACGACATGAGCTGTGTGACCTCATACTTGTACTTAACATTTCTGAGCTTCAGTTTCCTTATCTGAAACATGGGGGGATAATACTGGCCTCATAAATTTGTTGTGAGGACTGGTTAGAATGTTTAGTCAATACATGGCTATACAGTGGGTTTCCTGTGCACAAGTTCTGGGAATTCAGGGGAGAAAGAGACAGACCTAGCTCTTTCTTCAGAGATCCTATCTCTATGCCGAGAGCCTAGCACGTAGCAGGTATTCAGCAAATGTAGTTTCCCCTCCTTTGCCAAGGAAATGGGAGATTCTTCTGCAGGAAAAGAAATGACCTTGAACCATGGTAAGTCTGACCTGGAGAGTAAGGATGTATGATCTGTTCTTGAGAATTAACAATCATCATCTATTGCTAAGCACTTGAACACTGGAATCTCATAAGAACCTTTTCTTCTGAGAGGCAGATATGTAGGATTTTTTTATCATCCCCATGACATGGATGAGACTCAGAGAGGTGGAGAAATTTGCTTGAGTACAAAACTAGTAAAAGCACAAAGGGTAGAATGCAAATCTCCCGACTGCAAATTCAGGACATGGAAGATGTGTTCACAAAATGGGGAGAGGGTGTCCTGTGTCCTAGAGAATGGGGAGGCCTGTTTCAGGGAAGAGAAAGACTTTCAGTGGCTGCATGACAGGTGTTCTAACCCAGGGAATGGAAGGTTCATCAGGGCAGTGGTTCTCAACTTTGCCCACTCAGTGCGATCAGTTGGAGAGCATTTTAAAATACTAATGCCTGGATCCTACCTTAGAGATCAGCATGAACTGCTTTGGAGTGTTATCTAAACATCTTTTTTTTTTTTTTTTTTTTGCCTCTCACTGTTGTGGCCTCTCCCGTTGTGGAGCACAGGCCCCCGACGTGCAGGCTCAGCGGCCATGGCTCACGGGCGCAGCCGCTCCGCAGCATGTGGGATCTTCCCGGACCGGGGCATGAACCCGTTTCCCCTGCATCGGTAGGCGGACTCTCAACCACTGCGCCACCAGGGAAGCCCTAAACATCTTTTTGAAAGTCCCCAAGTGATGCTAACTCTCAACCAAGGCTGAGGACTACTGCTCTGGGGCAGGGGGTATGAACCGCACAGGGTGGAAAACTGGCAGAAGACTTGGAAATATTGGGCTCTGAAGATAGGGAAGGCTGTCCTGAGGAATGGGGACAGAGCATTTCTAAGGGAGGGGAGGAAATTTTCCTGAAAATTGGAAAGTTGTATGCCAGGGAATGGGGGGGAGTGTCATTAAGCTATGGAGTTATCTTGAGAGAATGAAGAGCCTGTCTAGGAAGTGGAGGGAGACAGTCCATTTGGGAATAGGGTTCCCAGAGGCTTCATAGCAGAGAGGACTTTAGGGTTTAAGCCGTGTTCTGTTACCAACTAAATGTGTCCTCTTGACACATGGCTTAACCGCACTATGCCTCAGTTTCTTTATCTGTAAAGAGAGGTTGTAACACCAGCCTCATAGGGATATTGTGAGGATTAAATGAGACAATGCAACTGTTGGGGGGGAATCTACAGTAGAGCACTGGGGGTTAACTTGGAGAATGGGGGTTCCTGAGGAACAGTGGTGATGTGGCGCATGGGGTCAGGGGAAGGTAGAGAGGGCTGTATGAAACTCTAAGTCACAGGGTGGGGCCTGGAGACGTCCTGCAGGGGCTGCCAGCCTCCAGGCTTCAGAGAGGCTGGCAGAGGGGGGGACCAGCGGGCGAGAGGTTTGACTGCTAGTAACCTCTCGTCTGCTGCAGCAAGGAGAAGCCTCAGCTACAGCAGCAGTACCAGCAGCCTCCCCTCCCATCCGTCTCTGCTGTGGGACAGGTGGGAATTTAAAAGCTCAGGTCACGTGTCTCTGCTGGTTAACCTACTTACCCCTTGAAGACTGGGGCGGGGGCAGGCGGGGGCCAAGAGGAGTTGCCTGAGGAAGGCGCGGAGCAGGGGAAAACCCCGAGAGTGCTCTGGGCACTTTTGAAGGCTTGTCGGGTGAGGGAGAGAATGCACACGTATGTGAGAAGACGCCAAAGACAGTGTTCTGTGAGCCCTGTGCACGCCCTGGCACACATGTGCCCCCAGCATCAGGCAATGCCTGTCTTAAAGGCCTGAATTTGCCTGGGAGCATAAACATTTCTACAGTTGGAGCAGGCTGAGCTCTGGGTACCAGTTTAACCTTGGAGCTACCTGCAAGCTCTCCCAAAGCAGCCACGCTCTGTCTCTTTTTAACTAGTCTCCTCGCCCTTAGAGAGGGAAAGGGTAGGCGGGGGAGGGGTGGGGGGAGGGAGGATGTCCCACGATTCTTGCTTTCAAAGCATTTTTATCTAGTTTGGGGATTCCCAGGGGATGCCTGAGCTCAAGGGCCAGAACTGAGGGAAATTAATGGGGGTGGTGGTGGTGGTGCAGACAGGCTGACAGCTCCACAATCCCTTGAGAGTGACGGAATCTGCACCCCCAATTCCCCTCCCCCTCCGCCACCACCGTTGTATAGTCTGTAATCCAGGGACGTGTCCCCACTGAGTGACTTCAGCTCTCCCTTCCTCAGTGCCACCAAGTCGGCCCTTCGCTACCAATTCCCCAGTCCCGGGTCCACAACTGCACTCGCTGCGGCACCCCACGTCGCCGACGCGTCGCTCCCCTTCGCCGTCCTCGCCCCCCGCGGGCTGCGGGGCGGCGCGGGCTCTTTAAGAACAGCGGGAAGGGCGAGCAGCAGCTTGGAGGAGAGCGCAGTCGCCCGGCGGGTTCGGGAGGACAAGGCACCGAGGATCGGGCTCAGGGAACCAGGTGTGCGCGGCCAAGCTGAGTAGGGGCGCGCCCCTGTCGCCCCTCCCCAACCCTGTCATCTCTCTTCAGACCTGAGGCCCGAGCCCTCCCCTGTCGCCCGCCCCGGCCCGGCCCCGGCCCGGCCCGGCCGCCGGGACCGGGAGCCGGGACGCTGGTGCCGCAGCCGAAGGCAGGTAAGAGGGCCTGGAGTCTCCATCCTCCGCCCGCGGCAGCGCTAAGCATCTCGGCTCCGCACCGGCCCGGGGGCACCTCAAGGTGACCAGGCTTGCGGAAGATGGGAGGGGGATGAGCCCGCCATGGGGGGCTTAGTTGGCAGTGGGGATTTTGAGTCCCGGTGATGCGCCCATCTCTGGGGAGAACCCAGGGCGCGCGGACCGAGGGGCGCAGGCGGGAGGGGCTAGCCAGGGCGTCTCGCCCAGGGATGGGGAGGGAACGCAGTGGGAGGCCCAGAGCCTCCTCTTCCTCCGCCTTCTCCTGGTCCACCCTGTGCTCACCCTGCTACCCTGACCTCCTAGCCTGCAGTCTCCGCCAGCCGCCCCTTCCCACCCACCCCCCATCCAGTCCCCTGGGGCTGCTGGCCTGCGGGGTAAGGAGATTAGAGCCTCCGTGGGGAGGAGGGAGCGGGTGCGGGCTTCGAGGGACCGAGCTGGGGCCAGGCTAGGGCTGGGGCTGCCCGGGACCGAGGAGAGGTCGGGACTGATCTTTGCTGCGCGGGGAGTGGTGGTTGGGGGAGGGCAGATGCTCTGGCGGTGGGATGTGGGCTGCTCCCAGTAGAGGGTCTACTCTGAGAAGGAGGTGGGGAGTGGGGGCGAGGGCACATTAGAAAGCAAAGGAGCTCTGAGCCAGGGATCGGGGTCTGCCCCAAACTGAGCAGGCCCTCTCCCTGCAGGCCGGCGGCGGCGTGATGGCGGAGAAGGCGCTGGAGGCCGTGGGCTGTGGACTAGGACCTGGGGCTGTGGCCATGGCCGTGGCTCTGGAGGATGGCGCGGAGCCCCCTATGCTGACCACACACCTGAAGAAGGTGGAGAACCACATCACCGAAGCCCAGCGCTTCTCCCACCTACCCAAGCGCTCAGCCGTGGACATCGAGTTTGTGGAGCTGTCCTATTCCGTGAGGGAGGGACCCTGCTGGCGCAAACGGGGTAAGGGAGCAGCCTGATGGGGAGTTGTGAGCCCCCATGAGTTGCCCCTTTGGGAGCATGAGGCCTGGATGTCCCCTCATCTGCAAATCCGGCAGGAGCGGGTCCACTAAAATCTATGCACCTCATTCACTGTGCACACAGTTGAGGTGCCGGGGGTCTGCACTCCCCCTACACCTGTAAGCACCATGGGACACTAGGTTCAATTGATTATTTCCTCTTCCAAGTTGACACTATCACCTCTGGTCCATGAGGAGTTTTCCTTCGTTGTTTCAAGTAGAGCTCCTGCCTCTGAGGGCTGATATGAGAAAGTAGGGGCTGTGCTGCAGGGGTTGTCCTCAGTGGTTAGCAAAAATCCTTGGACCTACAGAGCTCTGCTAATTTTAAAAGATGTTCTCATTCCTGTCTTCTTACTTCGTTCTTGCCAAAGTCCTCTGAGACATGGAAGGTGAAGGCTTGACAGGATAGATGACATCCATGTATTAGTAATAAGGAAACTGAGGCCCAGAGAAGTTGAGTAACTTGACCAATGTCACACAGCTAATAAGTGGCAGACTTGGGACCAGAAGCCAGGTTTTCCAACTCTCCATGCAGCGTTCCTTTCTCTCTCTTAACTTCCCTGTTAAGCATTCCCATCTCCTCCTTGTTTCTCCCATTAGGACAGTGGGGTAAGGTCTGGCTGGGGCTCTGAGTTCCTTTGAACCCTAAGCATCTCCTGCATCCCTTGCAGCTTTTGCCCCCCACCCCACCCTCCCTGCCCTGGGCAGGTTGAGCTGGGAATAGGGAAGCTGGGGTTTTCTCCAGAGCCCGGGTGTGGATCAGAGGTGGAGCTGGGACATTGTTCTCTGAGGTTTAAGAAATGTTTGGGGTGCTTCAGAGCAGGGCTGAGCCTGAGCTCTCTCTGCACTCCCTACCCTCACTCCCATGAGGGACCAAAAGGTCACAGGGCTTGAACCACTGGAAACTGAGGTATCCGGGCTCCGTGCTCAGCACCTTAACCCTAAGCAGCCTCTCGGCCCAATGAGGAGGTAGTTGTTATTCTCCTAGCCCTCACAGTTTTAAGGAGAAATGAAGATACAAAAGAAATGTGTCTAGATGGGCCAGCTCTCTTGCTTCAAGCCACCAGCCACAACAAATGGGCACCCCTGACCAGGTCCTTCCCTGCTTTGTCCTTGCCAGCCCCATTCTGCTTTACTGGCCATTTTGCCGTCTTGTCCATCCCTTGCCCCTTTCTCTGCCCTCTGTCCTCCCCTTTCTGCCTTCTCTTTTCACTTGAATCCCTGTCCCCTTCTCTGGAGGACAGAAGGCAATCAGAGGTAGGCAGAGAGGAAAAAGAGCAAGGGGCGTGGAGAGAGGGAGATTTCTGTCTTTCCCACGTAAGGATTTGTCACTCACCTCTCCTAATTACAAAGGACATTTCTTGATTTTTAAAACCCTTTTCTATTAATTATTATTAATTATCTTACTTATTATTCATAGTAACCTTATTATGTCCTTGGGAGGAGATATACTATCCTTATTTTATAGATGAGGAAATGGAGGCCCTGAAGGATTGACTTCATAAAATTGTGAAGAGAGTTACTGACTGAGGCAGACCTAGAACTGTGGTGGGTCTCCATCCTGAAGGCATGGCAGGCCCCTCCCATGCTGAGCAGTTGTGGTCCAGCAGGAGTCCCAAGACATGGGTTCCTAGCCACTTGTAAGCTGTGTGACTTTGGGCAGGCTGCTTACCCTCTCTTGGCCTTACTTTCCTCATCTGTAAACAGGGATGATAAGAATACCCACCACACAGGCTTGTTGTGCGGCTCAGCTGAGATGTTAGCTGTGAAAATGCTTTGTGAAAGGCAAGCATAGGGTGATACTTGAATTCGGCAATAGTGTTCAATCGAGTGCTTGGTGGGGATTAAATGAAGGGAGGGGTCATCACTGTCAATTTCTTCCCCTGCAAAAGAAATTGCTTCCTGTGAGTAGCTCTGAAAGGCATACACTGGCACACACAACCACACGTCTTCCTAATTGACGGTGATGATGAATGAGGCAGAGGGTCGGAATCCATGATTTCCCCTCTCCCAGTAAAGAACTTGCTGTGTGTGTGACCTTGGGTAAGTCACTGGATGTCTCTGGGCCCCAGTTGCCTCATCCATGTTGCTACAGCAGTGACTGAGGCAATGAGCTTTGTAAACTGGAAAGCACCATACGGGCATTTGGTGTGATCAGGATCCCAGAGTGGGCAGCAGCTGATCCCCTGTCTGACCGGATATGTCCAGAGGGACGGCTGGGTTCTGTGGAGGGAGGGTGAAAGATCACATCCCTTCACTGCCTCTGCTAAGGAGGTAGAATGGAGAGGGAATTGGGCTCCGTACGGGTGGGAGGAGGGCGGTAGTGAGCAAAGTACCTGGTAGGGGATTGGTGTTTCCGCCTCACTGAGGCAGGTCTGCAAGCACAGCAGGCAAGGCCAGCCTCCTTGGCTTCATTCCTCTCCACCCACTTGTCTCACCAGTTGACTCCATGGAGTCTCTGCCCTTTGTTCCCTGGATTGTATTACATATATGCTGTTGTATAGCAGAGCTTTTCCTCCCAAAGCCTGGAGAGCCTCTGCCTTCCTTTTCCATTTTGAAATGCTGTTCATCCTTCAAGACTTAGCTCAAATGCCACCTCTTCCATGAAGCCACTCCTGATTTTCCCCTTGCCCTTCCACCCTCATCAATTTCATTTTCTGCATTCTCATTGCACATGATTGGTACTTCTGTTATAACCCTTATTTTATCTTTCTTCAGATCCATAGATGGTTTCTTGTCCATCTTTTTAACCTAGACTATCACCATCTTGAGTGCAGGAACTATGTCTTCCTCATTCTTTTGGTGCACTGTCTGGTACAGAGCTTGGAATGTAGTATATAGCAATAAGCGCTTGCCAAATGGGATTAATTATAAAATGTCACTTGTTTTTAATGGGCTCTATGTGCCAAGCACTGTGTCATATGCTTTACATATATTATCTCATTGAATCCTTATAGCAACCCTATGAGATAGGTATTATCATCCTCATTTTACAGATGAGGGACCTGGAGCTCAGAGAGGTTAAGCAACTTGCCCAAGGTCACACAGCTGGTAAGTGTGGAGCCAGAATTTGAACGTAGATCCACCCGACTCCAAACTGGTTCTCTTAATGCATATGCTGCCTCCCAGTGAGTGAATGAACGGTGAGACTTTACTGGGCCATGTTAGGGTCTGCAGAGACAAGCCTGGTGGGCAGAGAGAGCACCCCGAAGAAGGCTTTTTAGAATGAGGCCAAGGCTCTGAGAACACACACTCATAGAACCAACACTTACTGAGCATCTAGTATGTGCCAGCCAGTCTGCTAAGGTTACAAAGATGAGAAAGACACAGACCCTTCCCCCAAGGAGCTCACTGACTAAGAGGCTGGAGGAGGGGAATGAGGGGCAGGCACATGAAGTAACAAACGTGTTGACATATGAGAAGTGCTGTGGGAGTGCAGAGGACAGCCAGCCAGCTCAGGCTGGATCGCTGGGAAAGCCTTCCTGGAGGGGATGAGCGAGTGGCCGCTGTGTTTGCAGAAGAGTAGAGTCTACTGTAACTTTGATCTCCTCTCCACGCCCATCCGTCAGATGTGGAGGTTTTCCCACGACCTTCAGAAGAGCACTGCCGGGCTTCCCTGGTGGCACAATGGTTAAGAATCCGGCTGCCAGTGCAGGGGACAAGGGTTCAAGCCCTGGTCCGGGAGGATCCCACATGCCGCGGAGCAACTAAGCCCGTGCGCCACAACTACTGAGCCTGCGCTCTAGAGCCCGTGAGCCACAACTACTGAAGCCCGCGTACCTAGAGTTTGTGCTCCGCTACAAGAGAAGCCATCGCGATGAGAAGCCTGCGCACCGCAACGAAGAGTAGCCCCCCGCTCGCCGCAACTACAGAAAGCCCGCGCGCAGCAACAAAGACCCAATGCAGCCCAAAATAAATAAATTAATTAATTAAAAAAAAAAAAGAAGAACATTGTCACCTTGGGTACTTTGACATTAGTAGTGGTCGTTTCTAGGGGGACGGGATGAGAGGGTATAGGTTATTGTTGGGGCTCTGAGGGTCTCTCCTCCATCCTAACCAATTCACAGTGAGCAGGGACTGCCTATTTCACTGACAGCCATGGCTCCTAAGAGTTTGGGGTGTCTCTGTTCACTGTAGCCCTGATCAAAAGTTCCTCCCTCCCTCACTGCAGGTTATAAGACTCTCCTTAAGTGCCTATCAGGTAAATTCTGCCGCCGGGAGCTGATTGGCATCATGGGCCCCTCAGGGGCTGGCAAGTCCACGTTCATGAACATCTTGGCAGGATACAGGTGAGGACAAGGCTGGGGTAGAGTGGGGGCAGGACCAGGCAGAGGGGTCCCCTGGGGAGCACAGAAGTTGTTCTGAAGTGACGCTGAGCCCCATCCCCAACCAACATTCCTTCAGGGAGTCTGGAATGAAGGGGCAGATCCTGGTCAACGGGAGGCCGAGGGAACTGAGGACCTTCCGAAAGATGTCCTGTTACATCATGCAGGACGACATGCTGCTGCCACACCTCACAGTGTTGGAGGCCATGATGGTGAGAGCAGGGTGGCCAGCCCCTCCTCCTAGTTCTCCCTTTATCTGCTGTCCCCGTCCTTCCCATTGGCTAAGGGGTCAAGCCTGTGCCCCCTCCCACACATATCTGATCCGCCTTCTCTCTGGGCCCCAGGTCTCTGCTAACCTGAAGCTAAGTGAGAAGCAGGAGGTGAAGAAGGAGCTGGTGAGTGGGGGAGGGTGGGGGGAGGGGGATGGGGCAGCTGCCCTTTTCAGTGCTGCTGAGTTCTGGGGCCCCCGAGTTGGGTGGTAGGAGAGGGGTGGCCAAGGCTGGGACATCACACTTCAGGGAGATGCTTACTTAAATTGGGGTGGTGCTGGGGGAAGCAGAGACTCTGAAGCTGACCTGGGGTGGGTGGGCGGCCGGGCCAGGTGACAGAGATCCTGACAGCACTGGGCCTGATGTCCTGCTCCCACACGAGGACAGCCCTACTCTCCGGAGGGCAGAGGAAGCGCCTGGCCATCGCCCTGGAGCTGGTCAACAACCCACCTGTCATGTTCTTTGATGAGCCCACCAGGTATCTCTCCCGCTCCTCTCCCACCAGGATGCCTCCTCCCCTCAGCCCAGAGCCAGGGCTAGAGGCTGCATCTGCTCCACTGCTGGAGACAAGAGCATGTGTTTGCAGCCTCCTGGGACCAGAGAAGGGCTCCACCCCTGCCAGTCCTGTTGCCATAGCAGCCCCATCCTTCACCCTAGCAGAAATCCCGATGTCCTCCTTGACAGATGTCGCCTCGCCTGCTCCTTCTCTCCCCCACAGCCAATCAATCGCCAAGTCCTGCTTTTTCTGCGCTCTTTTTCCATCTCTCAGATTCGCCCCACCCCCATTCTTAGTGCCAGTGCTTAAATTCAGGACATCATCAACTCTTGCCTGCATTTCTGCAATAGACTCCTATCTCCTCATCTCCAGTCTCTCCCAGCCCACCCTTCTTCCAAACTGCAACCAGAGTGAACTTTCTAAAAGAAGAGTCTGGCAATACTCACTCCCCTGCTTAAAAATATGCAGTGATTCCCATTTGCCCTCAGAATGAAGTCAGAGGACTTACAAGGTCCTGGTCTGAACCTATTTCTCTGGCCTCACGTCTTGCTTCACACTGTCTTGTATTTCATGCTCTAATAATACTGAATCACTTATAATTCTCTTAGCCCAGCCATGTGTTTCATGCCTCTGAGCTTTGCACATGCTGTGTCTTCTGCCTGGAATGCCCTTCACCACCACACCTGCCCTTCCTCCCTCCCTCACCTGGCTTCGCTCTTTCTTCTGCCAGACGCACTCAGGAACCTTTTCCGACTCCCCTCCGACACCTTTGTACAACAGAGCTGAATCCTCCCCCCACTGCACCCCGTGTTTCTACGGCATGGTGCACATTACCTCAAATGATCTGTGCGTTTCTCTCTCTCTCCCTCCCAACCAGAGTCTATGTCTTATTTATTCATCTTTGTAATCCCAGTGCCTGGCATTCAACAGGTGCTTAATAATAGCTTGTTACACCTAACAGTACTCTGGGCTTCTTGGTACCTCCAAATGCCTGAATCGTACAGTGTGGATGGGATAAAGCGATGGCCAGGGTGACCCCCTTCCTGCCAGCTCCCTCGCCCTCATAGCAGCTGCCCCACCCAAACAGTCCCTTCCCTTGTCTCTGCCCACCTCACCCCACCCCCTGGTGGCCTCTCTCTGGACAGTGGTCTGGACAGCGCTTCCTGTTTCCAAGTGGTGTCCCTCATGAAGTCTCTGGCCCAGGGGGGCCGTACTATCATCTGCACCATCCACCAGCCCAGTGCCAAGCTCTTTGAGATGTTTGACAAGGTGAGGGTCTCTAGGACTCAAAGGTGACCGGCCTGCGATAGGGAGAGGGAAGGGGTCCGTAGAGGTGTCGTGGGACCTGCCTGACCCGCTCGTGGTGTTTTCCTCGTCCTTCTCTTTCTGCCTCAGCTCTACATCCTGAGCCAGGGTCAGTGCATCTTCAAGGGCGTGGTCACTAACCTGATCCCCTATCTGAAGGGGCTCGGCCTGCACTGCCCCACCTACCACAACCCAGCTGACTTCAGTGAGTGGGGGCCTGTTGGTAGGGGCTGGGTTATGGTGGCGGGCCAAACCTGGGGGTTCAGATCATGCATTTGGGCCTCCCAGGGGCAGAGATCTCACTGTCGCCTGCCTTCCGCGCACACCCTAGGAAGGGCTGGCTTGCCCTTGGGAAGCAAGGATAGATCTTAGCTGAGCACACCCCTCTGTGTCCCCAGTCATCGAGGTGGCCTCTGGCGAGTACGGAGACCTGAATCCCCTGCTGTTCAGGGCTGTGCAGAATGGGCTCTGTGCCATGGCAGAGAAGAAGAGCAGCCCTGAGAAGAATGAGGTCCCTGCCCCCTGTCCCCCTTGCCCTCCGGTGAGTAGGGGTGGAGAGGGCAGAGTGCAGAGTGGGGGAGGAGAGAGAGGACCTTGGACATTGCCCTGCCAGAGAGGACATGCCCCAGAGGCATCACAACCACTGGGTACTTAGAAAGAACCCAGGACTTGGAATAGACCTGCTATTAGCTGTGTGACTTTGGGCACATTACTTAACCCCTCTGAGCTTTGACTTTCTCATTCATTTATTTGTTCAACAAATTCTTACTGAGCATCTGTAGCACATTGTCCTTAGTGCCACCTGGTAAGCAAGACTGAAGCTTCTCTGGCCGCGTGACCAGTGTGGTTTACTATCATCACTAACTTGGAGGTGATGATACTTATTTCACAGGGTTATTGGGGGGACTGATTAGATCATCACACAAAGCTCTTTGCACCGTAGCTGGTACAGTTGGTGTTCATTCCATGCCAGCTCTTTTCCTTAAATGAGATACTATAACCCTGGAAGACTGGGAGGGTTATTGTTGCTGTTGTCATCATTATTTTTTCTTGTCATCATTATTATGATTGTTAATAATATTGTGAAACTGGTGGCATAAAGGTATTACACCCTTAGGGTAAATGTTTTCAATGGATTAAAGAGTAGTGACTGGGGAATTCCCTGGTGGTCCAGTGGTTAGGACTCTGTGATTTCACTGCCGAGGGTGTGGGTTCGATCCCTGGTCGGCCAGTAAGCTGCACAGTGCGGCCAAAAAAATAAATAAATGAATAAAATAAATAAAGAGAAGTGACTGATCTATTAGTAGCCCCCATGGGTGTCCTTAACTCCTTTCTATCTCCTCCCTCCCAAGTTTTTTCTCCCTCTTTGTGTCTCTCTCTGAATCCCACTCTGATTCATACCGCTAAGGCCAGCTTCCAGGTACCCAACTCAATGGTGGAGAATTCTGGAGGACCCTTGCCCCAGGGACGGGCTCAGGAGTTTTCCCACCAGCTGAGCTGGGTGCGTGGTGGGGGGTAGGGCAGGCTCACCTGATCCAGTGTCCTCCCTCCAGGAAGTGGATCCCATTGAAAGCCACACATTTGCCACCAGCACCCTCACACAGTTCTGCATCCTCTTCAAGAGGACCTTCTTGTCCATCCTCAGGGACACGGTGAGACATCAGGTTGGGGGAGGGGAGGCTGGCATAAGCCTGGCCTTGTGGGGTGTAGGATCCCAGCAGCTGGGATGGTGATGGGGCCCCTCCCCCAGCAGCTCCCCCTAATGCCCCCGTGGGTCCCTGTGCTTGTGAGGGCACACCCACATTCCTACCCAAGTGTGACCTGCCCACCCCTAGCCTGTGATCCATCCCCACTCCTCGTCATCACCCCTCACACAGGTCCTGACCCACCTGCGGTTTATGTCCCATGTGGTGATCGGCGTGCTTATTGGTCTCCTCTACCTGCACATCGGTGACGATGCCAGCAAGGTCTTCAACAACACGGGCTGCCTCTTCTTCTCCATGCTCTTCCTCATGTTTGCCGCCCTGATGCCAACTGTGCTCACCTGTGAGCCAAGCTGCCCTGGGCGTGGGACGGGAGTGGGAGGCACGGGGTAAGGCCAGGGTGCTGGACAGCTGTGCCTAATCAGCCTGTGTCCTCAGTCCCCTTAGAGATGGCCGTCTTCATGAGGGAGCATCTCAACTACTGGTACAGCCTCAAAGCGTATTACCTGGCCAAGACCATGGCCGATGTGCCCTTCCAGGTGAGCCTCTTCCTCCCCCGCCACTGCCTCCCTCCTGTCTTGCTCCTTCCATCCTTGCTTGCTTGCCTCCCTTAACCTTGTTACCTGCCATCCTTTCCTTGACTTCTTCTCACTTAGCAACAGGTGGTGAGCACCCACCATGCACCAGGCTCCATGCCAGGCACTAGGGATATAGCAACAAACATGATGGAAGTAGTCCTGACCTTGTGGAACTTATGTTCCGGTGAGAATAAGAGAGGACAAACAGAAAATGATGAAAATAACAGCCCTACAAATGACTCTGTGAATCTTATTCGAGGCAGTAGAGAATAGCGTGGGCTCTGGAGCCGTACTGCTCCTCGTTAGCTGTGAGACATTGGGCAAGTCACCTAATCACTCTTTGCTTTAGTGTCTCATCTATAAAATGGAATGATGATAGTATCTACCTCGGGATTGTTTATGAGAAGGAAATGAGTTAATACATGTAAAGTACTTCCACTACCCTGTTCCAAGCACCAGGGCCACCAATAACCCGTAGGGCACCTTTAAGCAAGTTAGAAAACGTGTCCCTTCCTCAGGGTGGAGGCTGCACTCTGCTAGGGTGAGAAGAGCTCAGCTCCACCTCTGGTTGCCTCTTGGTTGGGTGCCTTGTGCAGGGAAGAACTTGCCCTACTGTACGTGGTAGGCTCGGTCCCTGTCCTCTAGGAGTTGATGGCATCCAGGGGAACAAAACCCTCTCATATATACAGTTAATTAGTTAACAATATAAGGAATATGCTGGTCCAGATGGGAAGGACCTTCAGAGAAGTCGCCGTGCCTGAACGGGTCCGAGCGGGCCTGATGGAAGAGGTGAGACTGGAGGATGAATGAGGTTCTCAGAGCCGGGGTGGAAGGGGATGTGTCAAGTTCACGCGACTGCGTTAACAGGAGTGCAGAGGCCGGAGCAGGCACGGATGCTCTAGCAATTGCTGTCCTGGAGGTTCTGCCTGGGGGGAGTGGAGGGTCTTGGCCTCTGCCCAGCCCTGTGCGCACTCCCCAGGTGGTGTGCCCGGTGGTGTACTGCAGCATCGTGTACTGGATGACAGGCCAGCCAGCTGAGACCAGCCGCTTCCTGCTCTTCTCAGCCCTGGCCACCGCCACGGCCTTGGTGGCCCAGTCTTTGGGGCTGCTGATCGGAGCTGCCTCCAACTCCCTACAGGTGAGGGGCTGGTGGGTGGCGACCCCCAAGAGGGGGGACGGAGTCTGCTGGAAGGAATCAGGGGCTGGCCTAAGGAATGGGATGGATCTATGGGAAACCTGGGGGCCACCCCAGTCCTGGGTCTGTCCAGATCACCCCTGTGACGGCCCGGTCGCCTTCCCTCCCCTCCAGGTGGCCACATTTGTGGGCCCAGTTACCGCCATCCCTGTCCTCTTGTTCTCCGGTTTCTTTGTCAGCTTCAAAACCATCCCCACTTACCTGCAATGGAGCTCCTACCTCTCCTATGTCAGGTCGGTGCCCCTTCCTCACCATCTGCCCCTGCTCCTCCCTGTAGGAGGCCACGCCCCAAGCGTGAGAGATTGCACCTGGGCTCTAGCAGTTTGCCCAGGGAGCAGGGTCCCTGTGCTCTGTGTCCCGCTCTGATGCCCTTGCTTGCCTAGGTATGGCTTTGAGGGTGTGATTCTGACCATCTATGGCATGGAGCGAGGAGACCTGACCTGCTTGGAGGAACGCTGCCCTTTCCAGGAACCACAGAGCATCCTCCGAGCGCTGGATGTGGAGGATGCCAAGCTCTACATGGACTTCCTGGTCTTGGGCATCTTTTTTCTGGCCCTGCGGCTGCTGGCATACCTTGTGCTCCGTTACCGGGTCAAGTCAGAGAGATAGAGCTTTGCCCTGGCCTGCGCCCCAGCCCCTGCAGCAGGAAGCCCCCGGCCCCGGCCCTTTGGGACTGTTTTAACCTTGTAGACTTGGGCCCTGGCTGCTGGTGCAGCCGTCCTCCCCTCTCTCAGATCCTCCACAGGCTGGCTGTTGGACTGCGCTCCCAGCCGTGGCCCTGGGGCTGGGGGTGCCAGGCCTCCCCGCCACGCCCAGGAGTCTTCCCAAGTTGATGCGATCTGTAGGTCTGTAGCTTCCTCCCTCCTCTTTCCAACATCTGCATGCAAAGACCACGGGGAAGCTGCCACCCGCCTTCTGCCCCCACAACTCCCCTCCTCTGTTGTCTGTCTGGGAGCCCCAGGCTCTCCAGGCCCCCTGACAATTGACCAAAGTGGCCCCCCTGGGGGTCCCCACCACACAAGTGTTTCTAAACTGGGCTGTTATAAGGTTGGTGTTCCAGGGCTGGGCCCTGGTGGGGTCCCCTGGATGTCCCATTTGGACGTTGGAACGGAGCAGGGATGGACTCTGGAAGTCTCTTCCTCCTCCTCACCTCTCCCTGCCCCTACACCCTGGCTGATTTGGACAATCTGTTGGGACAGAAGCTGGGTTTTCTGTCTGGATCATCCCTCCCAATCCTGGGGATTGGAGAGGCCTGGCGCCGTGGGCTGTCCCCTGGACTCCTCCCCGTCACCTCTGGTGGGGGCCGGGCCTGTGGCACCTCTGCAATAATGTCTGTGTTTCTCTCCCATCTGCCACTGGAACTGGAGAATGCACTTTATTCTCGGGGGTGAGTGGGAGAAGACCCAAGCCTCCTTTCTCGCTGCTCGCGTGGTCCCGCAATGCTCCCTCACCTCTCCTGAGTTACAGGCACATATATGCGAACAGGCAATCTCAGCCCTACACACACTCTCTGTCCCGCTGTGGCTCACAGGAAGAGTGATGGTGGTGGTGACGGTGGGTGCTGTGGGAAGGGCTGTGTCAACCTCCTCCTGGGGATTCCGCGTTGATTCTAAGGATGAGGCTGGTGCTGCCCGGGGCGTCTCCAGGATCTGCAGGTGTCTACCCACCAGTCTTCCCTCCCTTCCTCCGTCCCAAGCCAGGGGTGGCACAGGGCACCAGCTCCCTGGAGTTCAGGAGCCCACATGAGCACAAGCATGAGCATAAGATGGACTTGGCCGCTGCCACCCCATGGCTCTTCTTTTGTGTGTCAAGCTGGCGGTCTCACTCCCCCTCTCCTTCCATGGCCACTTGCTGCTCATTCAAACTCTTGTCCGCGTCTCTCCACCTGCTTTCTATCAGCCAAGGTGGGCCCTGGGCACCAGAGCAGCATGCCCACGGCACCAGAGCGACAGACACACCTAGAACATGTCTGGCTTTCCTGGGGGTGCGGGTCCAGGCTCATTCTTCTTCTGATTTCACCTTCCCCTAGGGCTCTTGTCCCCCCTTTGTCCTGTACACACACCTCTCTACCTTCCTTGCCCTGCCACGGATTCTCCCCATCACACAGAGATGCCAGTTGTATTTGTGGGAGTTCACCCATTATTAATAAAACCTATATTTATACAGTATGCAGTGTGTAAATGTGCGTGGGGCTGGCACCTGGTACCACGGGCTGTGAGAGCTCTTGGCAAGAAGTCTATGAGCTTCAGGGAGGCTGTGGCAGGGGATGGGAAGTCAAGCTGGTGAATGTGTATCTTATGGGATATTTGTATCAAGCTTCATGTCTTACAGATGCTTATGTTCATTATCTCAAGGGAGTGTCAGGTCAACCCTGCATTATCTCTCACGACAATCCATTTTGCAGATGAGCGAACTGAGACTTGGATTAAGTAACTTGCCCAAGGACCCTTAGCTAATGGAAGCGGGAACCAGCTCTGACAACCAGGTCTTCTGCCTCCGGACTCCTCATCCTTGGCCTCGGCCCAAGATGCTTGTTACTGGTGGATCTGCAAGCTGCGTGCAGGGGCTCTGTGTCTGTTGCATAGGTGCATTCTTGCCTGAGTGATATGTGACTCTCTTTTCAGAACTCGCTGAGCCCTGGTTCCCCAGTTGTGCCTATGGGGGAGTGGGGAGGTTAGGGGCTGTGAAGGCAGTGAGAAGCAGAAAGCCCCAGGGACCTAAGCCCCAGGATGAGGGTGGCAGGAACCCCACTGGGCTCAGCACAACTTTCCTCATTTCTTCCTCGCTTCTTTCCTACCGAGCCACACTCCCATAGCCAAACCGTCAACCACCAGGACTACAAATGGCTCTGGTAGCCTGAGATTTGGAGTAGGCGATTGTCCAGAAGGTCTTGAGGGCTGGTGGCAGGATGACCCAAGAAGCAGTACCTTGTCTCTCCCTCTTGCCTCCTGATCCTGAGCTTGGGGACTAAAGGAAGGGGCTGCCATCAGTCCTGCCGGCTGCCTGGAATACCCTACTTGTGCTATGCCCCGGGCTAGGGTAGGGCCCCATCTATGACCGGATGGGTGCTTGCCTGGAGATGGACTAACTTTGTTTCTTATGGGGGTGGGAGCGGGCGGGTGGGAAGTGGGGCATGGGAATGGGAAGTGGGAAGTCTGAGTCCTAGCTCCTGGAATTCTAGCTAGCTTGAGGGGGCACTCTGGGCGCCACCTTCTCCCTGGAATGATACCAATACGTGGCTCCTAAAAGTCAGAGGGCACAAAATTCTGCCACTATATAGTCTTTCTTAAGATTCTTCATTTATACTCTTTCTCTTTTAAGATGAAATTTAAAATACTCCCCAAAGAGTAAAATTTATAAGTTCACACATCTGTAAGTTCCCCTTGGAGCTAAAGGAAATGAACAGCCATTCCAGAGCCAGCAAGGGCCGTTCAGGCCCCGAGAACATTCGTAGAGCGGCTCACATATTTGGGAAGAAAGCTCTTTTGATTCTTGGAGCACCCCCATGAGGCTACTAGGATGAGTATGATCATTTCCTCCTTTTACAGAGAAGGAAACCAAGGCTTGGAGAAGCGACTTGAGCGAGCTCTCAAGATGCTGTGCTCTTTGCCCCGGAGAACCACCTGCAATTTCTCCCCCCACCGGTCTCAGTAACCTGCAGAGGGGGGGCATCCAAGCATGTTTTGAAATGGGCCCACTCTCCCTGAATGCCGAACTTCCTGGACCCAGAGATTATTTCCTTCAACGCAGCTGCCTTCTGTGACAGGGTCTGTGCAAGGTGCTGGAGGGCAGAGATGACCAAAGCCCTTCTCTGTGCTGTGGCTCTATAGCACCTGCTGCCCCATCCTGAGGTCCAACGACAGAGCACATGCCCACAGTGTGACTCACAGTACTTCTGTCTGCAAGAGGCCAGTCAAATTATATGTTATTAATAAAACCTACATGGCTGTCGTGCCCGCTGAGGGGTGGGGGAGGGGAATGTCTTGCTCTGAGCTGTGTCCAGTAACGCAGCCAGGGGCCTGTCAGTCTCACGTGGCTAGGTAAGTGGAGTGAAGCTAGAGGAGTCCTCCAGGCCTGAAATGTCACCCCTAAGATCACATTCACAGCGTTACTCTACCTCCTCTCCCCGCACCCCATCCTACTCCTCGTTCAGATCTTTGTTAAAATCAAATGTGCTCTTTTCCGTGCTGCCTGGAATGCCCTTCTCTTCTCCGGCTTTTTAAATTTTTTATTTATTTTTGCGGTACGCGGGCCTCTCACTGTTGTGGCCTCTCCCATTGCGGAGCACAGGCTCCGGACGCGCAGGCTCAGTGGCCATGGCTCACGGGCCCAGCCGCTCCACGGCATGGGGATCCTCCCAGACCAGGGCACGAACCCGTGTCCCCTGCATCGGCAGGTGGACTCTCAACCACTGCGTCACCAGGGAAGCCCTATTTTTATTTTTTAATTGAAGTATAGTTGATTTACGATGTTTCAGGTGTACAGCAGAGTGATTCAGTTATACTTGTATGTATATATATACACATATATATTCTTTTTCAGATTCTTTTCCATTATAGGTTATTACAAGATACTGAATATAGTTCCCTGTGCTATTTGTTGTTTATCTAATTTATATGTAGTAGTGTATATCTGTTAATGCCCAATTCCAAACATATCCTTTTTGGTAACCATAAGTTTGTTTTCTATGTCTATGATTCTATTTCTGTTTTGTAAATAAGTTAATTGGTATCATTTTTTTAGATTCCACATATAAGTAATATCATATGATATTTGTCTTTCTCTGTCTGACTTACTTCACTTAGTATGATAATCTCTAGGTCCATCCATGTTGCTGCAAATGGCATCATTTCACTCTTTTTTATGACTGAGTACCAGCTTATTATTTTTTTAATGTTCATTTATTTATTTGTTTTTGGCTGCGTCAGGTCTTAGTTGCTGCACATGGGCTTCCCTCTAGTGGAGCAGGGGGTCCAGAGTGCGTGGGCTCTGTAGTTGCAGCACGTGGGCTTAGTTGCCCCGCAGCATGTGGGATCTTATTTCCCTGACCAGGGATCGAACCCACGTCCCCTGCATTGGAAGGCAGATTCTCAACCACTGGACCACCAGGGAAGTCCCCCAGCTTATTTTTTAAGATCTAGTTCAAATGTCACCTCCTGTGCCAGAGGCAGTTCGTAACTTCCTCTCCCAGGCTTTCCTAAGGCTTCCATCTCCCTCTGAAGTACCATCATTTGGGCCCCCTGGAGGGGAGCTGCTATGGTCTGGTCCCTGTTCACCTTGTTCTGGTTGCTCGATACTAGCCCAGTACCACGTGTTCAGTGAAAAAACAGATGTTTACATGTATAAGTGAAATATCCCCACAGTCCTCAGTCTGGACGGAGGGTAGAGATCATAAAGCCCTCTTCTCAGCCCTGCCCAAGGCTCCTCTCTACCAGTTCCCGACTGCACACCTCCGTTCAGTACAGCCTGTGTTTGCATGTGGAGGCATGCCCTGGCTGTGGGTGGTGGGAGGCTCCTCCATCGGTTACGTGGGCCCTGGGTGTGCCCGGTATGGAAGCACAGGGATGAGGCTGGGGTCTTTGAGGACCAGGAAGCCCTAGGGCCAGGCTATGGTTGGGTGCCAGACAAGAGGAGCAGGTTGAGGTGGGAGCTGTCCCTCAGCCCCATTCTTCTGCCTGCCTTGACCCAAATGACCAGAAGCCACACAGAGGTGTGGGGTCTGAAGAGAGCCAGGTACAGAGGGAGGACCCAAGAAGACCTTGACTCAGATCTCTGTTAGGAGGCAGGCTGAAGCGGTGAAGAGGCACAGAGGGAAGAATGCCCTGGGGATGGGGGATGGGGGTTGCCTCGGGAAGGCCCCGGATTCTTGTTCTTCCCCTTCCTAGTTGGGTCACCCTGCGCAAGTCATTTCACCCTTCCGAGCTGCAGTTCCTGCATCTGTAAAATGGGCATAACAAGAAGCCCTGCCTGGGTGAGTAATGCGATGGAATTGGCGCTCAGTGACCTGCAGAGGGCAGTCCCCGAGGCAGGGCCCGCCTGGATGGAGGGCTGTACCACCGAGGGTGCGGGGAGGAGAGACAGATGGCGAAGAAGTCCCCGCCCCGGGCCTGCTCTCCGGGACACTAGCCCCTCTCGCCATCTCCCTCCTCCCAGGACCCGGCGGCTCGGAGCGCCTGGGGTCGTGCTCGCGCTTGCCCGCTGCCGGGCCGGATGCCAGGGCTGGCAGGGCTCCGCGCAGGCGGGCGGGGCGTGCAGGAAGCGCCGCGCGCGCCGGGGCCTCTGGGAACAAGCGGGAGACTCTGGCGGCGACCGGCTCCCGGGCCCGGGCAGCGGCGGTAAAGGTCTAAGCAGCAGGGGCGGGGCGGTGCTGGGCTAGTGCCACTAGGAGCTGGCGGCTGGGGACGCGTGGGGCGCAGCCGGTGCTCTGAGAGGTGGGCATTAAGGCGGGCTTTACTCTTGGGCTCTGAAACCAACTAGAACTAGGAAAGCTGGGACCCAGTTTAAGAGGAGGAGCTCTGGACCTGTGCGAGCACAGACCCCGTACCTTTCCTGCTGTGCCCTCTCCTTTTCTCACTGCCCTGGAGACCAGCGGTGATCTTCCGACAATTGGCCTCATGCCCCCATCCCCACCGCCAGTCCCATCTTGAGTCAGAGGCCCTGCAACTGATTTTATCCCACTGAGCTAGTTTCCCCAAGCTTTTCCAGCCTTCCAGGGCCGTCTCTTAACCCTTCTATACTCCCGCCCCCGACGCCGGGACTCCTGGTCTGAGCCCCAGGCTGCGCCTCCACTGGTTGGCCCTGCTGGCAATAGGGCCCAATGCACCCAATTCTCCCTAAGTGTGCTCTGCCCTTAAGGAGTCACATCTCAGTGGAGACCAGGTGCCAGATAGCTGTATGCTTCATTTAAGGGAGCTCAGAGGGATCAGGAAAGACTTCCCAGGAGAGAGGACCTTTGACCAGGTTCTGAAAAGATTGGGTAGGATTCTGACAGGGGAGAAAGGTCATTCCAAGCTGATGAAAGAGTATGAACAAAGTTAGGGAAGTGGGAGCAAGAATTCAGTAAGCCTGGCCGGTGAGGTACGGGTCAGGGGGAAACTCAGGAAAATAGCTGGTGTGGGCCAGGTGTTTGGACGCTACATAACCTAGGATTTTAGGGAGGCGATTGGTGTCTGGGATCAGGGATGGGAATGGAATGAGACTGAAGGCAGAGGCCACTAAGGAGGAGGAGGGTCTAAGTTAGCACAGGGTGGTAGGGATTATGCAATAGGAACAGGCTGGCAAAGTACTGGGATGAGGAACTGGCAGGGCTGTTTCCACTGTGTGAAGGAGGGGGGAAGGATTTGAAGACAAGTGGAGGAGGGGGGAAGGATTTGAAGACAAAGAGGTCAGATTTCGAGTAGAAATCACGTGATTGGGAAGATTTGCAGTAAAGTAACTGGAAGGGGAGGAGGGATGCTGAGTTCAGTTCCGCGAGCGTGCGGCTTGAAGCACTGGCAGGATGTTCATATGGAGATATCAAATAGGAAGTCATTCATTCATTTATCTATAATTTATGCCAGCCCCAAAGGCAGGTTACGTAAAAGTCACAGAGAAGATAAAATGATCAAACCATTAAAACTCAGCTAAAAGGACCTGATAGCTAGGGAAAAACTTCAGAGGAGAATAGATGCTTGTTACTGGAAAACGCTGGCTCAGAAAAGCCACTGAAAATGAACACAGGACTCATAGGAGCGTGCTGGCAGCCAAGCAAAGTAAAGGACACCTAAATAAACAGTTCACTAGGCTGGAATTCAGGAGAAAGGTGATCGTGAAGCCTCAGGGGAGAACCAGTGGGTGGTAGGATCACTCAGGTGGGGAATGTAGAGGAGAGAGGTCTGAAAGCCAAGCCAGGGCCTTGGCGATGCTGGCATTTAAGGAAAGGCTGATGTGCTCCTGAGGAGGAAGGGCCTCCCTTGGCCTGCATGAGAGGTGGGGTGGGAAAGTGGGGGTGTGTGGGGTCCATTCACACCATTCTTCCTGCAGCGGAACAGGATAGAAGGTGGTGTGCTCAGTCCCCCAGGCCTTGACCTTCTCTCCTGCCATGAGGTGGGGCTGCCATTTGCCTAGGGCCTCTTGGGGCCCTGGTCTGGGAAGAGTACTCCAGCCAGCAGGTGAGCAGGAAGCAGGGGTTTCTGTTGCCACTTCTCCCTTTCCAGAGTCCAGATGGCACCTCCAAGAGAGAAGGGATCCAGACACCAGGCATGCTAGTCCCAGCTCCGTGATTTACTAGCTGTTGGCCTTGGACAAGTCACCGTACCTCCCTGAGCTTCCTTTTTCCCATCCTAAACTAAGGGAGTCAGACTAGATGATCTTTGAGTGTCCCTGTAGCTACATAAGTCCAGGAACACTTGTCTGATTTCATTTTGCATTCAATGAGTATTTATTGAGTGCCTGCTACGTGCCAGACCCCATGCTAAGTTCTAAGTAGGTACTTGTGAACCGAAACAGATGTGATCCCTGCTCTCATGGAGGAATGGGGGTGAGTGTGTGAATGAATGTTAATCAAATAATTACATGATGAAATATAAAATTTCATAATGACTGCTACAAAGGGGCAGTACATGATGCTATGAGAGCAAATGATGGGGCTTTGATGTAGATGTGGGGTCTGTGTATTGTTGAGCTAATGTGGGTGAATTCTGAATGCTGTTTCTTCCTTCTGCTTTCTCTCTGTAGATGAACGGATCCCCTTCCTGATCCACTGGAGTTGGCCCCTTAAAGGGGAGCGCCCCCTTGGGCCCCCGAGGTGAGGCCTCAGTGTCATACCTTAGGACACATCTGGGCACAGCAGAGTAGCCTGGGAAGGGTCAGGACTTGGAGAGAGCTTGATCTCCTGGGGAGAGTTGGTTTTCCGGGGCTGGAGAGGGTACAGACTCAGCTACCAGGCCTAAGCGGAAGTTAGCTTATATCATCCAGAGTACAAGTCACAGTGGTCAGCCAGAGGGAGGACCGGTGGGAAGTGGGTGGAGTCTGGCAGTGGTCAGTCTGAGTTCCAGGCAGGCAGTCAGCAGTGGGGGACTGGAGGGGTAGGGGCAAGACCTCAGGCCCTGGGAAGGGTATGAGAGTCAGATGAGGCTCTGGACTTGGTTGTCCAGAGTCAGGCCTGGATCTCAGGAAGCCAGCAGTTCATCAGTCCAGGCAGGCCTGGACTCTGAGCCTGTGCAGAGCCTGAGCCCAGTAGCCAAGCCCCAGCTCATCCCTTTTCCTTGCTCACAGGGCCTTTATACGCCATCACGGAAGCTCAGCGGGCAGTGGTCCCCCATCAGGGAGGCACGGACAGTTGTTCCAGGGCATCGCTGCAGCTGGTAAAGGGACTGGCTCCTCAGTCAGCCTGAGGAGAGGGGCTGCTGGGCTCCCAGTGTGGGGGTGGGTTCAGGGAACGTGGGGAAGAAGGGCTTGGAGAGAGAAACAAGCAGGAAGGAGGTATAGAGGATCCATTACAATCAGCCATTAGTGGACCCACTCTCCCTGGCCCCATTATCCATCTGCCCATGTATCCCTTCCTGCAACATTCATGCAGTGCACACTTACGATGTACAAAGCACTGGGAGGGATATAACATCCCTACCTTCAACACACTGCCTCTAGCGGTCAGGTGAAGATCACACATGGATAATCATACAGCCAGTCAGCCCAGACTCACCCTCACTCGTTCCATGGCTTCCCACTTTCTGCCACAGGGGTCCAAACTTTCTGGACAGTCTGAGGGAGTCCTGTGTGTCCAGCACCACTGTGGGTCCTGGCATCTCCTGGTGCTGTGTCTTGACCCTGCAGCCTGACCCTACCACCTCCTTAAGCTCCTGCATTTCTCAGCCCCTCTCCCTGACATATTCCCTTTGCCTTCCCATCCAGAAGCTATCCAGCGGCACCGCCAGAACCTGGCCGAGTGGTTCAGCCGGCTGCCCAGGGAAGAGCGCCAGTTCGGCCCAACCTTTGCACTAGACACGGTCCACGTAGACCCTGTGATCCGCGAGAGCACCCCTGATGAGCTGCTTCGCCCACTGGCTGAGCTGGCCCTGGAGCATCAGCCACCCTCTGCTGGGCTCCCCCCACTGGCCCTGTCTCAACTCTTTGACCCAGATGCCTGTGGGCACCGCGTGCAGACGGTGGTGCTCTACGGGACAGTGGGCACAGGCAAGAGCACGCTGGTGCGCAAGATGGTCCTGGACTGGTGTTACGGGCGGCTGCCAGCCTTCAAGCTGCTGATCCCCTTCTCCTGCGAGGACCTGTCATCCCTGGGCCCTGCGCCGGCCTCCTTGTGCCAACTTGTGGCCCAGCGCTACACACCCCTGAAGGAGATTCTGCCTCTGATGGCCGCTGCTGGTTCCTGCCTGCTCTTTGTGCTCCACGGCTTGGAGCACCTCAACCTTGATTTCCGGTTGGCAGGCACAGGGCTTTGCAGTGACCCGGAGGAGTCAGAGGCTCCAGCTGCCATCATCGTCAACCTGCTACGCAAATACATGTTGCCCGAGGTGAGTGCACCCTGCTCTGCCTCCACTGTCCCCAATTTGCCCCCTCAGGATTTTCGTGTCCTGAGTCCGCATGCTTAATGGGTAGGAACGTAGGCTCTGGGTTAGTTCAAATCCTGCCTCTCCACTTCCAAGCCGTGGGACTGAGCAAGTCAGTAACTTCTCCAGGCTTCTGTTTCCTTCTCTCCTTGAGTTGTACTGAACAAACGAGATACTGCCTATGAAGTGCTTAGCACAGCGCCCTGGATCATAGTGGGTGCTCAGTAAGTGTGAGTTATAACTACTGTGGTCGTCATTATCTTCATCCTTGAACACTCAGTCTTCAGGGACGCCCTGGCAAGTGAGGCAATCAGGACACAAGGGTCTTTTTTTTCTTTTTTATAAATTTGTTTATCTTATTTATTTTTGGCTGCGTTGGGTCTTCGTTGCTGTGCACGGGTTTCTCAAGTTGCGGTGAGTGGGGGCTACTCTTCGTTGCGGTGCGCGGGCTTCTCATTGCGGTGGCTTCTCTTGTTGCAGAGAACGGGCTCTAGGCGCACGGGCTTCAGTAGTTGCGGCACGTGGGCTCAGTAGTTGTGGCTCGCAGGCTCTAGAGCGCAGGCTCAGTAGTTGTGACTCACGGGCTTACTTGCTCCGCAGCATGAGAGATCTTCCCGGACCAGGGCTCGAACCCGTGTCCCCTGCATTGGCAGGCGGATTCTTAACCACTGAGCCACCAGGGAAGCCCACAAGGGTCTTTCTTAACTCTCAACCATGCTCTTCCCAGGCCAGCATTCTGGTGACCACCCGGCCCTCTGCCATTGGCCGCATCCCCAGCAAGTATGTGGACCGCTATGGCGAGATCTGTGGCTTCTCCGATACCAACCTACAGAAGCTCTACTTCCAGCTCCGCTTCAAACAGCCAGACTGCGGGCACGGAGCTGGGGGGTTCTCAGCCACGCCGGCTCAGCGTGACCACCTGGTGCAGATGCTCTCCCGGAACCTGGAGGGGCACCACCAGATCGCCACTGCCTGCTTCCTGCCCTCCTATTGCTGGCTTGTCTGTGCCACCCTGCACTTCCTGCACGCTCCCACACCAGCTGGCCAGACCCTCACGAGCATCTACACCAGCTTCCTGCATCTAAACTTCAGTGGGGAGATGCTGGACAGCACTGACCCCTCCAAGTTGTCCCTGATGGCCTATGCAGCCCGAACCATGGGCAAGTTGGCCTACGAGGGGGTGTCCTCCCGCAAGACGTACTTCTCTGAAGAGGATGTCCGTGGCTGCCTGGAAGCTGGCATCCAGACGGAAGAGGAGTTTCAGCTGCTGCATGTGTTCCGCCGGGATGCCCTGAGGTTTTTTCTGGCCCCGAGCGTTGAGCCAGGGCACCTGGGTACCTTCGTGTTCACTGTGCCCGCCATGCAGGAATACCTGGCTGCCCTCTACATTGTGCTGGGTTTGCGGAAGACGACTCTGCAGCGAGTGGGCAAGGAAGTGGCCGAGCTCGTGAGCCGTGTCGGGGAGGATGTCAGCCTGGTCCTGGGCATCATGGCCAAGCTGCTGCCCCTGCGGGCCCTGCCCCTGCTATTCAACCTGCTCAAGGTAACAGACCTAGGATCCCAGGCTGCCGGCCCCCATCCTCCTCGTTCACTCTTGCTCCTGCCCAGAAGGAAACTGCTTCTTCCTGCATGACCGTGAATCCTCTTCTTGGCTCTGTTTCAGATTTGGGCAATCTGGCTTTTAGTGGGAATGGGTCATAAGGAAGGGGGAGAGAGAAGCCGCAGGCTGGGGAAGGCTTGGAGGGGAATCTAAGGGTGCAGAGACTTTCATAACAATCCCATAACTCTAATGATAGGTTTTTATTTGTTTTTGTTTTTTTTTGTTTTTTGCCTCTCTCCTCCTAGTCTTTGTTGCTGGGCAGCAGGGGTCACTACTGTCCAGGGTCTGTCCTGTGTTTTGCAGGTCCAGAAACCCAATTGTATCTGTTCCTCAGAGATGATTAGACGCTGGGAGTGATGTCTCATCCTAACTTAATCACCAGAGGCAGGTTTATAAAGCAGATGCCGTTTTATTCATTTATACCAGGAGGATAAATGGCATTGGTAATTGGCTTAGGACAGTCCATCCTGGGTGCAGGTCTGCTCCAGAAACCAAATTACAGGCCTGAGGACTGTGCTGTGAGCAGGGCGGATGTACTAAGTTTTTGATGGGAAGAAGTGGCCACTTTCGGCTGATGTCTGCCGGGTGCCTTGTAAATGAAATATAATTATGATCCCTTTTTTTTAAAAAAATTATTTATTTTTGGCTGCATTGGGTCTTTGTTGCTGCGCGTGGGCTTTTCTCTAGTTGCGACGAGGGGGGGTTACTCTTTGTTGTGGTGCTTGGACTGCTTGTTGCGCTGGCTTTTCTTGTTGTGGAGCACGGGCTCTAGGTACATGGGCTTCAGTAGTTGTGGCACGTGGGCTCAGTAGTTGTAGCTCTCGGGCTCTAGAGCGCAGGCTCAGTAGTTGTGGCGCACGGGCTTAGTTGCTCCGCGGCATGTGGGATCTTCCCGGACCAGGGCTCGAACCCATGTCTCCTGCGTTGGCAGGTGGATTCTTAACCACTGCACCACCAGGGAAGCCCTATGATCCCTTTTATAGATGAGGAAACTGGCGCTCACAGAGGCTAAGTAACTTGACCAAGGTCACTCAGATAGTAAGGAGAATGACTGGGATCTGAGTGCAGGTTTTGTGTTTCTGAATCCTGTGCCCTTTCCGCCAAACTTTATTGATGTGCTATGGATATTTCTAGGAAGCTATGGCGCCTTGCTAGGTAACCCTGGTTCTCTTTAGAAATGTTTCAGTAATCGGTCTTGGGGAAGCAGAGCCCTGGTGAGCTGACAACATTTTAACAAGTTTTCCTTTTTATAGGCAGCAAAGCCTCAGGGTTAAAAACAGGGATTCTGTAACGCAGCTACCTGGTTCACATCCAGGCTCTGCCACTTACTAGCTGTGTGACCTTGTACAAGTTACTTAACCTCTCTGTGCCCCAAGGTCCTTATCTGTTAAATGAATAATAATAGATAATAATAGAATCTATATCATTGGCCCCATATGAGGATTAAATGTCTTCATCTGCAGGACCTGGCACATAGTAAGCGCTATTTAATTGTTTGTTAAACACAAAAACAGTCTCAGGCAGCCCATCCCTTCTTACACCATTGCCTCAGGCAGGGAGGTAATGGCCATTGCTGAGGCCACCCACCTCTTTGAGGATCTGCTTGCATCATCTGGATTGCAGTGAGAGGCTGTGGTCTCCTGACAGGATTCAGAAAGCCACTCAGTTACTTAAGGGGACACCACACCCCTAAGCCCTCTCGGAGGGAGGGTTGCCTAGCAGAGGATGGGTCCCATCTGTTTCTTTATGAGCCTATTGTTTCATTTTCCCAGAGTGACAGTTTTTGTGTCTTGTCTCCAGATGCTTGTTGGGGGAGGGGCACTATAACCTCCATGGTGGGAACCTCGCCTGTAAAAAGTGAAGAAAACACATGAGAGGAGGTGCCACAAAACAACCTGGTGGCTCCTGCCAGAGGAATGGACCTCTCTTTTCCTTTCAGAACCATTGCAAGGATGGCAGCTCCCAAACATTCAGTTCTTCAACAAATATTGAGTGCCAGGCAATGTGTTAGATTCGGAGGAAAAAGCAACAGGACCCCAGGTTTCTGCCTTTTCTGATCATACAGTCTCAACATAAACATGTCAACATAACCATGGGATTAAAATTTCTGGGAAGTGCCTGGAAAACAAAGTTCCAGGTGCTATGGAAGTGTGTAAGGGGGGAGGGGGGACCTGGTTTGGGGGGATAAGTAAAGCCTCTCTGCAGGAAGGGCTTTTAATCTGATCCCTGGAGGATTAGCCAGAAGAACTGGGTGTGGGGGGAACACTCCAGGAAGAGGGCACAGCTCTGAAGGAGGAAGAACCTTGGCACTGTCAAAAAACAAAAAAGAGAGAGAGAGAGAAGCCGAGAGGACAGCAGAGTGAGCCAGGGTGAGAGGCTGTCATGAAGGCGCCGGGGCTGACAGGGGCCTGTCAATGAAAAATTGATCAATAGTTCATCTGTTGCCAGAAGGGGGACCCCTTCCAGGGCCTGAGAGCGAGCTGTTTTTTTTTTTTTAAAAATAAACTTATTTATTTATTTAGGCTGCATTGGGTCTTTGTTTCTGTGTGCGGGCTTTCTGTAGTTGCAGTGAGCGGGGGCTACTCTTCGTTGCGGTGTAGCGGGCTTCTCATTGCAGTGGCTTCTCTTGTTGCAGAGCACGGGCTCTAGGCGCGCGAGCTTCAGTAGCTGTGGCTCGCGGGCTCTAGAGGGCAGGCTCAGTAGTTGTGGTGCACGGGCTTAGTTGCTTCTCAGTATGTGGGATCTTCCCGGACCAGGGCTCGAACCCGTGTCCCCTGCATTGGCAGGTGGATTCTTAACCACTGCACCACCAGGGATGTCCCTGAGAGCAAGTGCTTGTGTAACACTCGGAAATCAATTGTCTGAGGAGACACACGTACTGACAAAGCAAAAGACTTTATTGGGAAGGGCCGCCCAGGCAGAGAGCAGTGGTGTAAGGGAGCCCAGGAGAACTGCTCTGCCACGTGGCTTGTAGTCGCAGGTTTTATGGTAATGGGGTTAGTTTCTGGGTTGTCTCTGGCCATTCATCTTGCTTGGCCCCTATTTAGTCTGACTCAAGGTCCTTCCTGGTGGCACGCGTGTCTCAGCCAAGATGGATTCCAGCACCAAGGATTCTGGGAGGTTGGTAGGACAATATTATGGGGCTGGCATCTCCTCCCTCTTTTTGGCCCCTCCTGAATTCTCTAGTTTTTGACAGCAGCACCATGTTCCTTATTGGGAACTCCTGTTGTGAGACAACTCATGCAAGTGGACATCATCGTGCCTGGCCAAGGCGGGTGGTTTTAGTCAACGGTTCCCTAACACATCTAAGAAAGAAATGGAAATTTTAATTCAAGCCAATCTGAGGATTATAACCCAGGAGACAGTCTCTCAGAGAGTTTTGAGAACTATTCCAAAGACATAAAGAGGGAGGCCAACGTATTCAATATATGTGATTTTGGCAACGGGGGTATGTGTAATCAAACACACATCGCAGTAGAAAATTGCACCTAGTCACGAGGAACAGACATCTCAGTTAATGGTTTTAGTGCTTTTCTAAGTATGGAAAGATGCAAGAATCCGGGTTTGTAAAAATTTCTCCTGAAATATCTAAGGACCAGTTCTGTCAGTTTTCCCAAAGCACACAGTACCTTATCCTCATCTTCGCCCTGAATTCCTTTCAAGGTTGTTGTAGCCAGTGACTGCAGTGGCTAATGACTTGACTTCGTAGAATTGGGTGGTGGGCGACATTCTTTATTTTACAATCCCTTCCCTTTCAGTCTTAGTTTCAACCAAGGTTTGGGAGGCATTTCGTGACCTATTTGTTCCACAGCACTAGGAATGCTCATTCCCAGGTCAGGCAAGGATTTCACTGATAGGTCACTCAATGTGCTATTAGTGGACTAGACCCTATTAACAGTAGCCAAAATCCTCTGGACCTCTTACTAGTCCGTTGTGATCCAAGGAACGGTTCCCTCTTGTTTCTTCCCTTATCTAGAGTTACACTATTACAGTCATTCATCTTATAGAACTATATATTTGATCAATTGTTTCAAGTCACCTAATCATCGTTAATTTTTTTGTGTGTGTGGTACGCGGGCCTCTCCCTGTTGTGGCCTCTCCCGTTGCGGAGCACAGGCTCCGGACGCGCAGGCTCAGCGGCCATGGCTCACGGGCCCAGCCGCTCCGCGGCATGTGGGACCTTCCCGGATCGGGGCACGAACCCGTGTCCCCTGCATCAGCAGGCGGACTCTCAACCACTGCACCACCAGGGAAGCCCCTCATCGTTAATTTTATCTGAGACTCAGTCACACATTTGGTAATGCAAGAAACAGCAATCTTATAAAATAGGCAAATACAAGTAATATAGCTAGTAGTATTAATAGGATCATAAGTAAGTATTGAAGCTAAGATCTTCCACAAGGTGAGGCCCAGTATCTCCTCAGGTCTCTGAGCAGTCTGTTTTGCACCAATCTCTATCTTTAAGGAAAATGATATATTGGCATTGTACATAAAGTTCACCGAAGATGTCTGCATATACAAGGCGAGTGGTGGGTCACTGTGACTCCTTACAGGATTGAGAAAGGAATGTTATCTTCTAAGGAGTTACGTGGCTGGCGCCAGAAGGCGAAAAAGTGATCTTTATGATTGAGCGGGTATTTCTGCCATGGGGGAGGTCTAGTTAAATGCATAGTGCAGATGCACCATGCACACTGGAGGGGAGGGAGGAGGCCCAAATGGGCAGAGAAAAATTTCATGTTTAAATTTTTCTTGTCTTTCCTTAAAATATGAATTTTATTTCATGAGGCCGAATCGTGCAGGGTCTGAAGCAGTAGGAGCAGCATCCGTCATCGCTGCTGTGATGACGATGATGGTGTTGAAGATGATGATGTATTTAAACCACCTAGCCCGGTACCAAGCTGAATGCATAATATATGCTAACTCCTTCCCACCGCGCTTGGGCTTGAAAATGTACGGGGTGTTTGGGAAAAAGAAAGAATTTCCCAGTGTCTGGAGTACGTGAGACGAGTGTTGAGAGGTGACGCCGGAAAGGTCACATTGGGGCCAAATTACGCCAAGTTTTATATTCCACATGGGCAGTGGGGAGCCACGGAAGGTGCTGCAGCAGGGGGAATAGTATGATCAGACGAGTCGTGCTCAAGTTTAAGGGAGATCACCAAGCTGGAGCAGTCAGGAAGACTGCACCTTAAGCTTAGGCCAGAAGGCTGAACAGCACGCAGTAGGCTGCAGCGCCCTCACCCTGCTTCTCTTCCAGGTGGTTCCACGTGTGTTCGGGCGTGTGGTAGGTAAGAGCCGTGAGACAGTGGCCCAGGCCATGGTGCTGGAGATGTTCCGAGAGGAGGACTACTACAATGACGACGTCCTGGACCAGATGGGTGCCAGTATCCTGGGTGTGGAGGGCCCCCGGTGCCGCTCGGACGAGCCCACAGAGGATGAGGTCTTTGAGCTTTTCCCCATGTTCATGGGCGGGCTTCTCTCTGCCCATAACCGGGTAGTGCTGGCTCAGCTTGGCTGCCCCATCAAGACCCTGGATGCCCTGGAGAATGCCCAGGCCATCAAGAAGAAGCTGGGCAAGCTGGGCCGGCAGGTGCTGCCCCCCTCGGAGCTCCTTGACCACCTCTTCTTCCACTATGAGTTCCAGAATCAGCGCTTCTCCGCCGAGGTGCTCAGCTCCCTGCGCCAGCTCAACCTGGCGGGCGTGCGCATGACACCCCTCAAGTGCATGGTGGTGGCAGCTGTACTGGGCAGTGGAAGGCATGCCCTGGACGAGGTGAACTTCGCCTCCTGCCAACTGGATCCTGCCGGGCTGCGCACGCTCAGGCCTGTCTTCCTGCGTGCCCGGAAGCTGGGGTGAGGCCCTGTCCTCGTGCACGGGTGGAAGAGAAGGTGCTTGGGAAAGCAAAGGGAGTGAGGAAGGACCAGGGGCTGGGGTGAGATCTGGTACGGGTGGAGGTGACAAGAGCTACAGAAGGGGACACAGCTGTGGACTACAAGAGGCAGGATGGTGAGGGAGGGGCCCGGTGGGTGGGCAGGCTCCATGCCGAACTCCTTCCTTGGTTTCTCACCTCCTCTCTGCCCACCTTCTGCTGCAGCTTGCAACTCAACAGCCTGGGCCCCGAGGCCTGCAGGGACCTCCGAGACTTGCTGCTGCATGACCAGTGCCAAGTTACCACCCTGCGGTGAGTGCCCTGGGAGGGGGCTCCATCCTGCTGGCCAGCTAAGGTCAAGGGTGAGCTCCCCACCTCCCAACATGCCTGGAACAGGCGCACCCATGCTGTAGTAAAGAAGGCGGGAGTGTAGACCTTGACCTACTCCCCACCCCACGACGTCTAGTACAAGCAGCCAAGCAGGGGGAAAGAGGCCACCAGCCATAAATCGGTGCTAAAAAAGCCTCTTGCATGGCTAAAAGCAGCCTGGGGTGGGGGGTGGAATAACACCCAGGCTGGTTACCTGGTAACGACGCCACTGATTCCCTCCCAGGATTTTCCCTGTCGCCTCACAAGGATGACCATGACGCTGGGCACTCAATAGATGCTCCCAAAGTGTTGACTGATTTACTAGTAACCCAGACGCTGGGTTCCTGATTTTGGGTTGGAGGAAGGGGAGGTGAATGAGGAGGGAGGGAAAGGGGGATGGGGAAACAGGAAGGGAGGATGAAGCAGGGGCTGGAAAGGGGGGAAAAAGGAGCAAGAAGGAACATGGTAACAAGGAAGGGGAGAGGGAAGAGGGAAGTCTCAAAGGAGAATGGAAGGCAGGAGGAGGGGAGGGAGAAGCCGGCTTCCACCCCACCCTCCCTCCTCTACGGTGAGCCTCACCCCCGTTTCTCCATTCTCTTTACCTGGGCCTGCATTTCTCTGCGTCCAGGCTGGTCTCTGCCCCAAGCAGTGCACCGTTTTGGCCCAAGTCCCAGTGCTTAGCACAGGGCATCTGCTAGGGGCCCTCATAACCTCGGGGTGCTTGTGGCCCTAGGCTGTCCAACAACCCACTGACGGCGGCGGGTGTGGCCCTGCTGGTGGAGGGGCTGGCGGGAAACACCTCGCTGAAACACCTGTCTCTGCTGCACACGGGCCTTGGGGATGAGGGCCTGGAGCTGCTGGCTGCCCAGCTAGACCGTAACCAGCAGCTACAGGAGCTGAATGTGGCCTACAACGGCGCTGGCGACACAGCGGCCCTGGCCTTAGCCAAGGCTGCCCGGGAGCACCCTTCCCTGGAGCTGCTGCAGTGAGTCTTGCCCTCCACTCCCATCTCCCCACCCACCCCTTGGTGATTGGCCCTTCCCCTGCCCTGATTCTCCACCACCATTTCTCCTAGGATCCTAGTGGCCCCATTTCTATTGACCCTGGTCCCACTGAATTCTAGCGTCATCCCTGCCTCCCAGTGGCCACCACCCTCCATCTCTGGCTTATTGCAAACACTTACCCCGTTGCATTTCACAAGCAGGGGAACTGTTATGAGACCGCTTACTCTCTGTCCACCCACCCTCTGCCCCTTCTTCTCAGAGCTGAACAGCATCTACTGTTCTCTCTCCTGCTAGCCTCTACTTCAACGAGCTGAGCTCAGAGTGCCGCCAGGCCCTGCGGGACCTGGGGAGCACCACTGAGGGTGGTGCCCGGGTCGTGGTGTCGCTGACAGAGGGGACAGCGGTGTCCGAGTACTGGTCAGTGATCCTGGGTGAAGTCCAGCAGAACCTCAACAGCTGGGATCGGGGCCGGGTCCGGCGCCACCTGGAGCTTCTGCTGCGGGATCTGGAAGATAACCGAGGAGCCACCCTTAATCCTTGGCGCAAAGCCCAGCTGCTTCGAGTGGAGGGCGAGGTCAGGGCCCTCCTGGAGCAGCTGGGAGGCCCTGGAAGCTGAGACACTGGCAGCAGTGTGTGTCCCCTGGCCCCAAGCCGCTTCTGTCTGTGGCCTCCTAGCTTGCACTACCGCTTCCAGAAAGATCCCTTCAGGGCTGGAGGCAAAGGAATGGGCACAGCTGTGCCAGTTGCTCTCCTGGGGCATGTCCAACCAGTGCTTCCAAGTCTGGGGTTTTCAGGGTCGTGGAACACGCTTCCCCTCCCTTCGGCTAGAAGGACTGAAAGATGTGGCGTTTTGGTGGCCCCACCTTGTCCTGTAGCGCCACCACCAATCTCCTCTTGGACTGTGCCACCTGGGGGCACACTTCTTTTGTCGGCCTTGCCAGGGGCCTTGCCATCCAGATGTGTTGGAGGGCCTCCGCGTCCTGCCTTTATGCTTTCTGGGGACACCCTGGGACACCCAGGATGCCAGCAGCCACTTTCCTCTCACTGGTGCTGTGTCCTCACCCTTGTTTCCCCTTCACAATGGTACCCAAGCTTGGTGGCCCCTAGGGGCGTGGGTGCTGACTTGCTGCTATTAAAGAGCTGTGTCTTCCAACTACTGTGGAGTCTTTTTTGCCTGTTGCTTTCAAGAAAGGGTACTGTTTTGGTCATTCTGGTTAAACCACTGACCACTTTCTGTTGCAGATGTTTCTTGGGCACTAGTTTCAGAGGCCCTGAGGGTGGCGCAAGAACAAGATGTCAGCATGGAGGTAGGCCATGTTGGGCCATAGGGCTCCTGTCCCCCTTCTCACACTCTTATTCCAGGCTTGGAATTACAGTGCCCAGCAATTACAGTGACCTTTCTCGCGCGGAGGGGGAACTGAGATGGCAGCAGAGTCTCCTGAGAAAGTCGGGGCTCGAGAATAGGGCAGGAGGGACAGACACACTTCCCCAGAGGACAAGACTCTCCTCCCGTTAACCATTACCGACCGCTTCTAAGGCAGCGTCTTGGAGGAGGCGGGACGTGGCGGGGTAGGTGGGAGGGCCAGCTGGTTTCGATGGACCTTGTCCCTGCACTGAGCCTGGCTCGCTGATCCAACCATGAAGGCAGCTGCAGGTAAGAGGCCAGGAGAAATCCTCTGCGGGGGGCTTTAGGGCAGAGGGCAGATTGGAAGGCTTTGGGGCCGGGACACACTTGGTACTGGGGCTTGGAGCCCTGAGGCAAGCAGAGTGGAAGTCAGGAGGGGAGAGGCGAGTGGTTGGATGTGTCTGCCTTACTGGTCCACGCCCTGTACTGATATGCTCGGACTTCCGTGCATATCAGGAGGCCTTGGCCGGGGAGGGGAAGGAAGGGGAAGGGAAGACCCTTTTGGAGTGAGTCCTGAATTTGGGGGTTCCCCGAAGTCCTTTCAGTTAATGACCATGGAAGAGGAGTCTCAGGGGGGCAGAATGTGCCTCTCCTTCCCTCACCCCTTCTTTTCCCAGCAGATCTTCAGGACACAGCTTCCTTGGCCCCGTAAGTGCTGTGCTGTGAAGGACTGGGGCAAGGGGAGGAGGGATTGAAGGTGGGGAAGCTCTTCAGCTGCCATTAGCCATTAGCACCTCAAGGCGAGCCTGGGACCCAAGTCCGGATGTCAGTTTTCTCCTACCTGCTTGACTTGCTTCCTTGCAGGAAGTTTGAGTTTAACCCCAAACTGGGCATTGATAATCCTGTGCTCTCCCTGGCTGAAGACCACGAGCCCTCTGGTAACCCCCCACCACTTGGGGTAACCGTTTCCTTTCCCCAGAGCCACCAGGGCTCCACACAGCTTCCCGTCTCCTTGGTAACCGCTCACTCTGTCTCCCTCTGATAACAGCCTTGGTGGGAGTATCCACGTGGTGGTGGAAGGGGGCCAGGCATTTCCTGGTCCGTGTTCAGTCCCCCTGCCCAATACCTAACTGGGCAGAAGCCTGTCTGGTGTTCTATCACAGGGCAGGGTCTGCCAGACACATGGTGACTTGTACTTGGGTCATGTCCCCTCTCCTCCCGCTTTTCTGCTGCCCACCTCCCCTTCCAGATCTCTGGAGCCTGGAACGACCTCGCTTCTATCTGCTCAACAGAGAGGAGGGCAGGAGTTTTGGCTTCCACTTGCAGCAGCGGCGGGGCAGGGCTGGGCATGTGGTGTGCAGGGTGGAGCCAGGCACCTCTGCCCAGCGCCAGGGTCTTCGGGAAGGAGACTGTATCCTGGGGGTGAACAACCATGTCGTGGAACATGAAGACTATTCAGTGGTGAGGTTGGGCTGGGACCCCTGTGGTACAGGAGAACATTCTATAGCACCTCAGGGAGACAGAAGCCGGTTGGTCACCTCCCTGGGTATATGGGGGCAGGACCCAAGCTTCAATCTCCCCCATCTCCCAGAACTTAGGGACGCCCAGGCCCGAATGGTTGCGTGAAGGTCTCCAGAGAGCTGGTTTCCATGGTGAAAAGTGTAGCTTCCAGGGAGGGGAAGCTGGCAAGAGGGGCCAGCCCAAGCCTGCTCCGTGTGCCCACCGTTCAGGTGATACGCCGCATCCGGGCCAGCGGTCCTCGGGTACTGCTGACGGTGTTGGCGCAGCACGTGCGTGAGGTGGCCCGAGCTCAGCAGGGAAACGACGCCCACCTCTGTCCCACGCTCGGCCGAGGGGTCCGGCCTCGGCTGTGCCACATAGTGAAAGACGAGGGCGGCTTTGGCTTCAGTATCACCCAAGGTGGGCTTGGAGCTCGGGAGGGCTCAGGAGGGGACTCTCAGCCCTGCTCTAGGCAGGCAGCAGGCAGGGACTTGCTGTTTGTGCTTCCAGGACATCGGGGTCCTTTCTGGTTAGTGCTGAGCGCTGGAGGAGCAGCTGAGCAGGCAGGAGTGCCCCCTGGGGCCCGGCTGCTAGAAGTGAATGGGGTCAGCGTGGAGAAGTTCACGCATACCCAACTCAGCAAGAAGGTATGACTGCCTGTTTCCCATCCATCCTCACCCCTCGGGCCTGGTCCCTGCCTCTGGAAGCAGACTCCTCCTCCACACGCCTAATCGCCTGATCTGACCTTGTACCTGTCACCATCCTTCCCTTTACACTCTGTGCTGGGCCCTCCCCTCCCTTCCCTAGTGCCTCATTCCTGGGCCTGGGAAGAGGGGCTGTGAGGAGGCGCCTGCCTCTGCCCTCCCTACCCAGGTGGTTGACGCTGATGCCCTGCTGGGTCCCCACAGCTTTGGCAGAGTGGCAAGCAGGTGACCCTGCTGGTGGCAGGGCCAGAGGTGGAGGAACAGTGTCGCCAGCTGGGAATGCCCCTGGCTGCACCCCTGGCAGAGGGCTGGGCACTGCCTACCAAGCCCCGCTGTCTGCATCTAGAGAAAGGGCCCCAGGGCTTTGGGTTCGTGCTCCGAGAGGAGAAGGGCCTTGACGGTCAGCTGGGTGAGTGAGAGCCCTGGGGGCAGGGAGGGAAGGTGGGCCTTGGGGTGGGCACACAAGTGTATATATACACCTCTCAGTGCACACAAGTGGTGGCCCTGGCTGAACCCCAGCCCAGGCCTCCTCCTCTTGTGTAGCCCTGGGTCAGTCCCCCGGGGTGCATACGGTGGCCTGGGCCGGCACTGGGGGTCAGTGGGGAAGGAGCAGTGAGGATGTCTGCATCCCAGGTCAGTTCCTGTGGGAGGTGGACCCAGGACTGCCAGCAGAGAAGGCCGGGATGCAGGCTGGGGACCGGCTGGTGGCTGTGGCTGGGGAGAGCGTGGAAGGGCTGGGCCATGAAGAGACAGTGTCCAAGATCCGGGCACAGGGCTCCTGCGTCTCGCTCATCGTTGTCGACCCCGAGGCTGACCGCTTCTTCAACATGGTGCGAGCTGAGGGGCGGGGGCTAGAGAGAGGGCAGGAAGAGAGCAGGGCTCGGGTGGGGGAACAAGCAGCATGGTTTGTCCTATCTTCTTCTTTTCCAGGTTCGCTTGTCCCCACTTCTCTTCTTGGAGAGCACAGAGGCTCCTGACTCTCCCCAGGATACCTGCTCAGCCTCTCTGGTTGAGACCAGGGACCCACCAGTTGAAGACACAACCGTCCCACGCGGCTTCCGCCAGTGCTGCCTGTACCCTGGGCCTGGCGGTGGCTATGGCTTCCGACTCAGCTGTGTGGCCAGTGGGCCTCATCTCTTCATCTCCCAGGTGACTGATGCCCCAGGGACCTTGGATCTTTTCAATCATTTGCCTCTTGACAAGCCTTCCTCTGCTTCCCTCCCAGAGCCTCAGTACACCCAGCAGACTTTTCCCTGGTGTTCCGAGCTCTACATTCCCCCCTACCCCATTCCACCAGGTGACCCTAGGAGGCTCAGCTGCCCGGGCGGGACTGCAAATGGGAGATGTGATTCTGGAGGTGAACGGGAATCCCATGGGCGGAGAGAATGACCTGGAAAGACTTCAGCAGCTGGCTGAGGCGGAGCCACCCCTATGCCTGAAGCTGGCGGCCAGATCTCAGCAGGGCTTGGAAGCCTGGATTCCCCCAGGGTCTGGAGAGGTGAGGAAGAAGAGACAGATGGACTGTGAGTCAGCCAGAAGAGGACAGAGGGGAGCCAGAGCAGAGGGCAGAGCGGGAAGCTGCAGGGTGAAGCAGGGTGGGGCACTCAGGTTGGGACTTTAGGCCATGGTACGTGGGGACAGAAGGACCCAGGGAAGAAGCCCCATTCCTGGGCATCCCAGTGAGGTGGGGGGGGGCACAGGGAAAGGGAACTCTTCTGGTCTCTGAATGACCTCTTCCCTTCTTTCTCTGCTTAGGACTGGGCTGTAGCCTCAGATCTACTGTAGCACCCCCTATGCCTGGCACAGATCTGCCCAAGCTTTCCTGTCTCCACTCTCCAGCCTGAGGTGGTGGGAGCTGAGATGCTCTCTTTAAACCAGAAGCTGCAGCTCTAGGACTCCGGATACCTCCATCACAGGATAGTCCTTGGCCTCCCTCCCTTCCCATGGGCCCACATCCTAGAAGAGGGTGTGGCCAGAGGCCTCAGGTGGGCCCATGAGGGATTCTCCCCTTTGATTCCAAAGGAAGTCACATGGGATCTTTGGGAGCTGTGCCCCAAGGATGAAGATCTGCGTGAGATGAGTGGTATGATTTTGTGATTTATAACAAGAAATATATGTGTGGCCTTCATACCCTTTCCTGGCACAGAGCTCCTAAAATGCTTGGAATTTCCTAAGTAGTAAGAGAGAGAAAGCTGTCTTCTGTTTTTGACAATAAGCCCCTTTCAAATACACCTAGTTTTGTTAATGAGGTGACTCTTGAAAAGCACCTGAGAATGGGGCACTGGTTTCCAGGGGAACCAGTCATGTGATTAGAGGTTTGGAACTTTCAGTGCCCCACCCCCACCGCTACCCTCAACCTCCTGGGAGGGGAGAGGACTGGAGGTTGAATTAATCACCAGTGTTCAATGGATCTTGCCTACATAATGAAGCCTCCATAGAAACCCAAAAGGACAGTTTCAGAGAGCTTTCCGTGTTGCTGAACACGTGCAGGTGCTGGGAGGGTGGCGCACCTGGAGAGGGCGTGAAGCTTCCATGGTCATACCTCGCCCGGTTTATCTCTTCCATCTGGCTGTTCCTGAGTTGTCTTCTTTATAATAAACTGGTAATCTAGTAACTAAACTGTTTCCCTGAGTTCAATCACTCTAGCAAATGATTGAACCCAAGGAGGGGGTTGTGGGAACCTCTGATTATAGCTAGTAGGTCAGAAGCACAATCTCTGGACTCGAGATTGGTGTTGGAGGTCGAGGGCAGTCTGTGGGACAGAACCCTTAACCTGCGGGATCTGATGATACCTCCAGGTAGACTGTGTCGGAATTGAGTTAAATTGTAACACAAAAGTTAAATTGTGTCTACGGAGAATTACTTGGTGTGGGAAACCTCCCTCCTCCACGTTTCACCAGAAATGAAGTAGAACTGAGAACGTTGTAGCAAAATAGAGAAGAAACAGAGTTTTCCCTTTCCCGGCGGGCTGTGGGGCCGGCTAGGATTGAAGCCACCTGGAATTTGCCCTAAGCATGACTCCAGGACTGTTGGGTATATTGCAGGAACTTGGAGACCGGCTGCACCTTCCCTCTGTGGGCACCTTAGGATTGTGGGAGCTGGTGCCTGGTCACCGTTGGTCTATTATAGAAATGGCCTTTCCCCACAAATCTGGCTGCCTTTGTTTGTGTTGGTGGGGGTAGGGTGACCAAAAGGGCCTCAGGCTCAAGCGGTGGGACCCAGTTTCTCTAGGAGAGAAGTTGAGACCTTGTCAAATTTCTCTCTTATTATTCAGTCTTCAGGGTAATGGGTCAGCCCAGAGCTGAGATGTTCCTATGAGGGGCGCTCATCTCTGCCCAAAATCACAGCCCACAGTCCTGTTGAGTTCTACATACAGACAGCTTTATTGCTGGGGCCTCAGAGGGCCCCAGAGACTAGAGGCTCACAGTCAAAGATCCAGGGGGTTGAGTCCAAACTGGCGGAGCTGCCCCTTGTGCCGGGCGTGGACGGCTTGACGGCTCTCAGTTTGGCTGAGAGCCAGTCCAGGCTGTCCTGCAGACACCAAGCTTCAGATCTCAGGAAGGGAGAGGGCTGGCTGAGGGGTGTCCCAGGTTGGTCTGTAAGCTTTCCTGGACAGTGTTTTCTCAAAGCTCTTATTCTTAGTGGGTAGGCATGGCTGTATCCCCTGAGGATAGAGCAGAGTTCCCTACGGGGAGATGCTTCTTTTCCTTCCCCCTGGCCTGTCATTGTCACATTAGCTGGGATTTTTGGGGGGGTGCTGGGCACTGGGATGGCTGGCCTTCAGAGGGTAGGGCTTACATGTAAGATTTCCTCGTATTTGGCCTCCATGTCTGCCACGTGGGCCCGAAGCTGAGCCAGAGTTCGGTCCCACTCTCCAAGGGCCTGCAAGGCCTCTCTCCGTGTAGCCCTCAGCCTCCCTTTGGCACATCTCTGGGGACGGGGGCAGAAGGATGAAAGAGGACAGGACGGTGACACTCTACCCTTGAACAGAGTCTCCAAAGGGACCCAAAGAGCAGAACTTGAGTGGGATCATTCCAGACTTCCCCAGAGCCATCAACTTTCCCATAGTTCCTATAAAGAGCTGAAATATACCATTCACGTAGAGTAGAGAGAGTGGGCTTGGGACAAGAGATCTGAGTCCCAAATCTGGTTGTCATTTACTACTTGTGTAATGTCTGACATCTCTCTCTCTGAGACTCAGTTTCTTCATCTTTATAGAGAAAATGACCCATACTTCACAGGCTTGTTGTGAGAGTTAAATGTGATAATGTATGGGAAAGCACCGAGTAGGCAGGAAGTGCTTCATAAATGCTGACTGCATTTAAATGTGAGATAAGGCAAAGATTAGGAAAGGGGCTCAGGGCCTGCATGGCAGATAAGCAGCTCTTGGATATCTATAGCTAAAATAAAGCTATTTTAGGATAAGAAAATTTGAGGCCAAAATTGTGGAAAATCTGTGCACCATGCTAAAACTTTTCAACTCTATCCTGTTACCAAGATGGAAGAGAACAAAAGCTTATACACACACACACACACACACACACACACACACACGTATATGCTTATTTAGAAGCTCTCTCATTTATTAGCAAATAGTTATTTAGGACCTACCATGCATTAGGCCTTCAAGATAAGGAAATAAGTAGTTAAACAGTTTCATTTAAGCTTGGTTTCATATAAAAATCAGCCAAACTGAGCGGGAATATGTTTTGCTTATGGGAGACATGGAGGCGGTGGGGAGTGAGAACTGGATTTGGAGACACCACTGACAGAGGGAAATGGGGTGAGAGACTTAGGTCTTCTTCTTTTTTTTTTTTTAATTAATTAATTAATTAATTAATTTATGGCTGTGTTGGGTCTTCATTTCTGTGCGAGGGCTTTTTCTCTAGTGGCAAGTGGGGGCCACTCTACACCGCGGTGCGCGGGCCTCTCACTATCGTGGCCTCTCTTGCTGCGGAGCACAGGCTCCAGACGCGCAGGCTCAGTAGTTGTGGCTCACGGGCCTAGTGGCTCCGCGGCATGTGGGATCCTCCCAGGCCAGGGCTCAAACCCACATCCCCCGCGCTAGCAGGCAGATTCTCAACCACTGCGCCACCAGGGAAGACTAAGGTCTTCTTCTTATAGCTTAAGATTTTTTTTTTTTGCTGTCCTGAACCGTCTGCTGCGATTCTCAATGGTGGGAAGGTCGGTGGGGAAAGCAATATGAGAGCTTAGATTGCAGTCTTCTAGAGAAGAAACATCCTAAATCCACCTCTTCAGTCTGGGCAGCAGCAGTGATCCTCCGAGAGAAAGGGCTTCGAGGGTGGGGAAGCTGATCTAACTGCGCCCGAAGGCCCCTCACTTCCTCCTCCAGCTGCCTGCTGTGGGGCTCCATCACCTCCTGCAGGGTGCAGCACTGACGACTCATGTCTGTGGTGGGGATGGTGGGTGGCCAGGGACCCAGGTGGGGACAGAGGGATGGAGAAAGGATGGGAAGTTGTGAGTAGGGAGGGCTCTGCTTGGTCCAGTGGGGCAGATACATAAAGGCCTTTTGGTTCTTCTTGTGGTGATTCTGAGAAGCTGGGGAGGGAGCTAGGAAACAAGGTCCCCTTCCCCCTGCCACTCAGGATGGGGATTCAGGCCCTTCTCTCCACTCAGTCCCACAGGAAGAATGAGATAAAGGCTGTGGCTGCGTATTGTAACCCACACAGCATCAAGCGTGTGGCATGGGCCATCATGGAAGGTCCCTGCCCAAGATCCCAGAGGCCTTTGTTTGGTTCCTTCAGGATTCTTGTGTGTGCTGGGAAGGCTGAGACTAGGCATGGCAGATGCGAGTCCTCCTTGTCTCCCTACCCAGCAACCTCTGGCCCTCTTGGGTGTCCTCTTCCAGGCCCCTGTCTCCTGCCCACCTGCTTAATCAACTGCACACCTGCATATATGGCCTTCCCTTCACTCCAGGCCCCCTCCAGTTCAGCCTCCAGTTCTTGTATCCTCAGCTTCAGCTTGTCTTCAGAAGCCTTGTCTTGGCAGGCCTCATCCCTCCACAGAGCTGTGAACAGTCCCAGAGCAGCCCTCAGGACTGGCTGGGGACCCCACTAAATCAGCCCTGATGGCCTTGAGGGACTCTGCCCACCTTTGGAAACCTGGCAGCAGGCTGCCAGTCTCTCATTGTCATTCTGGTGTTTGTATTTTTCCCCCCTAGAATCCTACAGGCTCTTCGTTACTAAGAACCACAAACTCCCTCTGTGTTCTGGCTATGAAAAATAGCAGCCTTGGGACTTCCCCGGCAGCCCAGCGATTGGGACTCCATGCTTCTACTGCAGGGGGTGAGGGTTCGATCCCTGGTCGGGGAACCCTCATTCCGCGTGGTGCGGACAAAAAATTAAGAAAAATATGGCTGCCTTTATCAGCCCTTACTGCCCACCGTTTCCTCACAACCCTAACTCTTGACAATCTTTTTCCACTAGGGGATGGTTAGAGATCAGCTCAGCTCTTTACCATAGCTCCAACCCTTCAAGCTCCCAGGGATACAGAAATGCCCATTGTCCCACCTCTGTTGCCCCCAGAACTTCCACTCTTCTTACCCAAGTGGTCTTGGAACATCTCCTTTTCCAGCAGTGCCAGCCTGTGTATGGATTCAGTCTCCACATCTGCCCTGGCAAGATGGCAGAGCCTCAGCTTGTCAGGATCTCAGCCTTACCTACTCCCCTCCCATCCTCATCCCACACCCTGGACTTTTTTTTTTTTTGCAGGAGATCTCAGGACCACTAAATGAGGGATCTCTGATGGCAAAGTCTAATGAGTTCACTGCCCAGCACATAGCAGGTACTCAAAAGATGTGTAATGAGTACATAAGGAAGGCACAGAGCCAGAGGGGCTCAGATGGGCATGGGTGCTGATTTCCCCACTTCCCCAGCTCCATGGAATCTGGATGCAGATATGAAGGAGGAGGGTCAAGACAGCTCCGTCTTATCGGGCAGAGGGCTGAATTCTCTCTGGAGGACCTCTGCTCGGTCTCTGAGCCAGAACGTGGAGAAGCAGGGGGCACCCACCTCCACCCACCCTGACTCACCAACAGCTGCATTCCTTTTCTTCTTCTGTGTCCCAGGTTTTGTCCCTTTTTCTTTGGTCTTAGGTCGTATTTCCTTGCTGTCCTGGGGGAGAGAGGGGATTCGTATTTAGGTCTGGACAATGGAGATGCTTACCTGACCCCTAGACTGAACCAGGAGTCTCAGGAGAATTAGTGTCCTAGTCTCCAACTCTGTCTCTTATACTTGTCAGAAGCTTCTGTTCTTGGTTTCCTCGGAAACTTAGGCAAGGCTGAGGCCACTGGGAAGGATGGAGTTGTTTCTCTCTATCGGTCAGGTTCTAAGTACAGAAATCATTCCTCTCAATCCTCTTTCAGAGAAAACAAAGCTCAGTACCTGGTCCCTTCCCTCTTCCCATCATCCTTACTTACCCTGCCTCTTCCTTTCTGCAAGACCCTCTCTTGCGTCTGTCGTTTCTCCCTGTGGTGTGACCCACTCACGAGGAGGGGCAGAGAAAAGGCCCAACGATCTAGGAGCCAGAGGAGGAGACTGGGTTCTGGGAACCAATCCAGAGTGGCAAATTTCTGTCCGGGGCGGGACTGAGAACTGGAAGGTTGGGTTTCTGGAGGCTGCATGTTGTCCGGGCAACTGGGAAACATGATGTTCATAGGAAGGTAGAAGGGACTAAATACAAAGCTTAAAATACCAAGGTCTCAGAGGGCCAATACTCTCCTTATCTCCAAATCCTAAGTGTAATTTGAGGAGAAAGGGCTTTGGAGCCGATCATCTATGATTCACTTCTCTGTAGCACAGCCTGCAATTTGGAGACTTACAAATTACAGATTTACACATCTGAAATAATGCTGTTGTGCTGATACAGAGGAAAAGGACTGACAGTAGCCATTTTGGGCAATTTACACATCCCAAGGTCTCATCAGCAAAATGACATTATTAGGTTTAAAACTGAAGCTCTCCTTCAGGAAGGCACTCTGTGGTGTATGAAGGAAAGAAGTGCAGAAGAAGGTGGTTGAGAGAGTTTCCCCTTTCAGAGAAATAAGACGCAGAGGAGAGGTAGACCCAGGACCCCAGGGTGTTGACATAGAGAGATGCAAATGAGAAGAAAGGGCACTGGTTAGAGATAGGAGCTGTGAGTTCTTATCCCCTCCGTCCGGATATGTAAACTTGAGCAAGCCATTTAAACTTGCTCAGCCTCAGTTTCCTGGTCTTGAAATATTTGATTTTGGGGAATTCCCTGGCTGTCCAGTGGTTAAGACTCTGCGCTTCCACTGCAAGGGGCACAGGTTCGATCCCTGGTTGGGGAAATAAGATCCTGCAAGCCACAGCGTGCGGTCAAAAAATAAAAAAGAAATCTTTGATTTTGTAAGTCTTGAAAGGCCTGGATTTCCCCTGGGTATTTACAGGACTATCTTCTCTCATTGTGACTTAATGTATTGCTTCTTTTCCCGTATTCCTGTCTGTGGTTGACTTTCAGACAGGTGCTGAGAAAATACCTTGCTTGGCTCTCTGCAGTACTGAGTTGGTTGGGGCTCCCTCTAGTGGACTTACTTGACCCTCTACTGACTCTCCTGCGTTTTTCTTTCTTTCTTTTTTTTTCTTTTTTTCTTTTTTTTTTTCCCGGTACGCGGGCCTCTCACTGTTGTGGCTTCTCCCGCTGCTGCGGAGCACAGGCTCCGGACGCGCAGGCTCAGCGGCCATGGCTCACGGGCCCAGCCGCTCCGCGGCATGTGGGATCTTCCCGGACCGGGACACGAACCCGTGTCCCCTGCATTGGCAGGCGGACTCCCAACCACTGCGCCACCAGGGAAGCCCTCCTGCGTTTTTCTATTTAAATTATTTACTGAGCAATGTTGGGGGGTTGCCCCCCACTTAGGGATGCTTCTTGCTAGAGTCATGAAGAGTTGGACAAATAAATCTGGGGAAGGGACAATGACGAGTGGTTTGCCCTGGTCAGCAGCCCTCGTCCCCCACCCCCTCTCTCCAGCCCTGTGCTATTGGGAGCCTTGTTGTCTGTCTGTCACTGGGATCTCTGGACACCATACTGGCTAGAATGAAAACAGCAGAAACTTCAGGGCTTTTCCCCTTGCGGATTAAGGGAACTGCAGACTCTTTCTTTAGATATTTCTATCTCTGTCTTCCTCAACATTTTTTGGTCATTTTTGGTCAATTGCCTATTGTCAGGAACAGATCTGAAGAAATAGCCATGAGATCTGGGGGAAAAAATCCTTCCTCTAGGGAGCAGGCAGATTCAGGCAGAGGCTGATGATATTTATTTGTCACCTTCGTGGCTGCAGGGTACCTCTCTGACCCCGGGGACATTTTACAGAGTAAAGAGAAGAAGCGGCCTTGTCCTTCCCGTTGCTTACTGTTCCTGTACCTCAGTGTCAGATAACCTTGGGCACATCTCCCAAATCGGAGATTTTTCTTCTAATCTTGAAGCATGTTTTTCATTTATTCCCCCCCTCCCCCCAGAACCCTCTCTCCCTGAGTAGGAATGCAGTAGAGGTTCCTGTCCTGGTCCTTCCCTTCATCCAGAAGCCTGTTTGAGGACTTTTGAGTAGAATAATTAGTGTCTCTGTTGTACTGAGGACAGAAATTACAGAGTATAAACAACATATCGTGTCTCAGAAAAGCATTTACTTTTCAAATATCTTCAGTCAACCGACTTTCAGGTGCAGAGAGGATGTGGTTTGGGGCGAAGGTGAAATGGAATAAGAAAATTGCCACAGGTCACATGATGTGATACAAACTGAGCCAGCTGTAGAATAATCCAGGAATGAGAATGACATTGTGATCAACAATTCAACCTCCAGCACATTATGAAAACAAGCCAAGTGAAAATTGTGAAAGAAAGGCCAATCTTTCTTTCTTCATTAACCTCAGTTCATAAGTGAAAACAGGAACGATCATTTCAGCACAACTCTGTCTTCCTTTGAATAGGATCCCTTCTGGGGGTTCTAAAGAGATACAGAGGAGAGAAGCGTCACCCTCTCTACTTCATTCAAATGTGAGACAAATATAGGTCATCATATATTAAAAGAAATATGGGACTTCCCTGGTGGCGCAGTGGTTAAGAATCTGCCTTCCAAAGCAGGGGACACGGGTTCAGGCCCTGGCCAGGAAGATCCCACATGCCGCAGAGCAACTAAGCCCGTGCGCCACAGCTACTGAGCCTGTGCTCTAGTGCCCGCGAGTCACAACTACTGAGCCCACGTGCCATAACTACTGAAGTCCACGTGCCTAGAGCCCGTGCTCCGCAACAAGAGAAGCCACCACAATGAGAAGCCCGCACACCATGACAAAGAGTAGCACCTGCTCGCCCCATCTAAAGTCCGTGCGCAACAACAAAGGCCCAACGCAGCCAAAAATAAATAAATAGATAAATAAATAAAAAAGAAATATGGCTTACTACAGCAGAAAAAGAGTGCAAATTTTACAATTCCATTCTATACAGACCATACTGAACATAATGCAAATTGGAAGCCTTAAACCAAGCCAGAGATGTACAATGATGATGTACATTGTGAAGATGACCTACAAGCTCATACACAGCTCCAAGGGTTAATTTCTTAACCTATATTCCATAAAATCTAGGATTTGACTACGAGGGGAAAAAGTACCCTGGCATGTCTATAGTGTGCTAGGTACTGTGGAAGACCAAAGTCGATAAGACAATATAGCATAAATTAATGTGTGGCAGGTGAGAAACAGATGGTTATGGAAATTTCGAGGAGGACTGTCTGGAAAGGAGGACAGTATTTGAGTTGAGTATAAAAAAATGGATTGGACTTTAGCAGCACTCTTCAGGCAGAGGGAATGCTCTGAGTAATAGTGATGAAAAAAGAAAGAATTGTGGTATTTTGTGAGTTGGTGAGTCACCCAGCATGGGATATATGTACTGGAGTAGTACAAAACTGCAAGGTAGTTTGGAGTTAGATCATAACTGTTAATTTCATTCAGGAGGCAATGGGGAGTGTTTAAAGTGTTTTGTTTTGTTTTGTTTTGTTTTATGCTGTCAGACCTATACGTTAGGAACACTGGTCTGGTGGCAGCATGGATTGGAGGTGGCAGGGAAATCAGTGAGGAAAAGGTTTCAATAGACCAAGGGAGAGGGAAGGAGAGCCTGCGACTAAGGGTGGATGCACTAGGGATGGGAAGTTTTGACAATTATCTAAGAGCTTTGCCTATATGTTTTCTTTAGACATTTTAACTCTTTCTAGGTAGGAATTGACTAATGGAAATTCTACTGATAGGAAATAATAATTTTGACTCTGCAATCAATCTTAGATACAGGCCATTGAATTACAGACAAGGATATTTTTTCCCCTCTTACAGGACTGTTTGATAAGCTTAATTCCCTAATCAGTCAAGAGCTTTGTAGAAGAGCTAGGTGGGGAATCTAAGGAGGAAGTGAGTACTTATTGAGACACCAGGGCCTGCATACTCCCAAAGCGGAGGCTCAGAATTAGCAAATTGGGGCAGGGCACTTCCTTCTTTGGGAGAGAGGTTCTTTTTTTCAAAATTTTCAAAGGAACTTTGAGACTAGAAAAGTGGAAGTGACTGGGAACCGCATTACTGTTCCCTGGGAGGAGCGAGGACTCCTCAGGCCAGGGCTTGAAGCTCAAGGTTTCCGTGGTCAGGGCTTGATGCTGGCAGTGCCCACCTGTGGTGCAGTGTGCTGCGCAGGGGAATCTTAGGTACATATTCAATTTCCAGAAAAGGAACTGTGTTCAAAGCAAAAAAAGGGTAAGTGTTTTGTTTTCAGAAGGGTCAAAGGGCCTGGAAGAAGAGCTCGAGGCCTAAGTGTCTCAAGCCTTTCTGGGGTCTAATCAGGATGCAACAATCTGCAGCATTCACATTCCTGTCCTTGGTCCTGACTTAACTAGTTTAAAACACTAAGGAGTGGGGAAAAATTTCCCTTTTCCTCCCACAGTGTTAAGCAAACAGCTTTAAGTTCAATTTCCTCATTTGTCAGGTGTGGGGTAAAGACTTGAAGTTCAGATTCTTTCTATGGCCACCTCTCTTAATTTAAATAGCCCAATGACCGCCTCCAGGAGGGTCATCCCACAACCCACAAGGAACACTGAGGGCTCGGCTTCTGCCTAGTGCGCAGGCTCCACGTTAGACCCCGCCCCGCCCTTTCCCCGCTCCTCCAGCAGGGGACGCAGCGCGAAGGTTCTGCCTGGGCTGCGTCCCCACACCTCGCGGTAGGGGCGGGGGAGACGGCGCGGAAACTTGGCCGCAGCTTTCCGGGAGCTGTGGCTCGGAAAGGGGTGGCGCAGGAGGGGTCGCTCCCTAGTCCCGACGCGGCCGCCGGCTCCGCGCGCTCCTCCCCCCCCCGGGCTCGCGCTCTCTGAAGGGGCGCGCCCGCGCGGACCCACGCTCCCGGTGCCGCCCACTCCCCTCCCCGCGACCGCCCCTCCCTCCGCCCGGACGGCCGGCGGCTGTGACGGCGGCGGCCGGGAGAGGCCCCTCCTTCACGCCCTCCTTCTTTCCCTCACTTGCAGCCAAGCGGAGCCGGCGGACGCGGCTGGGCCCCTAACCCTCCCCGGGCTATGGCCGGCAATGTGAAAAAGAGCTCTGGGGCCGGGGGCGGCGGCGGCTCCGGGGGTTCGGGCTCGGGAGGCCTGATCGGGCTCATGAAGGACGCCTTCCAGCCGCACCACCACCACCACCACCACCTCAGCCCCCACCCTCCGGGGACCGTGGACAAGAAGATGGTGGAGAAGTGCTGGAAGCTCATGGACAAGGTGAAAGGCCTGCAGAGGACCCGCGGGAGCAGGGGTGGGCGTGGGCGGAGGGGCCGAGGGACGGGAAGGAAGGGACAGAGGAAGCTGGGGGAGGGGACGGGTCATGCGAGGCTGGGGAGGCGAGGAGCTGGGGTGACGGGGCGCAGGGGTGGGGAATATGGGGGTGGGGAGGAGACCTGGAGGATGGGGGTCGGCGGTGGGGGAAGGGCTGCGGTTGGGAGTGAGGGAACGTTGAGATGTGTGTTTGGGGTTGCGAGACAAAGATGGGGTGGCGGCTGGGGTGAAGGGTAACTGGGGAGCCACCAGGGAGGAAGTATAATGGGGGTGCAGAGTTTGCGGCTCTGTGTAGGGTGTAGGGATGTGGGTCACGGAATTGGCCCCGGGAAATAGGAGGGAGGGGGTGAGGAAGAGCGCTTGATTTACCGGCTGGGACTGTTAGCTGGATGAGCTCTGACTAGGGAATTAGGTTTACGGGCTCTGGTTGAGAGACCTGGGGTCCTGACAACTCCGCAGGCAAACTGCGCTCTAGGTGAGCGTATAGTTTTTGTTTCTGTTTTTTTCTTCTCATTAAGATGCAACACCAAGAGAAAATAAATGGGGGGTGTTTAAATGAGCCACGGAAGGAACTTTCCTCCACATCTAGCGCTGGCTCAAGTTTTTCTCCTCCAAAACATTGAATGGGATCCATTGCTGGTGCTGAGATAGATATGCACTGATTAAACCACAAGTTCTGGTCATAACCATTATTTTAGGAGAGATATGTTGACTGAGCGGGTTAGGCAGCAGATTCTGACTTCTTCCAGAACTTCCTCCTTACACACACACTGCTTTTCGTTGGGTTCTACTTTTTTTGGTAATAGAACCTGACTCCTTATTATGGAACCTGACTTTAAACTTGTTAGATGAGCTGCTTTGGTTACTTTTTTTTTTAAGCAAGTGTGAAAAATAACCCCACTTTAAGTTTGGCATTTGAGAGAATTTTACTTCCTTATAGTTGTGTCTGTATAGTGAAACATAGTAGTTAGTCCCAAGTATTTAAAAGTGTTTAAACAGTCTAACGGTTTGTTCCAGAGAATTCAATATTTCCTTGCTATTTTTCACATTTATTAATAACTTATTTTTGCAAAATTCATTCTGCAGATGAAAGGTGATTATTAGAAGGATCAGGCATAGATTGTAAGAGAATGGTGTTATTTCCTCCAGAGTAAAATTGTTTTTCTTTGGTGCCTCTCTGGGCCTAGGTTCCTCTTCAGTAAAGTTCTTCATGGATTGTTTTGCACTAGAAACAGCTAATAAAAGTGACTGTGAAGCACTTGGCAAATATAAATGTTCTATATAAATTCTTAATAAGTCCCGTGTATGAGTTAGCACTCCTGTAGTGCATACCAGTGGTTTCAGAAGCTACTTTTTCACTGCTGGTTTTTCTCATGTTAAGTAATTGGTATGGTAATTAATAAACAAGTATTTGTATGTTGATTATATTGGTGTTATAATGCTAATTTCATTATTAGAAATTGTAATAAAACCATTAAAGAAAGTTAGGCATAAAGGAAGTTTTAAATGCATTGACGCCTTGAAAATATATATGGAATATATTCAAAAGCCGAAGATTGTAGGTTTGCATTTTAGGGATTTAGAGTTAATGACTTAAAAAGTTTCTACTGGAATGAAAAAACATTTGCATTTCTAATTAGTTTCTCATTGTATCAACATGCGATGTATCAAAATCGTATTGATTAGAGACCTCTCCTTAAAAATAATAAACTTTTAATCAAACTTTTGAGTCTATGTAACGTAGTCCTTAAAATAAGATTTCCCCTTAAGTCTTTCTCATTCATCTCTTTAAAGAGTGTGTATTGAATTATGATTTCTTCTGCAGAATGTTTAATTATTTGGGAAGTATAAAGACCTCTCAGTTTTGAGTCAATGCTTTTCAGGTTTCGGTAGTTTCAAGGAAAGTAGGCTTCTAGCTTTTCCATTCTAGCGTTGGGAAAGGAATATTTTATTCTTGTGTTGCTTGTTTTGGAAAATGATTTTTAGTACTTTTTGCCCCATATCACATATTACTGGTTGTGCTGAAATGAAAGTAGTTCTTTCTGATGTATTAGTCCAGTAGGTGAATATTATCCCAGCCTATTATTAATCAGTTTATTGGTTTAGGCCTGGGAACTGTCTCCTCTTCTCCAATATTGGATGTATACGGATGGAGAAGTTGGCATAAGTCATGGGTTCTGGTCAACATAGGCCCAATTTACTATTCCATTGCAGAACTTAAACTCATTCTTGGAAAAATGCTTGTGCTAGAATGCTTGCTATTAAACAGAAGATGTGGTCAGCCTCTAGGGGTTTTTTTTGCCACCTCGGTATATTGTAATTAATATTTGTGAGGATACTTGTATGTGAAGAAAGTGGCTAGTAAGTAAAGAGACAGCAGGGCAGGGGAGTGGAGAGAGCAGTCATATAAATTGCCTTGAATGTAAATGTAGAAGTATCAAGGTATTTAATTTAGTGAGAGACTCAAAATTCCGTTATGAAGTAGAGTGGGAGTTGGCAAACTTTCTGTCACAGGACAGATAGTAAATACTTTAGGCATTGCTGGCCACATATGCAGTACTATATTATTTTTTTTAAAAAATAAATTTATTTTATTAATTTATTTTTGGCTGTGTTGGGTTTTCATTGCTGCACACGGGCTTTCTCGAGTTGCCGCGAGCAGGGTCTACTCTTTGTTTCAATGCGTGGGCTTCTCATTGCGGTGGCTTCTCTCATTGTGGAGCACGGACTGTAGGCACGCGGGCTCAGTAGTTGTGGCTCATGGGCTCTAGAGCACAGGCTCAGTAGTTGTGGTGCATGGGCTTAGTTGCTCCGCGGCATGTGGGACCAGGGATCGAACCCTGGTCCCCTGTATTGGCAGGAGGATTCTTAACCACTGCACCACCACGGAAGCCCACTATATTCTTCCTGTTGTTTTTACAACTCTTTAAAACTGTAAAAGCTGGGCTTCCCTGGTGGCGCAGTGGTTGAGAGTCCGCCTGCCGATGTAGGGGACACGGGTTCGTGCCCCGGTCCGGGAAGATCCCACATGCCGCGGAGCGGCTGGGCCCGTGAGCCATGGCCGCTGAGCCTGCGCGTCCGGAGCCTGTGCTCCGCAACGGGAGAGGCCACAACAGTGAGAGGCCCGCGCACCGCAAAAAAAAAAAAAAAAAAAAGTAAAAGCCATTCTTATCTTGCAGGTGTACAAAAAAGGCTGCAGGCTATAGTTTGTCCACCTCTGAAGCAGAGCATCATGCTGGCAGTATTTTAGGTCCATGTTATGTTTTTATTTTAAATTAGCTTATGTTAGTAAAACCTTAAGGTTTTTTTTTTTTTTTTTTTTTTTCCGTACGGTACGCGGGCCTCTCACGGCTGTGGCCTCTCCCGCTGCGGAGCACAGGCTGCGGACGCGCAGGCTCAGCGGCCATGGCTCACGGGCCCAGCCGCTCCGCGGCATGTGGGATCTTCCCGGACCGGGGCACGAACCCGTGTCCCCTGCATCGGCAGGCGGACACTCAACTACTGTGCCACCAGGGAAGCCCAGGTGTTCATTTATTTAATGGACTATAATTTATGGGAAAAATGCTTTCCTTTAAAGCATGGGTTTAAAAAAGCATTGTAAAAAGATAATCCTTCTGCTACCTACCTTCTCCTGCTTGCCCTAAAAAAAAGCACCTTAAGTAACTTCCTGTATTTTGGAAATAAGATGCACTTAATAGAATTTATGAATCAGTGTATTTCATTGGACTCTTTTCTCCCTCTCTTCTTACCTTTCTTCCTATGCTTGCACGCTCACTAAATCAGGAGCATAGTAGTGCTAGGTGTAAATTCTTATACTCCAGGAGATTACATTATAGTGATAAGTGACTATGTTCAAAGTGATATGGGATCTCTTAGGTTTAAACATCATGTACATATTTCTTCTCTATCTTAACCTCTGAAGAGTGTAAACTCCACGAGGACAGCAACTGTAATCTCTTTATCTCCTGCAGTGTCCAGTCACAAGGCCTTACACAATAGTAAGTGCATTGTAAATATTTGTTAAACTGCTTTGTGTGCCCCAAAGGAATTCTGAAAGGAAAAGGTATGGGGGTGGGAATCATTTTTAATTACATTAAACTTATTTCTTTCTTTCAGTAGTTCTTTGGCGGTGTCATCCCTATTTTATGCATACTTAGCCTCAGAGAGGTTATATAACCTAGTTAATAGGGGAGCTTGACTTGGAATCCAGGGTTACCCACCTCCTAAGGCTTAGTTATTTCCTCCATACAGTGACTTCTCAGGTATACAACAAAGTCTTGATAACAAAAGTCATTTTTCAGAAAGTGACCTGTGTAGGTATACAACAGCAATTCTCACACACGCACACACACACACTCTCACACCCGCCATTCACACACTCAGGCAAAGTAGATGTTCTCTTGAATGATGTTAACGTGGTGTTTAACTAGTACCATTAAAAGAAATCTCTTCTTTTAAGTTAAGGGTTTGTGTCTCTTCAAATTATGTGGACTGGTTACTTTGCATGGTTATCATGGAAGTTTGTACACGTTATTCTCCCATTGCACTTAATTCATGCCATTCAGCTCTGATGGCACCTGTCCTTGATGAAACATCTGCAGTGCGGTGGGGGGGCTCTCAATACAATAAATGTGGGCATTTCATCTTGTAACACCCACCAGGTGGTGCTGGTTCATGTTATGTTTCTTCTAAAAATTGGAAACCCTTTCTGTTGCTATTGTATTAATAAAGTAGGTGTTTATTTTCTGGTAGTCAGCCCCTTCCCAATTTAATTTTAACTCTAGGAATTTTAGTCACCCAGGAATTTGTGATTAAAAATAAAGGTAGGGACTTCCCTGGTGGTCCAGTGGCTAAGACCCCACGCTCCCAATGCAGGGGGCCCGGGTTCGATCCCTGGTCAGGGAACTAGATCCCACACGCTGCCTCTAAGAGTTCGCATGCCACAACTAAAGATCCCGCATGCCGAAACAAAGACCTGGTGCAGCCAAATAAATAAAAAAAATAATAAAATAAATAAAAATAAAGGTATTGGGATTCATTAAAAAAAAAGTGATAGCATTTACCACTTTTTATTTCATCTGTCTCTCCCTCCACTAGAGCTCTTCAGGATCAAGGCTTTGTCTTTTTTTAAAATTTATTTTTGGCTGCACTGGTTCTTCGTTGCTGTGCATTGGCTTTCTCTAGTTGTGGCAAGCGGGGGCTACTCTTCGTTGCGGTGTGCGGGCTTCTCATTGCGGTGGCTTCTCTTTGTTGCGGAGCACGGGCTCTAGGCGTGCGGACTTAGCAGTTGTGGCTCGTGGGCTCTAGAGCGCAGGCTCAGTAGTTGTGGCGCACGGGCTTAGTTGCTCCGTGGCATGTGGGATCTTCCCGAACCAGGGCTCGAACATGTGTCCCCTGCACTGGCAGGCGGATTCTTAACCACTGCGCCACCAGGGAAGTCCCAAGACTGTCTTAACATCAGTTCCTGTGCCTAACACATAGTACGTGCTGAATGAAGTGCAAACATTTTAACAAAGTAAAATGAGATCAAAACATGTTCCCACATTTCTATGTGATTAATTAGGAGGATCAGGTAGGGAATCTTTTTTTTTTTTTTGAGTGTTGAATTAAAGTAACATTTACTAAAAGTAGTTTTACCTTTTTTGGTTATAAGGGTAATATACAGTCATTGTAAACAAAAAGGTTGTGTTGTTTTCATGCCTATTAAAAATTCCCCCAAGGGATGTAAAATTCTCCCTAGTTCCGTATGAAATGTGAGCTCACTGAGCATTTCATGTGATTCATGATAGAAATTTTGAAGGGTATATGGAATAAAAGTAGGGTTAGGCCAGGGAAGAACGTAATCTGCCCTGTTCATTTCATGGCTTTGGTTGAAGTTTTTGGTGACCCTTGCTGTAGTACAACCTGTTTTTAATATGTTGTTTGTTGGCTGTATACACATGGGCAGATTGGTCCCCAAGTCTTCACTTTCAGTGGAGTTCATGTTATAGTCAAACATACGGATAATGTTTATACTATGAAAATCACCCCCCTAATAACTAACCTAGAGCATTAAAAGAAAAATGGACTAAGCATTAGTTTGAAAACTGAGTCTAAATTTCAATCACATTTTCCAATGAAGTTGTTAATTCTGATCTTAGAATTAATTCTGATCGTTAGGTTTGTTGGAAGAGAGGGATTATAACAAGCAAGTCATTGTGAAATGTTTTCATGATTAGCACATTTTGTGCTGGAAGGAAATAGGTGGGAGTAGTCAACCAGGAGCACTGGAAGCCAGCCTCAGCTCTGTCCCCACAATGTTCCTTCCTGCAGCAGCTTCCAAAAGGAGGAGGGGAAAGGGGTGCAGTGATGGTATTGGTGGTACACACCCACTGGGGATTCAAGCCCTAGGAGATGGAATGTCACTGCCATAGAAACTCCTAAATCAGCAATGACCCTGGGTCTCCCCTCTGCAACTTTTGGGATGGGTGGCGAGTCTTGCTTAGCAGACTCCTCTGCCTTGGGTGCCTTCTTACAGCCACCACTGACCTTCCCTCTTGCTCTGGGATCAACCACAAGAAATCTTGAAATGAGGCCAACTCACTGCTACTTCATTGAGGGGGATGGGATACTAATTCCTGCCTCCTCCTTTCTTAGAGCTACTTCGAATAGCAGTACACAGGTGTAGCACTCTTTGTGAAAAACAATTTATGAACCATAAAATATGCAGAACAAAAATGTAAAGGTCTCCATTTACTCTCATACCGCAAAATGACTGCCCTCTCCAGAGGTAACCAGTGTCTACTGTTTGGGGTCCATCCCTCCAGTCCCTTTTTCTAAGCAGCTCCAAGAAGGCTGGATGGATAGCATTGCCCTTGAAAGATTTATCACTTGAGCAAGTTGTTGCCTTTTTAGCATTTACTCACTAAGACTGATAACCAAGTTCTAATAATTCCTTATATTGCTGAGCAGTTTATAATTTCACATCTGATACAGCAGAAATTTCAAAATAATGTGTCTTATGAGAAAGAAACAGATTCAGAGAGTTTAAGTAACATAAACCACCCAACTAATACTTTTATTTTTTTATGTGGATCTTGAACTGCTGTTCAGACTCTAAGTGATTATTTTTTTAAAAGATTATTTATTTATTTATTTTGGGCTACATTGGGTCTTCGTTGCTGCACGCGGGCTTTCTCTAGTTGCGGCGAGCGGGGCTACTCTTCTTTGCAGTGCGGGGGCTTCTCATTGTGGTGGCTTCTCTTGTTGCGGAGCATGGGCTCTAGTCGCACGGGTTTCAGTAGTTCTGGCACGCGGGCTCAGTACTTGTGGCTCGTGGGCTCTAGAGCGCAGCCTCAGTAGTTGTGGCGCACGGGCTTAGTTGCTCCACGGCATGTGGGATCTCCCCGGACCAGGGCCCGAACCCGTGTCCCCTGCGTTGGAAGGTGGATTCTTAACCACTGTGCCACCAGGGAAGTCCCTCTAAGTGATTCTTATAAGCCAGTGCCTCTCAGACTTTAACATGAATTCAGATCATCTGGGGATCTTGTTAAAACATAGAGTCTGAGTAGATCTGATGTAGGGCCTGAGATTCTGTGTTGCTGACAGGGATCACACAAGTAGCAAGGCCCCATACCACAGTTGCTTTTTTTTTTTTACATCTTTATTGGAGTATAATTGCTTTACAATGGTGTGTTAGTTTCTGCTTTATAACAAAGTGAATCAGTTATACATATACATATGTTCCCATATCTCTTCCCTCTTGCGTCTCCCTCCCTCCCACCCTCCCTAGAAGGTGTTAATTATTATGTTCTTAAATTTGGAAAGTAATACATACTTATAAAATTACACATTTTTAAGCAAAAGTGGGATTTTTAAACAAAAACGCTTCTAGAATTAAAAATTTTTTTTGCTACATTATGGAGATTATCCATGTTAATACTACATGTAGGTCTCCCTGAATAATTATTTTTTATAAATTTGTTTATTTATTTATTTATGGCTGCATTGGGTCTTTGTTGCTGTGCGCGGGCTTTCTGTATTTGCAGTGAGCAGGGGCTACTCTTCGTTGCAGTGCGTGGGCTTCTCATTGCGGTGGCTTCTCTTGTTGCAGAGCATGGGCTCTAGGCAGGTGGGCTTCAATAATTGTGGCACGCGGGTTCAGTAGTTGTGGCTCACGGGCTCTAGAGTGCAGGCTCAGTAGTTGTGGCGCACGGACTCAGTTGCTCTGCGGCATGTGGGATCTTCCCAGACCAGGGCTGGAACCCATGTCCCCTGCACTGGCAGGTGGATTCTTAAGCACTGCGCCATTAGGGAAGTCCTGAATTCTTTTTTTAAGGGGTGTATAAGATTTTATAATATGGATATATATGTTTACTTAACAAATTCATATTGATAGTCTTCTAGGTTATTTCTGATTTTTAATACTAGAAACAATGCTGCAGTGACTATTATGCATTTGCTAAACATTCTTTGGAATAAACTTCTAGAAATGAAATGTACTGGGTCAAAGGAATCATACATTAAAGTTTGAAAAGTATATATTGGCACATTGCCTTCCAAAAAGTCTGCTTTCATCCACAATCCTTGTCTAGTTTGTTGATTTAAATATGGTAGCTGATTCCTAGTTACTTTAGGTGAAAATTACGTTGGCACCTTTTCCACCATCACACTTTCATTAAACATGAACTTTTTGCTGGGTGCTAGGGAGTTAAGGATGACTCAGTCCTCATACTTGCAAACTGGTGATATAACTGAAGGTGTTCAAAGGGATCAGGGAACCCCCTGTGGGAATCATTAGGCAAATCTTTACTTAATCCTTGAGACCAGAGAGGATTGGGACTGGGGAGGGACTAGACCAAGCAGAGAACTCCACAATATCCTAATTCACAGTTGTGCCTTAATTAGGGTCTGACATCCAAAAATGATGCTAAAGTCATTTAATCTCTTGTTCATGCTAAGTATTGGTTTGAAGTTGCACTGATAAGTCTGAGAAGAGAATTATATTTTCCTTTTAAAAACAGAATCCCTGTATAAAAACTGCATGGTTAAGCTGTTAGCGCATCGGTTATTTAATTTCCTACATTGTACTGGCTGTATTTTTTTTTCTGCAATTAATGTGATAAATGAAAGTCATGAGATTGGTAATTAGTTGTAAGTGACATAGTGCTTTAAATAAATAGTGTTGGGAGGTATTTGAGAAGTGTTGGGTAGTAATTACAGTTCAGGTCCCTGAATGGGTTTTGATAAATCAGTAATGGAGAAGAGTAATTAGAAGTAAAAGACTTTTTTTTCTTGGAGCCATTATCTAGTGATGATATGTTTCTTTTAAAAAAAGTATGGGTTTCTGATTTCTCTTTGAAAAACTGTCATAAGTTTTCATTTAAAAGCTTCACTGTGTAGTTACACTTGTAAAACTGTTAAATCTCTTCAAATTTCTGAGTTGATTAGTTTCTAAAACTTGAAGCTTTAAGAAAAGAAATTAATTGATCTAACTCTTAATTTATAGAGGGAGAGAGACCTAGAGAGATGAGTAACTTGCCCAGGGTCACATAGCCAGTTAATGTCAGTCACCAGACTAAGACCCAGGTCTCTGGACTCCTACCCTGGTGTCCTTTCTGCTGTACCTCCTGTTCTCTTGAGCAACTGATTCTTTTAAAACTGTAATCAAATTTTATGTGTTTTATGTATAGCTCACCATACTGAATACTTGCTTTTGAAGCTTAGTGCTTATTTTAATCATGCTTTTTAACATATGAAAAAGTTTGAAATGAAAAATGATTCCATGGATAAGTTAAGGTCTACAGAGATAAAAATACTTAGTCATTCACAGTCATATATGCTTATAGTTTTCTGCCTAGTTAGAAATACAATTCCTTAGTGTTAGAAAAGATTCTGTGTTCAGAACAGAATTAGGCATAGGCACTGTTCTCTGTAACTTTTCTGTTTTTAAAAATTTAGCAATTTCCAAACATAATTTTACTCCTCTTTATTGTAATCATAGCACTTTCCAAATTTTTTCTATTGACCATTGAGCCCTTGGCAGAAGCAAAGGGAGGAGCTAGGCCAGTGAGGAAGCTATTATGAATGGAGTATATAGCAGCTGTGCAAGGATACTGTTGGTTTCCCAGAGCTAAGCATATTTCTTTTTGACATTGTTCTGAGTGATGCTGTAAATGTACAGGCAGAAGTAAACAAAAGGAAGGCATTTTTGCTATTGTAAGACTTGGAAAGCAAAATAAAATTGAGAACAGACTAAGCAGGAAAGTATCTTTCGGTGAATTTTTTACGCTCAGAATGCACATTTGTGCTTTAGAGGTTAACTAAAACTGCCAATTTAACATTCACTGATAAAGGCAGGTTCTTTTGGCTTTTGATGTTTGTTAACTATTGACTTGAATTATTCACAAAGCCTTTTGGAAACTTTTTCCCTAGAGGTCATAAATATTTAGGGAATTTTTTTTTTTTCTTTACAGAAGATTTTAATGTCAAAAGAGTTGCTCTACCTATATACTTACTTTATGGTCTGTGTTAGTGTTAAGGAATGCTGATTTCCCTGGTCATGTGATTGGTTTGTCTTTGAAAGATCTTGAGAAAAGCAGATATTTAACCTACAGTTGATCTTTACAAGGTCACATTCTAAGGAGGGACAGATAACATTTGTGGAACGTACATGATAGTAGTTTGAAAATGCGAACTAATCAAGTGTTTGGGAGACATTTAAAAACTCATGATATTTTAAATCTGTTATGAGGGGTAATATGTTTTTTCAGGTCATTGTCATTAATCAGCGTTTATTTTATTTTATTATTTATTTATTTTTTTTGCGGTATGCGGGCCTCTCACTGTTGTGGCCTCTCCCGTTGCGGAGCACAGGCTCCAGACGCGCAGGCTCAGTAGTTGTGGCTCACGGGCCTAGTTGCTCCGCGGCATGTGGGATCCTCCCAGACCAGGGCTCGAACCCGTTTTCCCTGCATTAGCAGGCAGACTGTCAACCACTGCGTCACCAGGGAAGCCCAATCAGCGTTTATTAATTGCTTACTATAGGTTGGGCAGAGCAATTTTAGTTTAGTTTTGTTGTTGTTGAAAGGAAGTATACCTTTTTTTCCAGAGGTATTAGGCAAATAATGCATTTTAACCTGAATTCTTAATGTTAATGCATTTGCCTTTAAATAGGGAGAATATATTATGGGTTGGCATGTGTAGCTCTGGATATAAATGTAAATAATTTGGGGGGAGCTCTGCTTGCTTTGGACCTTTGAAGGAGTGGATACTGTAGTTTTTGCAGATTGTTGGTCACCCTGTTCTCGGGTGGCCTGCTGCCTTTTCTCTATTCCTTGGTTACCAAGTAGTCAGAGACCATGCAGGTTTGGAAGGGTAGCTGTGGCATGGCCAGATGGTAGGAATAAGGGTGTCAGTTTCTGGGAGTCAACAAAGGGTGATGTGAGGTCTAACATTCTGTCTTCAATAGATAATTCCTGCCTAACCTGCAGATAAACCTGGTCGAGTTGTATGGAAATGGGGAGGGAACTAGCATTGAATGTCTACTTTATTGGAAACTCTGCAATCCTTTCATAAACATTTATTATGAGGTGGGTATTATCGCTGTGTTACAGGTAAAAGAACTGAGGCTCAGAGGTTAAGAAATTTACTGAAGGTAAATGACTGAAACAGGACATTCTGATGTGGCTATTTGGTGTGATCTTGTCAAGATACTAAAACATTTTAATTTTAATTCAACACATAAAAGCTTATATTTTAGTCTTCATCATACTGTCTCCTTGTTAATTCCCTGATACTCCACATCTCTCCCTTAATGACCCTCTTCACCTCGCTCTCTACACTTTAGTCTCACTGACCTTTCTATTCCTCAAATCCAAACCTATTCTCATAGGGCTGTTGGATTAGTTGTTCCCTCTGTTTGGGCTACTCTTCTGCTGATTCTACATGACGGGCTCCTTCCTGTAATTTTAACTCTTAGCCTAAGTTCACCTCAGAGAAGCTTTCCCTACTCACTGTGCTAAAGTAGTCGTCCAGCATTTTCTTATTATTCTATTTTAATTGTCTGTATAGAACCTGATATTTTTCTTGTTGATTTCCTTTTTGTTGTTTATTGCCTGATTCAGATTCAGGGGTATCGTATTTTTACTTCTCTGTCCCAGTGCCTGACATATATTTGTTGAATGGATACGTTGAGAAAAATCAAAATCAGGTGCAGTTTTCTTAAACGTACTGCCTTCATATCTCTGAATCTGTATCTGTCTAAACCTGTCCTCATTCCCTTTCTTCCTGTTTTAAAGGAAGGAGGTGTTCCTTCTTTTAATGGTATTGGGTGTTTAGTGCTCCAGCTGTGTTGTAGATCCCGTTTTCCATTTTCTTTTAATTTATCTTTTTCTCTTCTGGTTCTTTTTCCATATAAAACATGCTCAGTATTCTCTGAAGATAAAAACCTTCGATCATATACCTCTTGTAGTCTTTGCTGAATCTTGATCTCTTAGTCTCAACGTCAGTCTCCCCTAACTCCCTCCATGGACTATTTAAGAACCTACCATTTTAATATTTTTATTATAAATATATATTCTGTAAAAATATATTCTGAATATATTCTTCCAAATGAGGTTTTGGAATGTAATACTTATAAATTGGGTACTATTTATTTTAATTAGTATGAGTTCTTAACTCTGTTGCATTTAGAATATAGCTGTCTTCTGAGGTAGAGTCTTTTTTTCTTGACTATGTTGTTCCCTTTTGGCTTGAAACCCTTGATAGGATGAGCAGCTTCCTAAAACACTGTTAAAACATTCATAAATCATATATTTTTGTTGATTCAGCTTGTCTTTATTTGCCAGGCTTATATAGGGCTCTTTTTCAAGAGTACAGGAAATGATGTACAGAGGATAAAATATTTAGTTTAAAAATTTTAATACTGTCTTACATCATTTGAAGAGACATTAGTAATTAAATTGGAATTTTGCAATTGTTCCAGGTGGACCTAGTGATCCCACTTCTGGGGGATCTATCCTAAGGAAATAACCTGATGTTTAGAAGAATAAAATGCCCAAAGATGTTCATCACAGCGATACTTGTAATAGCAAAGACTTAAAAACAGTATAAATGTTAAAGTGGAGGGGATGGTTTAAGATATGGTATGTCTATAGAGTGGAATCATTTAGACATCTTTAAAAAGTTTATAATGAGCTTTTGGTGATGCAAGAAAATAGGCATTTTAAAATATTAAATAAAGAGTAAGAAGTCAGACTTCTGCTTCTACCATTGTTAGACTAGGCTGTTTCGAACCAAATAATACTGCTGGCAACTAGAAAAGCTAGAAGATGTTGAAGAGCTATGAAGGCAGTGAGGAATTAGAGGCCAGGTTCTGGAAGATAAGGAAAGCTCTGAGAGGTAAGCCTTATTTTTGAGGCTGCCTTTTCCATGAGGTCATTGCTGATTCTGGAAGTGATAGCTGAGAGGCTGAATAGAGTTTTCAAAATGCTCATGTCAAAAAAAAAAAAATGCTCATGTCAAGGAGGACAAAAAATTGGAATTAGGGCCTGCCAAGGTGGAGGGCCCTGGGAAACACTCTAGGTTTTGGGGTTGGGTCCCTGAGGGCCTGAATTGTAGGAGTAAGGGTGAAACAGAAGTAAACCAGTCTTTACAGGGCACTGAAGACTGAAGCCCAGCTTTTTAATTTTCTCAGTTTTGGGTTAGATTAAGATGACCTGGAATTCCTAGTGTCCCTAGCCAAATCTGACTGCTAGAAGCAAAAGTAAATCCTTTCTGGGCTTCCCTGGTGGCGCAGTGGTTGAGAGTCCGCCTGCCGATGCAGGGGACATGGGTTTGTGCCCCGGTCTGGGAAGATCCCACATGCCACGGAGCGGCTGGGCCCATGAGCTATGGCCGCTGAGCCTGCGCGTCCGGAGCCTGTGCTCCGCAGCGGGAGAGGCCACAGCAGTGAGAGGCCCGCGTACCGCAAAAAAAAAAAAAAAAGTAAATCCTTTCTGAATAACATCATCCGTAGCCTCAGATTGTCTCTATAATTTTTTATGTACAGTGTTCAGCACTCAATAAAAAATAATTAGGCTTATGAAAAAACAAACTATAACTGAAAACCAACAGGAAAGATTGATAAAAGATACAGGGGTTACAGATATTTGAGATATCAGTCATGGACTTATAGCTATGATTAATGTGTTAGAAGAATTAAAGATAAAATAGAGGGCTTCCCTGGTGGCACAGTGGTTGAGAGTCCGCCTGCCGATGCGGGGGACACGGGTTCGTGCCCCAGTCCGGGAAGATCCCACATGCAGCGGAGCGGCTAGGCCCGTGAGCCATGGCTGCTGAGCCTGCGCATCCGGAGCCTGTGCTCCGCAACGGGAGAGACCACAACAGTGAAAGGCCCGTGTACCGCAAAAAAAAAAAAAAAAAAAAGATAAAACAGATAATTTTGTCAGAGATCTGAAATGGTAAATAATGAAATAGAAATTCTAGAACTGAAAAACACAAGAACTGATTGTTAACTCAGTGGGTGGGTTTAATAGCATAAAGCTGAAGGAAAAATTAGTGAGGTAGAAGGTAAGTCAGAAAAAAAAAATCCAGACTGAAGCCTTGAGAGACAAAAGGATGGAGAATACAGAAAAGAGTATGGGAGGCATATGGAATATTGAGTAAAGGTCTTATGTATCAGTACTTGAAGTTCAGAAGGAGAGAGGAAAGAGAATGGGGCAAAAGCAATATTTGATGAGAAATTGGCTGAGAATTTTCCAAAACTGACAGAAATTATCAAGTTCCAAATTGAAGCTCTATAAACACCAGGAAAAATCCAGAGTAAACTATACCTGGGCACATCGTAGTAAAACTGTTGAAAACCCGAGGCAAAGAGAAATCTTAAAAGCAACCACAGAATGAGACATTTTATCTTCAAAGGAGCAACAGTGAGACTAACAGCCTGACTTTTCAACAGTGACAGTGGCATCTAGAAGGCATTTCTCATTTTATTGCACTTCATTTTATTGCACTTAACAGATAATGCGTTTTTTTATAAATTGGAGGTTTGTGGCAACCCTGTGTTGTCAGTTGATGATTAGCATTTTTTAGTAATAAAGCATTTTTAAATTAAGGTATGTACATTGTTTTTTAATAATACTATGTCTTGTACACTTAATAGACTATAGTATAGTGTAAACATAACTTTTATATGCACTGGGGAACCAAAAATTTTGTGTGAGTTGCTTTATTGCAATTCTTGCTTTATTGCCGTACTCCCTTTATTGCAGAGGTTTGGTACCGAAACTGCTATATCTCCGAGGTATGCCTGTAGCTATAAAATGATGACAGAAAATAACTGCCAATTCTTATCCAGGGAAAATAGCCTTTGAAAGTGGTTACAAAATAAAGATGTTTTGAGATAAACAAAAACTGAGGAGAATTTGTAGCCAGCAGCCTATACCCTAAAGGAAATAAATACTAAAGGATGTTCTTTAGGCTGAAGGAAAATGATTTCAGATGCAGTGAAGAGCATTGGGAAGGGGGGTTGTGTGGGTAAATGTGAATGAATATTGGCCGTATAAAATAATAACAGAAGTAATAGTAATAATAATGACTTGTGGACTTTATATGATATATGGAATTAAAATGTGTGATAGTAATAGCACATAACTTGAAAAGAGTAAATGGAGTTAGTGTCCCAAGTTCCTTGCGTTGTCTGGGAAGTGGTAAAAGTACTACTTTATATAAGATTTAATGAGTCAGAGATGCATTTTATAATTACTAAGGTATTCATTTAAAGAGTAGTAAAAGAATATATATTTGGCAAGCTGTTGGGGGAGAAAATTGGGAAAATAAAAAAATGCTTAAACCAGAAGAGGGCAAGAAAGGGGAGGTAAAGGAAGATGAAACAGGAGAGATACATAGGAAACAAATAGTAAATTATTTTATTATTTATTATAGGATCAGTACTTATTAAGTGAACCATATGAAATTGCCAGTATTTGACCTACCATAATAACAGTTTCATAGTTGAAGTGTAAACAGGTCAAATTGGTTAAAATCAGAGATTGTCAGAATTAAAAGGAAACCAGCTATATTCTGCATGACAAAGTCATGCATTAAATGTAAGAATACAGAAAGTTTGAAGATAGAAGAATGGAAAAAGATACACCATGCAAACACCAACCCAGGAAAGTTGGTTTAGCTAGATTAGATACATTAAAGGGGACTTTAAGGCAAGAAGTGTTTCTAAAGAAGGATATTTCGTTGATGAAAGTGCAGTTTACCAAGAAGAAAATAAAAAGGATGTTGAAAAAAATAATACAGTATTATAATTGCATTGATTTTTTTTAAACAAATGGAAAAAAGGAAAAAGTAGTTCAGTAGTTCTTATGATCTATCGTTACTAAAATGTTAGTGTTGTCAAACTAATCAGTCTTTGCATTTATGAGTTAAAAATATTTTTTTAATTGGAGTATAGTTGATTTACAATGTTGTGGTAGCTTCAGGTGTGCAGCAAAGTGAATCAGTTATACGTATACATACATCCACTCTTTTAGATTCTTTTCCCATATAGGTCATTATAGAGTATTGAGTAGAGTTCCCTGTGCTATACAGTAGGTCCTTATTAGTTATCTATTTTATATATAGTAGTGTGTATATGTCAATCCCAATCTCCCAATTTATCCCTCTCTCCCCTTTCCCCCACTGGTAACCATAAGTTTGTTTTCTACATCTGTGACTCTATTTCTGTTTTGTAAATAAGTTCATTTGTACCATTCCTTTAGATTCCACATAAAAGTGATATCATATGGTATTTGTCTTTCTCTGTCTGACTTACTTCACTCAGTATGACAATCTCTAGGTTCATCTGTGTTGCTGCAAATGGCATCATTTCGTTCTTTTTTATGGCTGAGTAATATTCCATTGTATATATGTACCACATCTTCTTTATCCACTCCTCTGTCAATGGACATTTAGGTTGCTTCCATGTCTTGGCTACTGTAAATAGTGCTGCAGTGAACATGGGGGTGCATGTATCTTTTCAAATTATGTTTTTGTCCAGATATATGCCCAGGAGTGGGATTGCTGGATCATATGGTAGTTCTGTGTTTAGTTTTTTAAGGAACCTCCGTACTGTTCTCCATAATGGTTGTACCAATTTACATTCCCACCAACAGTGTGGAAAGATTCCTTTTTCTCCACACCCTCTCCAGCATTTATTATTTGTAGATTTTTTGATAATGGCCATTCTGACCAGTACGAGGTGATACCTCTTTGTAGTTTTGATTTGCATTTCTCTAATAGTGATGTTGAGCATCTTTTCATGTGCTTTTTGGCCATTTATATGTCTTTGGAGAAATGTCTATTTAGATCTTCTGCTCATTTTTTGATTGGGTCATTTGTTTTTTTGATATTGAGCTGTATGAGCTGTTTGTATATTTTGGAGATTAATCCCTTGTCGGTTGCTTTGTTTGCAAATATTTTCTCCTGTGGGTTGTCATTTTGTTTTGTTTATGGTTATGATTTGCTTTTGTGTCTTAAGAAATACTTCCTCTCTGAGATCATAAAGTTCAACAAATATTTTCCAAATTTTTTTCTAAAAGCTTTAAAGTTTTTTCTCCACACAAGATCTTTAATTCATCTGAACTTTACTTTTCATGTAACGTGTAAGGGATGTAATTTTTTTCCCATATGGATAACCAGTTTTCCAGTAGTTTTTCTCTTAAACTGATTTGTGTGTGTTTTTTTCTTTTTTCTTTTTTTGGCCACACTGAACGGCATGAGGGATATTAGTTCCTCTACCAGGGATCGAACCCGTGCCCTCTGCAATGGAAGCACCTAGTCCTAACCACTGGACCTCCAGAGAATTCCTCTTGAACTGATTTGTAATGCCACTTCTGATGCTGAATTGCCATACATGCGTGTCTCTGTTTGGGCTCTCTTCTTTTCCATTTGGCCATTTATCTGTCTTTGGTCAATATCACACTATTTTAATTAGAAGATTTTAAAAAGTCTTGATAACTCATTGGGTAACTACCACCTACTTTGTGACTTTTCAAAATACGCTTGGCTGGTTTTGGTCTCTTTTTCTTCCGTGTGGGTTTTGGGATCAACTTGTTAAGTTCCATGAAAAATCTTTTTGGAATTTTGATAGGAATTGCACTGCATTTATATACTAATTTGGAGGAGAACTGACGTCTCCTTAAACATGATAGGGTTCTTCATTAATTTCTGTTTTTATGTTCTTCAGTGAAGTTTTGTAGTTTTCTTCATAAGAGTCTTACACATTTTTTGTTAGATATATTCCTAGGAGCCTTAAATTTTTATTTATGCCATTCAAAATGGCAGCAATTAAAATTACATTTTAAAATTATTTATAAAATTTTTATGAATGCCATTTTGGTATATCAGTTTTGTTTTTTTTTTGGTATATCAGTTTTGAATCCAGCAACCTATTAAACTGTTTTGTTTCTAATGTTTTGTCAATTCTTTCATTTTATTCATGGACAGTTATATCAGCTACAAGTAAAGTAAAATTATTTTCTTTCTGTTACTTATATTTTTACCACCTATGTATGCATATTGCATCAATATAGTTTAGAGGGATATCTTTGTAATAGTAATGTAGTCATATACATGTAATTGTAATGTAAATATTTTGTTTCTGGTTTCTTTAGATCTACTTTGTTTGAGAGGAGCATCCACGTGGTAGTGTATTGTAGCTAATAAATATACTACAGTTTATCCACTCTACTGTTGATGGACATCTGGGTTGTTTGCAGTTGTTAGTTGTTACACATTTTTGTATGTGTATCCCAGTATACCTTTCCAGGCGGAGATCTGCAGGTTTGTGGGGCATATAAGTCTTTAGCCTGACCATACAGTGCCGAACCATCTTCCAGGGTGGTTTTATTAGTTTCGATTCCCACCAGCAGTATTTGAAGGTCCTTGCTTCTTGCCAGTGGTTGGCATTGCCAATTTGGTGTGTGTAGTGATAGTATCTAATTGAGAGCTTACAATTGTCATTTTAATGAAATTAAAATGATTAATGAGATTAAGCACAATTTCATATGTTTATTGGTTATTTGGATATCTTCTTTTGTCAAGTTTTTATTCAAGTCTTTTGTCCATTTTTGGGAATTCCCTGGTGGTCCAGTGGTTAGGACTCCATGTTTCCACTGCTGGGGGCACGGGTTTGATCCCTGGTCGGGGAACTAAGATCCCGTGTGCTGCGCGGTGTAGCCAAAAAAAAAAAAAAAAAAAAAGATAGTCCCTATCTTACTGATTTGTAGATGTTCTTTATATATTCTGGATATGTATGTCTGGATATATACATATTGTAAATATCTTCTCTGATTTTGTACATGTGTTTTTACTCTTTTGTGGTATCTTAGAAGTTCTTTTAGAGCATAGTAGAATTTAATTAGTATTTTCCTTTATTAATGTTTTTTATGGTCCTGTTTAAGAATATTTTCTCCATCATGAAGTAATGAAAGATAGTTTTCTTATCTTCTAAAGCTTTATTTGCCTTTTGCATTTAGGTCTAGAGCCCATCTAGGTTTTTTGTTTTGTTTTGTTTTTTGCATAGTGTAAGGTAAGGATTTAGTTTGATTTTCTTTTTTTCCTATATGGATTGTTCCACTACTGTTTTTGGGAAGATCACTCCTTTGTGATGTCAAGGGTCTATATATGTGTGGGTCTATTTCTAGAATTTTCTGTCCCACTAATTTATGTCTCTTCCAGACACACAAAAATCCACATAAATGGAAAGTACTAAATAAGGTGGTAGGAATAAATACAAATTATTAGTCATTACAACAAATATAAACTCACCAGTTAAAAAAAAAGATTGTCACATTGGATTAAAGAAGTCTAACTATATGTTCTTTAAAAGAGACCTACTTAAAACTAAGAACTGAGAAAAGTTGCAAGTAAAAGAAGGTAAAATGAATTAACCAGGCAAATTCTGAGAGTTCTGCATTTATATGGGAAGGAATGGTGTCTCAGTTCAACTCTTTGCTGGGTCCAAGGCCTCTGTGCTCCTGTCCCCTAGTGGTTGTTAAAGCTCTAGGCTCCTGCGTTACCAGGTTTACCTCCCAGGGCAGCCTCGTTCTTTATTTCTGCCCCTGGAAATTTTCTTTATTCTGCTGTGGTGTGAGCCATGCATTTCAGAGGAATTCGCCATGCTTCATCTAGCATTTTTTAGGCATGTATGTGGATGTCTTCCCCACCCCAATTGTTTAGTCTTCTATGTGTTGTCTGAACTGTTAGATACGGTTTTAAGAACCCACCCTCTAGGGAGACTACTAAAAATGTAAAGTGATTGCCTGTGGGTGTGGGTGTGGGTTAGGGATCATTTCTTATATTCTTGTGCATTTTTCGTATTTCCGCAAAAGACCACATATTTTATAATTTTCTAAACTTAAAAAAGGAAATTGCCCTTAAGATCCTCCAAGTAATAGCCCTTCTTTTCCATTTGTTGCAGGTGGTGCGGTTGTGTCAGAACCCAAAGCTGGCGCTAAAGAATAGCCCACCTTATATCTTAGACCTGCTGCCAGACACCTACCAGCATCTCCGCACTGTCTTGTCAAGATATGAGGGGAAGATGGAGACCCTTGGAGAAAATGAGTATTTTAGGGTGTTCATGGAGAATTTGATGAAGAAAACTAAGCAGACCATAAGCCTCTTCAAGGAGGGGAAAGAAAGAATGTATGAGGAGAATTCTCAGCCTAGGTAATGGAGAATACTACACAAATATTTATTCAGGTCTGTGACTGCCTGAATAGGTAACACATAGAAATAGTTGAGTTGGTTTTAATTTTATGTCAACAAGAATAGAATGCGAAGTTGACATTTGACTTAAAGCTGTGTTTTGTATAAAAGGTTACCTTGGAGCGTATTGATCCATCCGTAGCTCTGATTATTTGTTTACCTCTGAAAAGTCAGTGACTTACCGTCATGAAGATGAGTTGGAGGCAGTAGGTCTTTCAGAGGCCCTGAAGATCATGAAAGTTTGTGGATAGGTGAGAGTCTGAAAGAAAGAAGTTGGGGTTGGCAGTAAACAGTAAGAGGATTTTGCCCGAGCTGGTAGCATATTAGGTAGGTTATAAGTATGGGATAATAGGAAAAAAATTAGCCAGTAGTTTGGATAACTTTTTTAAATAAAGCCAAGTGAAATGACATTTCCTTTATAGGTAAAGTAACTTTTCAAATAGGATAGAATAGAATACTTTTCAAATAGAATTGGCAGAATGCAGTTAATTCAATAAACATTTGAGGGACCAATAAGTATTCTTTTGTACTTATTAAATACTAAAAACTATACTGACTGTCCCATATGTTATTGGCTTGGTTGTTGTATATTATGCACTGGGAGAGAAACAGGTTGATTGTATCCATGGTATAGTTGTGTTTGGTTTTGTCTAATTGGAATTAAATATTAACTCATCTGGAACAAGTAATAAGATGTAAATTCTATTATAATTTTTAGGGAGTAACTTACTCTTGAGAAGTGACTTGAATTGGGAGGGACAGTAATTTCTGAGGGCATTCAGTTAGCATGCCAAGCAGTAACTTACTAAATGGTATCCTTGTAGCGTTTGACTCTGTTGGCTTAGATTCTGGGAACCTTCATCTCTCACTTAAAATTTTACCCACATCATTATTCATGTTACCTTTACTGGGACAGATTACTCAGGTTTGGTCCAGAGTATTAGTATTTTCTTCTTAAAAAGGTTTCTGGTAACTGAATTCAATCTGTAGGAACCTTTGTAACATCTCATTTATGGGAAAATGAACTTTGTCCATTTAAATTATTTAAATTTCATGACTTTTGTCGTTTTGTATTGCTGAATTAAAAAAATAATTTTGGACTTTATTACGTACCAAAACTTAAAAATTTTATTTATTATCCACAGTGTACTAGGTTCTAATTCTAGGCGGTGAAAAGGAGAGTTAAGTATTCAATTCTGATGTCATGTGATAAATACTTTAATAGAGATATGTACAAAATGCTGTATGAACACAGTTTTACCTAGTGGCATCGGGGAAGGTGGCTCAGAGGAAGTGTTATTTGAGCTAGATTTTGAAGGGTAAGTAGGAACTTTCTAGGCAGAGAAGTGAAGAAAAGGCCTTTAACACAGTGGCATGAAAATGCAGGCTCTGTTTGTTTAAGGAACGTGAGCGATCTGGTTTGGCTAGAATTAGGGGAGATAGATAAGCTGGAAATATGGGTTGGAGTCAGATTGTAAAGAGCTGTTTTTTGACCTCAAGACTTTCTCCTATAGATAACAGGCTGCCATAGAACAGGTTTTTTTTTTTTTTTTTTTTTTAATAGTGGAATAAAAATTGTAGATTTTTCAGTCTTCTTAGACACACTGAACATTGTTTGACTTTTTTTTTTTTTTTTTTTTAAATGACACAGTTCGTCACTGAGAGGCAGAATAGTCTACTGGTTAAGAAGAGGAGGGACTCTGAAGCCAACTGCCTTAGTTTGAATCTTAACTTTTCCACTTAACTTAGCTGTGTGATTCTTCGGTTTCTTCATCTGTAAAATGAGATAATAGTATTACTTTCCTTGTAGGATCGTTGGGAGTTTAATTAAGGAACTAAATGTTCGGTACTTACAACAGTGATTGGCACATTGCAAGTGATAAGTGGGTTAGCTCTTATTATATTAATCATCTTCATTATTTTCATTACTATAAGTATAGATTATTGTATCAGGCTGTTTATCATTGGTACTGCCAGAACCTAATGAAGTGCGTAGACCAATTTGCCCTTTTACTAAATGGCTTCACACAATGCTTGTAAGTTCTTTTACCTTTTTAACAAAACCTTACTGTCAGTATGTCTGTCCGTATCAATTTCATTTCCCCTAATATGAAGCTTTTAATCCACTATAGGCTTTGACCATACAGCCAGGTTTGTACAAATTATATATAAAGTGAGAATAAATAAATTTGAGGTGAGAATACATTTTTTTTTTCCCAGTAAAGGAAAATATGTGGCTTTACTGTACCATCTTTGCGATCTGTATTTTGGTTGTTAGGAGGCTTTTTTTGTATTCAGTTTAAAAAATTGAGATATAATTCATATACTATAAAATTTACCTTGTAAAGTGTATAATTTAGTGGTTTTTAGTGTGTTCACAAAGTTGTGCAACCATCACTACTATATAATTCTAGAACATTTCTGTCACCCCAAAAAGAAACCCCATGTTCATTAGCAGTCACTCCCCTTTACCCACTCCTGCTTCCCTCCAGCCTTTGGTGATCACTAATATTTACTTTCCGTCTCTGCGGATTTGCCTGTTCTAGACATTTCATTTAAGTGGAATCATGTAACATGTGGCCTTTTTTGTCTGGCTTCTTTCACTTAGCATGTTTTCACGTTCATCCATGTTGTAGCATAGAATAGTACTTCTTTCTTTTTTATGGCTTAATAATATTTTATTGTATTGACATTTTGATTATGGACATTTGGGTTGTGGCCACTTTTGACTATTATTAATAATGCTGCTATGAACATTTATGTACAATTTTTTGTGAAGCTCTATGTTTTCAGTTCTATTGGGTATATACCTAGGACTGGAATTACTGAGTCATATGGTAATTCTATGGTTAACATTTTGAGGAACCACCAAACTGTTTCCACTGCAGCTGCACCATTTTACATTCCCCAAGCAATGTATGGGGGTTCCAACTTCTCACCAATACTTATTATTATTATTTTGGTTATAGACATCTTACTGGGTATGAAGTAGATATCTCTTTGTGGTTTTGATTTTCATTTCCCTAATGAGTAACATAATGAGCAGTCTTTTTACATGTTTATTGCCCACTTGTATATGTTCTTTGGAGAAATGTCTGTTTGAATCCTCTGCTCATTTTTTTTTTTTTTACCTTTTTTGCGATACGCGGGCCTCTCACTGCTGCGGCCTCTCCCGCTGCGGAGCACAGTCTCCGGACGCGCAGGCTCAGCGGCCATGGCTCACGGGCCCAGCCGCTCCGCGGCACGTGGGATCCTCCCAGACCGGGACACGAACCCGTGTCGCCTGCATCGGCAGGCGGACTCTCAACCACTGCGCCACCAGGGAAGCACCCCGTTTGAGATTCTTTTTTTTTTTTTTTTTTATATAGTAGTGTTTATTTATTTTTACTTGTTGACAGTTTGCTTTATTTATTTATTTATGGCTGTGTTGGGTCTTCATTTCCGTGCGAGGGCTTTCTCTAGTTGTGGCAAGTGGGGGCCACTCTTCATCGCGGTGCGCGGGCCTCTCATTATCGCAGCCTCTCTCGTTGCAGAGCGCAGGCTCAGTAATTGTGGCTCACAGGCCCAGTTGCTCCGCGGCATGTGGGATCTTCCCAGACCAAGGCTCGAACCCGTGTCCCCTGCATTGGCAGGCAGATTCTAAACCACTGCGCCACCAGGGAAGCTCCGTTTGAGATTCTTAATGAATTTTAGGATTAGCCTGAATATTACTACCAAAAGGGCAGCTGGAATTCTAATAGGAGTTGCAGTGGACCTCTAGATCAATGTGGGGAGTATGGCCATCTTAACAATACTAAGTCTTCCCAATCTATGAACATGGAATGTCTTTCCATTTATTTGGGTCTTCTTTAATTTCTTTCAGCAGCATTTTATTGTTTTCAGTGTATAAGTCTTTTGCCTCTTTGGTTAAATTTATTCCTAAATATTTTTATTCTTTCTGATGCTATTATAAATGGAATTGTTTTCTTAATTTAATTTTTGGATTGTTCATTGCTGGTGTGTGGGAAGAATACAGTTGAATTTTGTGAGGTTTTGTATTTGACCTTGTATCCTGCAACTTTGCAGAACTCATCTATTGGTTCTAGTCGTAGTCGTTTTTTTTAGTGGATTACCTAGAATATTATGTAAATAAGATCATGTTTGCATGATCTTGCATGATCTCTATTTGTATGCAAATGATGATAGTTTTACTTCTTCCTTTCCTTTGTGGATGCTTTTTTTCTTGCCTAATCGCTCTGGCTGGAACCTCATATGTTGAATAGAACCTATGTTGAATAGAAGTAGTGAGAGCAGACATCCTTGTCTTGTTCCTGATGTTAGGAGGAAAGCTTTCAGTCTTTCACCATTGAGTATGATGTTAACTGTGGGATTTTCATAGATGCCCTTTATCAGGTTGAGAAAGTTTCTATTTTTTTGCTCAATGTTTTTGTTTTTGATCACAGAAGAACGTTATAGACCTTTTATGCTTTGTTCCTGCTTTTTCTTCTTGGGAGAGAGAAAATTTGTAGACTTGTAATATTCTAGAAGGAGTGAATATTTTGAGTTGTACTAAGGGCAAGAATGCAGGCAAGCCTCAGGAATAACTGAAACCATGGTTGAAAATGCTACCAGGACACTGCATTCTCTCAATGCAGATTAATGTCTGAATTGTGGGGAAATCTGGCCTCTGCTACACCCAAGATTTACATCTTACAGGTTTCTTACGGTAGCAGAGCATCTACCTCTTGGTTCCAGTTTTGACTTAGGCTTGGTATAGATCAATTGATTATCTCTGGACCAGTCAACTCTGGAAAGAAAAGCTAAGTGCTGTGATTAGTCCAGCGAGGGCAAGGTGTCATCTCTAAACAAACCTGCTATGGCTTGGGGAACATATCTGTTCCCCCAAAGCCATGTACATGAGGGAATTCGTTGCCAGACTGGATGTTGAGGAGTTAATCCCTTAAATATTCTCTAGAAGAGTGTACATAAGTGTACCTATCAGTATATAATGTAGTTGCTTCCTGGTTTTGTTTTAGAGAGGATATTAGGTAAATTAACTTCTCTAAAGATATTTGCCCTCATTCTTCTTAGACTTTATAAAAAATTAATTCAGCAAAACCATAAGCTGCTTTCTTGCCTTTTATCTTTAACTCTCGTTTTTGCGCCTGTTTTCGTTAGAGCGCAGGACGTTATAGTAGAAGCTGAATGGGATTATACAGTGCAGTTAATTTTAAATTGTCATTGTCTTATTGTATCCATTTTGGAAGTAAGATTAAACTTTTCTGTTGTAATTATGTTGTCTTTTTAGAGGTAGTTATAAACTGAAATTGTCAAATTTTGGTTTTGTTGTATTCAGCCAGGAATAATTCAGAAATAACTAAAAGCTTATGTGCTAACCATTCATTAAAGAAAAAATAGTAGTGAGTATTTTCTCTGTGGTAGGCACTGCTCTAAGAACAGCGATAGAGCAGTAAACAGCTCTCATGATGCTTATAACCTTATGTTTCCTCGTTTTCCATTAGTTTCCAAGCTATAACCACTGAACTAGTATTCTTTTGGTTTCCAGATTATCCTCCAGTGGAAGAGTGGTGATTCACAAGCTAACAGCAGTATTTGTACTGCTATAGTTTTTCCCTAGCACCCTGAAAATAGGTTTCAAGTGTGCCAAATCCTATTGGTAGATAATGGTGGCTTAGAACTTTTTGTTGAGGAGTTTGGGCTTGGTGAGAAAAGATTCCCACTTACATTAGGAATGCCTTTCTTTTTTTTTTTTTTTTTCGGTACGCGGGCCTCTCACTGCTGTGGCCTCCTGTTGCGGAGCACAGGCTCCGGACGCGCAGGCTCAGAGGCCATGGCTCACGGGCCCTGCCGCTCCGCGGCACGTGGGATCCTCCCGGACCAGGGCACGAACCCACGTCCCCCGCATCGGCAGGCGGACTCTCAACCACTGCGCCACCAGGGAAGCCCAGGAATGCCTTTCTTACAACTGGGAAAGGGGCAGCACCAAGCTCCTGTATCTTTTTGGTTCAGGAGAGAGATGATGATGGCTTGAAACAAAGTGGTGGTAGTAGAGATGGAAAGAAATGGACAGAACTTGCTGTGTTTTAAAGCTAGCATAACATGATTTGCTAATGGATTGGATAGGTTTCTGGTTTGAGCCAGTGTATAGATGGTGTAATGGGAAGCCATGGAAAGGTATAAAACGGGAAAGTCATAATCTGATTTTTCTTCTACAGTGATAGTATTGGCTGTTGTGTGGGAAATGGATTAGGCTTGTGGAAGTAGCAATGATGGAAGTAGAGGGATAGGTTAAAGGGTTACTGCTGTATACCAGGTAAGAGATGAGATAGTATAGACTAAGGATGAAAAAGTTGAAAGGAAGAAAAATGGACCAATAAGAGGTGGACTGGAGCTACTCAATAAGAATTGCTGGTGGATTGGACAAGAGAAGGGTGAGAAAAGATGACAGGGAAGAATCAAGGATGTAGGTTTGTGGTCATTAACTCTGTCAATTGGTGGCGGCAGTTACTAAAATGGGGAATTCAGAGTACAGATGTGGGGAGAAATACATTGAGAGAGGGAAATTAAGAGTTCCATTTTGGACAACTTTAAGTTTGAGATATTCTCATGAGCCATCTAAGATGATATGTCAAGCAGGCAATTGGTTGGCTATATTAGAGTTTGGAGTTCAGAAGGAGAGGTCTGGAATAGAGATAGAAATTTGGTGATGTTCAAGAATAGTATTTAAAGCCATGAGAGTGGGCAAAATCATCTGGCGGGGGAGAAAAGTCAGCAAAGCAGATTTAAAAGGAGGCACAACAAAGGAAGAAAGGAGAGAATAGATTAAAGTAGTAGGCAAGGAATAAAAAAACAAAAACAAAAAATTCTCTCTAAATCGAAACCCTCCTGTACTGTTGGTGGCAATGTAAGTTGGTGCAGCCACTATGGAAAACAGTATGGAGGTTCCTCAAAAAACTAAAAATAGAGTTGCCATATGTTAATAGTAATCCAACTCCTGGGCATATATCTGGACAAAACTGTAATTCAAAAAGATGCATGCACTCCTATGTTCATAGCAGCACTATTCACAAAAGCCAAGACATGGAAGCAACCTAAATGTCCACTGACAGATGAATGGATAAAGAAGATGTGGTGTATGTGTGTATATATATGTACAATTGAATAGTACTTAGCCATAAAAAAAGAATGAAATAATGCCATTTGCAGCAACATGGATGGACCTAGAGATAATCCTGCTAAGTGAAGTTAGTCAGACAGAGAAAGACAAATATCATTTGATATCACTGATATGCGGAATCTAAAAAAAATGATACAAATGAACTTATTTACAAAACAGAAACAGACTCAAAGACTTAAAGAACATACCTGTGGTTGTCAAAGGGAAGGGGAGTGGAGGAGGGATGGAGTGGGAGTTTGAGGTTAGCAGATGCATACTAGTATATGTAGAATGGATAAACAACAAGGTCCTACTGTATAACACAGGGAACTATATTCAATATCCTGTGATAAGCCATAATGGAAAAGAATATGGAAAAGAATATAAAAAAGAATGTATGTATGTATAACTGAATCTCTTTGCTGTACAGCAGAAATTAACACAACATTGTAAATCAACTACACTTCAATTTAAAAAAAAGGAAAGAAAAATAAATAAGTATCCTCCCTTCCCCCCATCCAAATTCTGTCTAAATAGAAAATTAGCAAAGGAAATAAATAATCCATGAAAGAAGCATAAAAGACCAAATATGAATATTAAAGAACAGTCCAATTTGTTAGTCATAAAATAATTTTCTTTTGACCTGAAAAATTGGCAAAAAAAGGGAAAAATCAAACAACAAAAGGAAAAATCTACTTATAATTAGTGTTTAAAAGGAGGGTATAGGAATGTGAGTACTCTCATACCTGGTGGTGGTAGAATGAAACTGGTTTAGCCTTTCTGTCTGGAGGGTGATTTATATAGAAAGATTTAGAATTTTGCTCAATAGTTCCACTTTTAGAAATTTATCAGAAAGAACAGAAGAGGGATTTGGGTTAAACTACAATTACAAAGCCATTCATTTAGATGCTATATATGAAAGGCAAAACCTAGAAACAGCCTAAATGTCCAGTGTAAGATGAATTACATAAACAAGAGAAGATATGGTATACAATGTAGACACTAAACATTTTTTGTCGATGAAGATGAATGATAGGCAAACAATGTATTAAAGAAATAGGTGAAGGTGTCAAAAGGTACAAATTTCCAGTTATAAGATGAATAAGTCCTGGGGCTATAATGTACAGCATGATGACTATAATATTCCTATAAAGGAGAAGAAAAGAGACCACAGAATTGTATGTATAACTAATAAGATCACATTTTTGTAAAAAGTAAGAAATATAGAAAAAAACCTGGAAGGAATGATACCAAAATATCAACAGTACTTATTTCTAGGTACTGGAATTAGAGGTAATTTAAATTTTCTTTCTGTTTATATATTTTCTAAATTTTCTATAATTAATATATAATCAACCAAATTGTATTTCAAATGAAGAAAAAGATGTGATACCTCTTAGGTGACAGCTTGGATTCACAAGGACGATCCTGGAAAACTTCCCATTTCTTGTAGTAACATGATTGGTAGATTCAGTTGAGTTCAGTGAACCTAGTCGAAGTCCTAAGTTCCCAGCTTAAGAGGCTAGAAAACTGGGCTAAAATGGAGAAGGTGAAGTTTCATGGCGGTGAAGAAGTCACATTTAGTTCTCAAAACCATCCTGTACAACTCTAATATGACAGTGCTTGCAGACCAGCCAATCATAAGTTACTATGGTTTGTTAATATGTGATAATAAGATCTTAAGAAATTCTAATGTAGGGGTTGGCTGAAATTCTAATGTAGGTGTTGGCTGAATAAGTGCCTAAAGTACTGTTTGTTTGCTTTAAACCAAATATCTACTTTGCTGTGTAGAGCTTTTGTTAATTAATACAGTTTTCTCCTCAAGCTTTTTGGTTTCAGGACCCCTTTACACTCTGTAAATCACTGAGGACCTCAAAGAACTTTCATGTATGTGGGTTATATCTATCAATATTTACTATATTCAATATTAAAACCAAGAAATTGAAAAATATTTAAATATTTAAAATAACTATTAACATTTAATAATAACAGTAACAAGCCCATTACATGTTGACATAAAAACATTTTTTAAAACGTGAAGACATTTTAATGGAAAAAAATTTTTTTCAATTCTTTTTTTTTTTTCCTTTTGGCCACGCCGCACAGCTTGCAGGATCTTAGCTGCCCGAGGAGGGATTGAACCTGGGCCACGGCAATGAAAGCCTGGAATCCTAACCACTAGGCCACTAGGGAACTCCCTGGAAAATATTTTAAAAAATAAGTAGTTTTACATTTTTGCAAATCTCTTAAACTGCCTCAGTGAACATTTTATACCTTGTTACATTAACATTCATTGGTCTGTCTTGCACTTGGAATGAATCTTTAACCCATGCACGATTTTGTAGCATCATACCTTGGTCGCTTGGAAAATATTGGTTCACTAGGTTATGTAGATTTTCAAGTGTTGACACATCATTTTACAATCACATTCATTAATTAAATATCATTAGAAAAGTTTTATTTGGAAACTGTTAAGCTCATAGTGGAGGATAGGCTTTTTTTTTTAAATTCTAATTTTTGCTTAAAAGCTTGAGTTTTATCATTGACAACAAAAACTATCGGTTGTTTTCCTTGAGGTGACAGGTCACTTTGTTTATTTTGGAGAAACTGTCAGCCAAATATTCGAGTCTGAGTAACCATACTTTGTCTATTAGTCATTCTTTTAAGTAGAAATGGTATTCCATGCCATGTATGAAAATCCCACAGCTAACATTATACTCAATGGTGAAAGACTGAAAGCTTTCCACCTAACATCAGAAGTAAGACAAGGGTGTCTGCTCTCACCACTTCTATTCAACATAGGTTCTGTTCAACATATGAGGTTCTAGCCAGAGCGATTAGGCAAGAAAAAGAAGTAAAAAGCACCCACAAGGAAAAGGAAGAAGTGAAACTATCTCTATTTGTACATGACATGATCTTGTTTGTAGAAAATCCTAAGGAATTTACTAAAAAAAACACCATTACTAGAACCAATAGTTGAGTTCTGCAAAGTTGCAGGATACAAGATCAAATGCAAAACTTTACAAAACTCAATTGTATTCTTTCTACACACTAGCAGTGAACAATCCAAAAATGAAATTAAGAAAACAATTCCATTTATAATAGCATCAAAGAGAATAAAATATTTAGGAATAAATTTAACCAAAGAGGCTAAAGACTTGTACACTGAAAACAATAAAATGCTGCTGAAAGAAGTCAAAAAAGAACGAGATAAATGGAAAGATATTCCATGTCATAGATTGGGAAGATTTAGTATTGTTAAGATGGCAGTACTCCCCACATTGATCTATAAGTCCAGTGCAATTCCTATTAGAATTCCAGCTGCCCTTTTGGTAGAAATTGACAGGCTAATCTTAAAATTCATTAAGAATCTCAGTAGGACTTCCCTGATAGCACAGTGGTTAAGAATCTGCCTGCCAATGCAGGGGACATGGGTTCAATCCCTGGTCCAGGAAGATCCCACATGCTGTGGAGCAACTAAGCCTGCATGCCGCAACTACTGAAGCCCGCGCGCCTAGAGCCTGTGCTCCACAACAAGAGAAGCCACCGCAATGAGAAGCCCATGCACTGCAACGAAGAGTAGCCCCCACTTGCTGCAACTAGAGAAAGGCTGCACGCAGCAACAAAGACCCAATGCAGCCAAAAAAAAAAATCTCAGGGGACCTCAAAAAAAACAAAGCAATTTAGAAAAACGACAGAATTGAAAGACTCACACTTCCTGATTTCAAAGCTTTACTACAAAGCTACAGTAATCAAGATGGTGTGGTACTGGCATAAGGACAGACATATAGACCAATGGAATAAAATAGCCCAGAAATATACCTTCACACATATGGTCAATTAATTTTCAACAGGGATGCCAAGTCTTTTCAACAAATTGTGCTGGGAAAACTGGATAACCACAGTCAAAAGGATGAAGTTGGACTTTTACCTTATATACAGAAATTAAGTTTAAGTGATCAAAGACCTAAATTTAAGAGCTAAATAAAAACCCTTAGAAAATCTTCATGATCTTGGATTGGGCAATGATTTCTTGAGTTATGACACCAAAAGCATAGACAATAAAAGAAAAAATTGATCAGTTGAACTTCATCAAAATTTAAAACTTTATCCATCAAAGGACACTAACAAGAGAGTGAAAAGACAACCCACAAATTGGGAGAAAATTTTTGCAAAACATATTTGGTAAGGGATTTAAATCCAGAGTATGTAAAGAACTCTAACAACTCAACAGAAAAACACACACACACAAAAACCCAATTCAAAAGCGAGCAGAAGATTTGAATGGACACTTCTCCCAAGAAGTTATATAGTTGGCCAATAAGTGCATGAAACGAAGCTCAGTGTCATTAGGGAAATGCAAATCAAAGAGATACCACTTCACACCCATTAGAATGTCTTATGAAAAAAGGGAAACTGACAAAAGTTGGCAAAGAGACATTGGAGCCCTCATCCTTTGCTAGTGGAGATGTAAAATCGTGCAACCACTGTTTAAAAAGTTTAGTGGTTCCTCAAAAAGTTGAAAATGGGATTACCATATGATCCAGTGATTCTTCTAGGTATTTACCCCCAAAGAATCAAAAGTAGGGACTTGAACAGATATTTGTACACCCGTGTTCATAGCAGCATTTTATGGTAGCCAAAAGGTAGGAACAACCCAAGTGTCCCTCAGTAGATGAATGGACAAGCAATATGTGATGTATACATACAATGGAGTATTATCCAGCTATAAAAAGAAATGAAATTCTGATACATGCTACAGCATGGCTGAACCTTAAAAGCATTGTGCTAAGTGAAATAAATCAGACACAAAGAGACAAATATTGTATGATTACACTTATATGAGGTATCTAGGCAAATTCATAGAGACAGAAAGTTAGAAATGAGGTTACCAGGAGGCTGGGTTGAGAGAGAGTAGGTAGTTACTGCTAACATTTCTGTTTGGAATGATGAAAAATTCTGGACATGGATAGATGTGATGATTATACAACGTGTGGATGTACTTAATGCTACTGAGTTGTACACTAAAAAATGGTTTAAGTGGTTTACAAAAAAAGGTATTCCACCAAAAGAGCGACTACTTCAACTATTTAAACATTGCGCATGTAAATCAACTATGCTCCAATAAAAAAATTTTTTAAAAAACAACAAAAAAAAGACATTGTACAAATGCGTTTCCTGAGGACAACTGTTATTACAACAGGAGTGCTTTTCATGTACTTCTTATTTTGTCACACACAATGTTTTTAAAAATGTCCTCAATTTTCAAAATTTAATAAAATTAATGGTGTTTCCTGCTTCATCAAGGACATTCTTAAGTGCAACTCGCACTTTGTTTTTGTTTTTACTGCAAGTCATGGTGAAGAGTACAGTGCCTACATGTACAGTTCACTGCCCCTGCCTTGATTCAGCTAAGGCACCAGCAGACTCAACCCAACTTTGTGCCTTCAATGCAAGTATCAACACAGTGGAAAAGATGAATCATGTGGTGTCTTAATATTATTATGGAAATAATTTTAACATTGCAGACCCTCTGAAAGGGTCTCAAGGACTCCTAGGGATTGCATAACACACTTTAAGAACTGCTATATTGATGTCCACATTTCAAAAATGCTATAGCCATTTTTGAAAGTGATTAATGCTGCTGTCATTTAGGTACTGTTCCTTCTAATCTCTTAAAGGGTAAACTTGTTATACTGTTCCAATACTGCTTTATAATTCTGGCGCAAGGCAGGCTAATCTTACCCCTTTTTATGTTTGAACCATTGTACATTTCAAGGGAACAGAATATCAAGGCTGGTAAATAGATTTTAATAATTGCTGGTCCTGTGGATAGGTTGTAGCTGCTTAGATTGTTGTCTCGAGGGGTTCAGTGGATAAAGTTTCCTGGGTGGAATAGAAATGTCTTCCTTGGACTTGGGAAAGAGATATGACAATGTCATAATTTGCTCTTTGTACTATTTTAATCTAAAATTTATAGTTTTGGAAAATTTTTATCTTATAATTTCTTCAGAAAAAAATTCTTTTGTTCCCTTCCTTCTACTCTTCTTCAGGGGACTCCATTTATATATATATTTGGCCACTTGATATTGTCCCACAGGCCACTGGTGCTCTGCTCACTTTTTTTCCAGTGTTTTATTTTGGGGAGTTTCTATCACTGTGTTTTTGAGTCAGTTAATCCTTTCTTCTGCAGTAGTTAATCTGCTGCGAGTCCCTTCCATTTTAGTTTTCATCTCTAGAAGTTGGATTTAGATCTTTTTTGTGTTTTCCATGTCTTAACATGTACAAGAGTTTCTCTACCTTTTTGTATAAATAGAATATAGTTATAATAACTTTTGATATCCTTGTCTGTCAATTCTGTCATCTGTGTCACTCATGGATTTAATTCTACTGATTTGTTTTTATCCTCACTAAGTCATATTTTCTTGCTTCATTGTGTGTTTGCTAATTTTTGATTGGATGCTAGACATTGTTAATTTTACTGTGGTAGGTGCTGGATACTTTGTATTCTTATAAATATTCTTGAGCTGTGTTCTGGGATACAGCTGAATAGTTTGATCCTTTTAAACTTTGTTAGGCAAGGCCAGAATAGCTTTTGTTTTTTTTAATTAACCTTTTTTTAATTGAAGTATAGTTAATTTTGTAATACAATGTCATGTTATTTTCAGGTGTACAGCAGTAATTCTCTCTATATATGTATGTGTGTATATATACTCTTTATCAGATTCTTTTCCATTATAGATATTGAATACAGTTCCCTGTGCTATACAGCAGATCTTTGTTTATTTTATATATAACAGTGTGTATATGTTAATCCCAAACTTCTAATTTATCTCCCCCCGCCCCTTATCCCCTTTGGTAACCATGAGTTTTTTTGGTATGTCTGTGAGTCTATTTCTGTTTTGTAAATAAGTTCATTTGTATCATTTTTTTAGATTCTACATATAAGTGATATCATATGGTATTTGTCTTTCTCTGTCTTACTTCATTTAGTATGATCATCTCTAGGTCCACATGTTGCTGCAAATGGCATTATTTCATTCTTTTTTATGGCTGAGTAATAGTCCATTATGTGTGTATATGTGTGTGTATACGGACGCACACACACACACCCCACATCTTCTTTATCCATATATCTGTTGATGGACACTTAGGTTGCTTTCATGTCTTGGCTATTGCGAATAGTGCTGCTGTGAACATTAGGGTGCATGTATCTTTTCAGATTAGAGTTTTCTCTGGATATATGAATAGCTTTTAATCTAGCCACATACTAGATTCTACCCGTGCTCTACCCATCTACAGATTTCCACCCCCCTCCTTCTCCTTTATGAGAACTGGGGAGTGTTTGCTGTACTCCTTTCAGGTGGTTCTTTCCCTGTGTTCATCAGTGCTCAGCTGTAGATCTCCTAAGCTTCCTCTCTCTATGCAGCTCTCTCCTCTCTTGTATTCTGTACTGAGGACTCCAACTGACATGGTTTCCCCAGACTCACAATTCCGTCTCCTCAACTCAAGAGACTATCAGGCTCTGCCTGAGTTCCCCCTCCCAGTTCTGAGGCCTAGAAACTCCAGGCAGTAAGTTCAGTCAGTCATAGAGTTCACTTGCATTTGTTTCCCCTCTCTTAGGGATCACAGTCCTCTGCTGCATGATGTCTACTGTCTGGAAACCATTATTTCATACGTTTTGTCCAATTTTTCAGTTCTTTCGAGGAGGGTAAATCCAGTCCCTGCAGTTCCCTCTTGGCTGAAAGCAGGAGTCTCGGTCTAAAATTTAATTTGGGATTTTTGCAAATTCAGATGCCATTAATATTACGTGCTTGCTCTATGCCTGAAAAGTTCAAATGTGGTCTAGTCTTTACTCGCTCCCTACCTCGCCACACATATTAACTGGGTACTCTCTCTCTTATGTTGAACAAAATGAACATGGCCTTCGCCTTTATGTATTTTACACTTTATAAATATGGGAACCGAGGCTCGGAAAGTTAGAATATGTTACCCAAGTACATACAGCTAGTAAGTGCCAGGGCCCCCCCTTTTTTTTTTTTTTTAAGCTAATCTACCACATGTTTATTACCAATTACTTTGGTTTTCTTTGTTTGAATGTAAAGGAATGATGATTGTGTATTTCATTTCACATTGCAGAAATGATCCCATGGAGGCCATATTTCAAGTAGTGTATGAAATGGTAAACTACATAAACTTGGGGAAGTTAAAACATTTTAATAGGCATGTCATTTGAACACAAAAAATACCAATACTGTGATTTACTACAGCACTAGGTATTCACATAGCAAGAGAATTTCACTCATAATATTTCTAATAGAGCATAGGCTTGATTATGCAGATAGAGAGAGAGAGAATGTGAAGGTACCCTCCCTTGCCTCCCCTCGAAGCATCAGTGATGACTTTTATAAAACCAGAGCAGTATAGAGAAGTAGGCAGTGAATGTCAAGCAGAATGTGCAAAAGCCTTTTCTAATCACGTTGCTCTAATAGTGCCAACCAAGACTTGCTCTAAAACCATAGTACTTGTGAAGTCTACAACTGCATTTAAATTAGAACATCTTAAAGAACAAGCTCAAAAGCTGGCTACAAGAATTTTTTTTTTGCCTGGCTGTAGTATACAAAGCAGCAAATGCTTGTTAGAGGTACCTAGTAGTGAAAATGTTAGAAGCATTATGAACTTGAATCCTGGCAATGTATTTTTTTTTTACTTACTGTGTATTGAACCTGAAATATATATTATCTTCAGAAAGCTTAAATCCTATGTATTAAATTTGTTAAAGAAATGGAATAAAAAACGTTCGTTAACATTTTTCTTTCCTCTTTGTTTAAACCCTCCCCCCACTCCTTTACATGCAAAACACTCATCCTGCTTAGTGTCTAATAAAATATATCTAAATGATTTAAGTATTCAGAGTTAATATTTCTTAACTTGTTTCATTCTTATGGTATTTTTCTTATATTATTTACATTTAAAATAATTAGTTGAATGTCTTATTTTCCCTGTAATGTTGAACCAGATTACAGTGATCCCTTTTCTTCTATTCTTCTGTTCTAACTTCAAAGAGCATGATTAAAAAACCACTTCAGAAAGGAAATCTTTCATCATGATTGCTGTTAACAGCGAGCTTGAGCTAAGTTCTCTTGACATGAACTTTTGTGAAGGGCTCTTTAGGCCTGTATGTGACTGAATATTATCTATTTTATTTTTTATCACTGGATTAAGGTTTTATAGACTAGGTGAGTGATTAAGGTACTGCCTAGTTGCACAGTTTCTGAGTGTGACTTTCACTTAGTGGCACACACACAGGTCAGTAAACATGTAGTATGGTGCCGTGAGGTTAAAGCAGTCGTCGTGTTAGATGCTAAGTGTGTGAGCTGGGTCAGCCAGATGGACTCCTCTGCCATTTACTATCTCAGTATATGACCTTAGACAAGTTACTTCTCTTTGCCTCAGATATCTCATTAAAAGTGCTTTCGTAGGATTGTTGTGAGTATTATAATGAATAAGTTAATGTTTAGAAAGCACCTAGAATAATGCCTGGTTCACAAAAAGCAGGACCAAAGTATTTGATTTTTTTTTAAAAAAATCAGAGATATACACTTATTGAAAAATTATGGGAGGGAGCAAATTGTTAAGAAAAATGTATACACTTCAAAATAGTTGAAGTAATAAATTTTATGTCATGTATATTTTATCATAATTTTTAAAAAAGAAATGTCATGGTTCACAGGCTACTGAAGTTTTCTTTATGCAAGTATTCATTCAGCAAGTATTTTTGAGATCTTGCTCTCAGTACATTACAGGTGAACATCAAGCTTGAATTCATAGGTGGAAGGATGATCCTGTATAGAGACGCCATATTCTCTTGGTGTCCTGTGGAGAGGAGTGTTTGAGTTGAGCACAGTTGGCTGTATCATGAGACTGGGCTCCAGGAAAGGGACTCAACCTACCCCAATATACCCCTGCACTCTCTCTTTTTATGGGGGTCAATGTGATAAGTGAGGTAAAAAGTGTGAGTCTTGGGTGCCACCTATTTACAGGAGTTGCTAAGAACCAGCTGTCTGGTAACTAGAGACTGCAGAGGTCCCTTGGGAAGATGTTAGGAGGAGCCCCTGGTCCTAGTTAGCTCATTGCCAAGCAATCCAGGAAGAGCAAGATGACTGACCAGTCAGGAGTCAAATGCAGTAATCCAGGTAGGATGATGGTGGTTTGGACTAAGGCGGCAACTGAACTATAGTGGAAATAAAGTCATTGGCTCTATGAATTAATCATATATATATATTGCATATGAATAGCTTATTCCTCTGTTTGCTAAGTAGTTTTATTCTATGGTTGTACCACAATTTGTTTATCTGTTCACCTGTTGGATGTACATTTTAGTTGTGTCCAGTTTTTGGCTATTATAAATACGGCTAATAGGAACATTCATGTCCAAATCTTTGTGTGGGCATATATTTTAATTTCTTTGGGGCAGACATCTAGGGTGATATATAATGCTTCACTGGATTCTATTTAATAGTCGTTTAGGATTTTCCCGTCTATTCTGGTAAGTGAAATTAGCATATAGTTTTTTTCTCATGGTCTTTGATTATGGAAGTAATCAAAATGAATGAGTTCTCTTTCTGTATTTTTGAACAGCTTGTAGAAATAAGAGCTTTTATGGGGAACGTATAGCAAAAATTCTTCCATAATGCCATCATGGTCTAATACGCGTGCTTGTACACACATGTGTATATGACTGTGTCTATGTGTGAGAGCAGGGAATGGATTTTGATACCTACTCTGTTTAATGGTTTTTGGTTTACTCAAGGTTTGGAATAGTCCATTTCCCCTAAATAAGTTTAAGTATGGTGCTTGCCATATAGTAAGCATTCCATGTTTATGAAATAAATTAGTGAAAATTACTGGAATAGAGTTCGTTGTATTCTGTTATTAAATTACTGTTTATATTTCTAGTTATGTCTCTAATTTTGTTAGATTTAAAGTTTGTGCATTCTGAAGATTTTTACAAATTCGTCATGAGAGGTTTAATTTGGAACTCTTATGAAGCTTTTAAATTTCTTGTATTCAAGTCAAGATACATTTATGATTTTTCTCCATTTTTTATATATTCTTATGCTTTATTTTCCCCCATTCATGAATATACCTCTGCTCCTTTGACAATAATTGAAATTTTATCACGAGTTTTACTTTACTGAGTAGTAAACACAGTAAATGTTGTTTACTTTTGCACAGTGCCTCTAATACTTAAGTTCCATATAAGTTTTCCTGCTGGGAAGTATGATAAATACCGCTGAATAGGTGTTAGAAGCCCTAACATTTGAGAATCTTTGAAGAAGTGTTAAGAAACTCAATGCGTTTTCATCAACTCAGTGTGTTTCATCTGCATAGAAGATACGGAGAAACAAAGATTGGGTCTCAAAGAGTGGCATTAATTCTGCCTCATGTGAGAAAAACTAAGAAAATTAGCACTATATTCTTATAAAGGTGAATATAGCACACTTAGAACATTGATTGCCCAGTGTTTCCAAATATTTTTCACATGGTTTTGTTTTGTTTTGTTTTTTGTGGTACACGGGCCTCTCACTACCGTGGCCTCTCCTGTTGTGGAGCACAGGCTCCGGAAACGCAGACTCAGCGGCCATGGCTCACGGGCCCAGCCGCTCCGCGGCATGTGGGATCTTCCCGGACCGGGGCACGAACCCGCGTCCCATGCATCGGCAGGCGGACTCTCAGCCACTGCGCCACCAGGGAAGCCCCACATGGTTTTGTTTTTAAATAAGAGAAGCCTGCCACTCCTGTCCTTTTCTGACTCCATCATACTACCTACCCCCCTACTCCCAAAGGGAGAAATTCCAAATCTTTTCAAAACTGTACTTCAGTTTCTTTTTAATTTTCTTTTTTCTTGGCCACACAGCGTGGCATGCGGGATCTTAGTTCCCTGACCAGGGATCGAACCTACGCTCCCTGCATTGGGAGAGTGGAATCTTAACCACTGGACCGCCAGGGAAGTCCCTCTTTTTAATTTTTAAAATTTTATTGAGCTATAATTGGCTTACAGCATTATTTAAGGTTAAGGTGTGCAACATGATTTGGTAAAAATTCTATTTCATTTTGATTATCCTGTGTGAGGGAATTAGCAGACAGGTCATTCCCAACAGTGTCAACAGTCTTATACATGATTTCACAAATCTGTTTCCCTACTTGCTCCTCTTTCCCAAGCTGCCTGCTAGACATGCCATATTATTATCTTTCAGACATCTCACACTCGGCATGTCTGAACATTGAATGTGTCCTCTTCATTAGCAAACCAACTTCCTCTTCTGAGGTCCCTCAGTTAATATTATGTAGTGGTGACAGGTGTGAGTTACTGAGATTGAGTCTTGGATTAATTTCTTTCAGCTGAGGTTTGTTAATCTATAAAGTGAGGATAATAGAATCAATCTTAGAGGATTGTGAATGAAAATCAGTTAAATAATAAAAAATATAAAATGCCTGACACATAGTAAGCCCTTTAAATGTATTAGCTTTATTAATATATATATTTTTTAAGACCCTACTCTCAGCTGCTCAGGCTCAGTTTCAGGTTCATCATCTCCGCTCTCCTACTCAGTCGTCTCATCTGCTTGGTTTTGCTTCTCCAGTATCTCTCAAATCTGTCTTATTTTACTGCCCGTGTTCGGGCTCCCATTACCTTTCTACTGCAGTACCATCCTGATTGAGCTTTTTGCTTTTGTCGTGTCCTCACTGTTTCATCTTTCATACTGCTTGCTGTCATTTATGGCCTCGAAACAGATTCGATGTCACTCCCCAGTTCCAAACCCTTAATGACTTCCTGCTGCGTTTGTAATACCTCTCACCCCGGTAGTTAAATCTCTACATTTTGAGTCCTGCTTGTGTTATTCAGTTTTATCCTATGCTACCATGATTCTACATTCTAGCCATGTCCGTTTATTTTCGAGTCCCTGAACTTTCTTCTACTGAGCCTTTGCTTTGGTCATTCCCTTGGCTTAGAATCCCTTTCCCTTCCATATTGTCTGTTGAAATCCCATCTATTTCTTTAAAATCCAAGAAGCCTCCTGAATTATACTAGTTTTAATTAGTGCTTCTCCTACCCATGCTCTTGTGACTCCTTGTTTTTATGGATACTTCACTCTTGCACTCACCAAAGTCTGCCTAAATGTGAGTCTGCTTTGATAACTAGTCAGGGCCAGGAACACCTTCTTTCCTGTGTTATCTGATGTCTTTATTTATAGCTTTTTAATAAAAGTATGTTGAATTTGATAAAAATACTACTAATTAAATACTAACTAAATAAGTAAAATGCTAATACCAGAGTTTTACAGAGACATAGAATCTTGAACTTGAGGAGGATTATTTTTCATGGAAAATATATTGAAGAAAATGGCAGTGATGAAGACTTTTCTGGTATTGATGCCTCCAAACAGAGGAGATGCAGATAGATATAGAAAATTTCATTATCTTTCCCAAGTTTTGAGAATAACAAAGTTTAGTAGCTACTCTGTGTTTGTTCAGAGAAACAGTATATATATATATATTTTTTGAAACAGTATATTTAAATGGAAATGGATGTCTGATATGTCATATACTCAGGAGTTAAATAATTAATGATAATTAGATATACTTTCTGTATACTTGATTAGATTGTATTAGAGCTGTCTCTTGCTCGGTATATAATTTTCTTTGTCTGTCTATGTATCTATATACTTTTAAGTTTATTTTTTAAGTTCACAGGATAAAACTTCTGAAAAGTGCTTGGTGGTTTTTGTCATTTGTTGGGGGGAGGGTATGAGAAGTTTTGGAGATTTCTGTATTATGTTACTGATGTGCTTGTATGTTCTTTAAGGAACTGGTATAGAGAAATAGTAATCAGTTCTCAGGGTTAATATGCTTTTAGCTGCAGACAGATTCTCCAGTGTATGTAACTTACATAGCTGTCTTTCAGAACTTGGGTTGAGTAAATTCAAAGGTTGTTTTGAAATATAGAGAAGTCTGATTATATTCTTGAACTCTTTAGGAAATAATGATGATAGTACCATAAGTTAATGTAACTTAGTGAACATTTGCTGAATGTTCACAATGAGTTTTAAGCTATTTTTGTTTTTTTCCAACCACACTAAAACCAAAGGTATTAACTTATAAATATTATGTCTCTATGGTGTGTGCTTTAATGAGAATGTATCACATTAATCATTTAAAAATACTGACTTGGGCTTCCCTGGTGGCGCAGTGGTTGAGAGCCCGCCTGCCGATGCAGGGGACACGGGTTCGTGCCCTGGTCTGGGAAGATCCCACATGCCGCGGAGCGGCTGGGCCCGTGAGCCATGGCCACTGAGCCTGCGCGTCTGGAGCCTGTGCTCCGCAACGGGAGAGGCCACAACAGTGAGAGGCCCGCGTACCGCAAAAAAAAAAAAAAAAAAAAAATACTGACTTGGGTGTAAGTGATCTGTTTTACATGAGTTAGGAAAGAAGGAATATATCTGTGAAACAATAAATCTTTTCCAGTAGTGACTACAATGGAGAAGCATGGCAAATACTTACTGCCTTAACCAGGTGGTCAAGGTTAACATCACTAGTGATGTCATGTGGACTTCATGTACCCTCCAATATGATGTGTTGAGATAGGCACTTCACTTCTGTGATATTGTGTCCATAAACTCATAACCCCAGTCAGAGCATGAGAAAAACATCAGCTTTACATATTGAGACACGTTCTACAAAATACCTAACCCCAGTACTCCTCAAAACTATTGAGGTCATGAAAAACAAGGAAAGACTAAGAAGCTATTACAGACCAGGGGAGACTAAGGAGATGTGACGAATAAATATAATGTAGTATCCTAGGTTGGATCCCAGGATAGTTAAGGACGTTAATGGAAAAAACTGGTGAAACGTGAATAAAGTCTAGGGTTTAATTAATAGCACTGTACTGATGTTGGTTTCTTAGTTTTGGCAAATGTACGACAGTAATATATTAAGGGAAACCAGAGCTGAATGAGGGGTATATGGGAATGCTTTGTACTATCTTTGCAACTTTTCTGTAACTCTAAAATTCCAAAATAAAAAGTTTATTTAACAAATAAGTAATATTTTTCAAGTCTATAAATGTATTGAATGTCTCTTAAGTGCAAGGCAGTGTGCTCGCCACTGCAGGGCATAGAGTGTGTAAGGTACCTTCACTGCCCCTGCCCTTAAGGAGTTGTCATCCAGCTGGGGAATAGGACAACTGATACAAAGTAGACCATGATGAAGCCAGTACAGAGTGTGAGCAAGATGCTGTAGGGCTGTGGGTGTGGGGTGTCTGAGTTTGAAAGTAGACATTGAAGACTGGGAATCCTTCCCTGCCCGCCCCCCCCCCCCAGCGTCCACACCAAGAAGATAGCATTTAAAATGAATTTTGAATGGGCAGGACTTAGGTAACCATAGTCATTGGAAAGGAAATACGTATCATACCAGCAAGCCTGGGCTCTTGAATCACAGACCTGCCCTGCCACTTATTTGCTCTGTGACCTTGGGCAGGTTATTTGATGTCACTAAGTCTTTGTTTCTCCTTGTAAAATAGGATTAGTAATTTCTATTTCAAAGCATTATTATGAGAATTAAATGAGGTATACATGTAGCTTAACAAAGTATCTGATACACAGTAAGCTCTTAATGTTAACTATTAGAGAAGGAGAGGACGTATATTACTGATGTAACACCATCACTGAAGGCCTGGGGCCTGGAAAGTATAGAATGTTTTGGGAAATATTGAGTAGTATCTGTCTAGAAAGGTGAATCAGGACCATATTGTGAGTGCTTTGACTTACAAGCAGAGCAACTTGAACTTTTTTGGTGGTTATTGGCAAGTCATTGAGGATTTTGGTGTAGAAGGATTAAGGAGATTGAGTCTGTGTTTTAAGATTAATCTGATAGAAGTATGAGGGGCATGTTGGAGATTCTCATGTGGGCTGCTGCCTTCCCTTTTATCTGGTGAATTAGATTCGTGTTTCTTTAGGTTTAAAATTCTATGAAACAGCTCAAAATGCTCTGAATGATAATGTTGTAATCTGTTACCATGTAACTTGGGGGTCTCAGAAGCAGGACCATTAGTATATTATCAAATATACTTAATATGGTTAGTGAAAAAGGCCATTGATATTTTTAGATATATTGGCTTAGAATTTTTTTGAATAGGTGATGCTTTTTGCCTCGACACCCCTCTTTTTTTTTTTAGCAGCTTAAGCAGATACGAGTTAAACAGTACTTCATTGACTTCCTGTGAAGCTTTGTTGAAAGAAGTTCCGTTGTATCTATTTTTAAAGCTGATTACTGTGAGCAGAGGACGCTGCTATTGAGTTATAAATGTCATCTCAGTATGTTCTCACTCAGCATTCTTTGGATGACACTAGTGTTTGCATATAAGGTTTTGGAGTTTAATGAATAGAAAAAGCAGCACAGTTATCACTGAAATAGTACCAGTAAATGAAATACTTAAAAACATTGATCACTTCACTATTAAGCAGTATAATTATTTATCATCATTTATGTAGGTTTTACAGCCCACACCGTGGCTGAATGGCAAAGAGTGAGTTATATTGTGACCTCATTTGGGAAATATTTTACAGCTCCAAAATGGCATTGTATAATGTTGTGCAGTTTGTCTGTCAATCATTGTATTGTGTTAATCATTCTGAAATTTACCTGCGGGGAAGTACAGGATCATTGGGTCTACAGATATTATTAAAATAGATTATTGGGGTTTTCCCCCAATGTTTTATTATAAAATTTTTTTATTATAAAAGTCAAACAGAAATTGGAAGAATTTTATAATAATTATATACATATTAACTAAATTATTGTTTTCCAAAGGAAAGCTCCACTTTCTTCTCTTTTTAAAAATCAAAAAGATTTCTGAGTGTTTGAACCATTTTCACATGTGATAGTATTTTCATATAGCTGAGATGATTTTTGATGTTTCCATGTTATTTCTTCAGAAATGATAAAATTCTTTGAGTAAAATAATTCACTACAGATTCTGGAATTTAGCCAGATCCCTAGTGTTACGAGTAGATAACAGTATTTTAATTTATCCCCGTATATGGTTCATACAATTAACTGTTCATTTAAATTCCATAAGATATAAGTTTATTTAAATTCTTTGCAGGCAGAAATAAAATATACTTTTAAAAATTATTATTTCTTGACATAATTTCTAGCCTGTCACATAAGGATAAAGTGCTAGCTTTCTTTCTCTCATGTCTTCTTCAATATTATGAAAATAAACTGCTGAAGTTAAGGTTTCTTTTCCAGTTTCAAATCAGTGATATAGCATAAATTTATACATTTTTATAAATGGAAAGATATCTTTAAGAGTAATTGGTTCCAGCTTCCTTATGTTACATTGGAATCAATGGAGGCCCAGAGAGTTTAAATAACGTCACAGGACACAATAAATTAATGCTAGACCAGGAAATACATTTTAGATTTCTAGTCGTCTTGACTATTATTATATATATTTTCAGGTACTCCTTTGTAGAAAGAATAAACAGAGCATGCTTGTCAGTTATAGAATTTATCTCTGACTGTCAAAATGGAGTTTCAGAAAAAGTAACCATAAGTGAGAATATCTTTATGAATACATTGGACTGATTGTTTTGTAAGTCATCATTTAATATTTTTCTAGAAGATCTCAACCTCTCTCTCTTTTTTTAAATAAATTTATTTATTTATTTATTTTTGGCTGCGTTGGTCTTCGTTGCTGCACGCAGGCTTTCTCTACTTGTGGCGATCAGAGGCTGCTCTTCATGGGGTGTGCAGGCTTCTCATTGCAGTGGCTTCTCTTGTTGCCGAGCACGGGCTGTAAGGCGTGCAGGCTTCAGTAGTTGTGGCACGTGGGCTCAGTAGTTGTGGCTTGCGGGCTCTAGAGCACAAGCTCAGTAATTGTGGCGCACGGGCGTAGTTGTGGCGCACAGGCTTAGTTGCTCCACTGCATGTGGGATCTTCCCGGACCAGGGCTTGAACCCGTGTCCCCTGCATTGGCAGGCGGATTCTTAACCACTGCGCCACCAGGGAAGTCCAAGAAGATCTCAGTCTCTTAATATTCATTTCTCAACAGTCTTTTTCTTCTTGAAACTTTTATTGTACTTCTAAGCGATGGAACATTCTCATTAAAACAAAAAAGAGTGGTACTACTCTCCGTACTTGTCTTAAACATTAATAAATACATTTTAATATAGAGGGTTAATATATCTCCCCATACTATGTTCTTTTTTCTATTTCCTCTTTCTCTGCAAGGTACTTTGTGGCCAAGAGTTACAAGGCAGCTTGTTTTTCAGTATTTTGTGTAATAGAAAATGCATTGGTTGGCATCATCTGAGGAGTTTTCTGTTTATCTCATATTCATATAAAGGCTACTTTCCCACACTGTCTTGCTTGCTCTATAGAAATGGTGATTGTGGTTTCTATCAGGTTATATTTATCTTTCTACTTTTGAAGCTGAAACAGAAGCTATAATTGTGCATTTAATTTTTATATACTTAAATATTAGTGACATATAAATCTTAGTCCCTTACTAGCTGAAATTATGCACAAGAAAATGTATACCATTACTTTAGGCCTGAGGTACAGAGGTACATTGGCTTTTAGAGTAGGACCTGAGGTAGGGGGAAAATAACTCACACCAGTCTTGAACCTTTTTAAAAATTGATACTGCATACTGAATCAGCATTTGATTATGGGGAAGTTGTGAGAGGACAAGAGAAGGCAAGGTGGAAGCTATAGAGTAGAATTTGCAGTTACTTAGATGTAGATGGTTAACGTGAAAGGTAGTAAAAATTACCTTCTTCAAATACTGAGTTAAAGAAAGGCTTGTATTGATCCTACTTGCTGCTACTCAGAGAAAGAAAAGTTTTGTCTTCAGGGCATTTACAAAAAATAGAACAATTGTGTTTCTTTGTGGATATTTGGAGAAATGTTAGAACATATTGTATGCATTGAAGTAACTGCTGACAGAATGTTGAAATGTATTGCTTACTTGTAATAAGCCCAAATATCTATCATGCCTCATTGTTCTAAGTTTACATGTTTAGACAGATTTTGCTGATTAAATTCTGCCCTATACACTGTAGACACTGAGCCATAAGCCTAAGGCCTTAAAATGTTATTGAAACAGAATTTAAACTTGGACCACTTACAAAATACCCTGACCCATGGGCTTTTGTAGATTCTTTTTTTTTCGTTTTAAGAAGTGTGATGCTTACAGTGCACATCTCTGGTGGTTTTAAGAAATGTAAGCTGGCTTTTTGGGGGATGCATCCTTGAGTATGAAAATGTCTTAAATTGATTTTCAGTAACTATTTCAGTCAGCACTTCAAATTGCTCTTAGGCACCTGGTGACATTACATCTTTGCGGTCAATAACTTTCACCTTTTTGTGGCTTACTTCACAAATTAAAACTTTTTGTCCATTATATTTTGGTATGTATATTTTATCTCTGATCTAGCATAGTACTGGATACCTGGTAGATTCTCAGGGGAAAATTATTTAAAGAGTCAAATATGCTGACATGGCCCAGCCATCCAAAGACTCGCTTTCTGCCTTCTCTTCAGAATTGGCTTAAAAATCAACAATAAGAGAGGTTCCTAAGACCACTCCCTCTAAAACGGCAATCTTAACATGCCTCTCTTCTCATACCCTCCTTTGTTTTTCTTCAAAGCCTTTTTCTTCTACTACCTGATACTCTACCATGGGAATGTGAATGCTATAAAACCAGGAATTTTGTTTTGTTGCATTGTTGTATCCATCCCTAGTGCCTAGCACACAGTATGCAGTCAGATGTTTTCTAAAGGTATAATAAAGGTTAGAAATTATGCCAGATGCCAAAGGGTTATAAATATATATCAGAAATGAATTCATCCCTCATGTACACAAATAACTGTAGTACAAGATGTGTTCAGATGACATAAGAGAACTTCAGTGAAAATACTGGGGGTATTTTAGAGGTTTATTACTTCTAGCTGGCTTCTTAGGAAATGACAGTTAAGCTGGGTCTTTTGCAGACTAAGGAACAAATAAGCAGTGGTTCAGAGGTGCAAAAGTGAATCAGGGTAGTATGTATAAGAAGAGGTAAAACGTTCAGTTTGAGTAGAATATACTAGTGAAATTAGTTATAAAGGTAGGTTAGACCCAGGTTAGTGGAAAGTCTAAAAATCAAAGTTGAGTTTGGATTTTGTCCCACTGGTACTGTAGAAATTGTTTTCCTCCCCCCCTCCTTGAAAGGCAGTTATATGTGGTATGATTGAACGTGCATAGGAATAGACTGAAGATGGAAGTTTGAATTATGGAGTAGGTAGGCGCAGGTAGCAAGGAGTGCATATTAGAATAATAATACAAATTCAAAGGTAGGATTGACAACAAATGATTAGCAAATTGACAAGTCAGATATGGAGAATAAAGAAAATGGAGGCAGCTAAGATGACTGACTCTAAGGTTCTGAATTTGTGGGAAGTAAGATGGTGTTGTCATTAAATACAGAAAACAGAGAACATGAAGAAAGAGCAGGTTTGAGAAAGAAGGTTAGTTTATTTATTTTTTAGAAGTATATTTATTTAATTCCAATTAACAAATTTGTTTTTTTAAATTGAAGTATAGTTGATTTACAGTGTTTCAGGTGTATAGCAAAGTGATTCAGTTGTATATATATATTCTTTTTCATATTCTTTTCTATTATAGGTTATTACAAGATATTGAATATAGTTCCCTGTGCTATACAGTAGGTCCTTGTTGTTTATCTATTTTGTATGTAGTAGTGTGTATCTGTTAATCCCAAATTCCCAAAATCTGTTATTACCGCCCCACCCCCACCCCAGTCCCCAAGGAAGGTTCGTTTAATCTTGAATGTGTTGCTTTGTGGTGCTAGCGTTTGAATGGAGAAATGCAGTAGGCAGTTGGAAAGCTACTAAGGCCTAAGATTTGGGAATCTTTTGCAAAGCAGTTTTTTTTTTTTTTTTTTTTTGCGGTACGCGGGCGTCTCACTGTTGTGGCCTCTCCCGTTGCAGAGCACAGGCTCCGGACGCGCAGGCCCAGCGGCCATGGCTCACGGGCCCAGTCGCTCCGCGGCATGTGGGATCTTCCCGGACCGGGGCACGAACCCGTGTCCCCTGCATCGGCAGGCGGACTCTCAACCACTGCGCCACCAGGGAAGCCCCTGCAAAGCAGTTTTTGAAGCCTTGAGATTGCAAAGGAAGAGTCAAGAGGGAAAGAAAGGAAAATGATGAAGAGCAAATTCTTGGGAAATAGTTATGTTAGGAGAATAGAAAGAATAGCCAAAGGAAGAACAAAAGCAAGTAGGAGAACCAAGAGAGGGTGACATTGGAGCGACTAAGGAAAGACATTTTCAGGAAGAAGTAAGATTCAAACCTGTTTCTTGCAGAAAGAGTTCTGTTGTAACCTTGGGAGTATGATATATGTATTATGTGGGCCAAAAGTTTCGTTCAGTTTTTTCCATAAGATGGCTCTAGTAGCACTTGGTTGTCTTTAACTTCATTCAAAACAATTTTGTTAGGTTGTATGTGACAGCTGTCATATCAGTGTGCATTTAAAAAAAGACTTATCAAAATTGGTGAATTTTTGTGTAGTCATTTTAATATTGAAGATGGAAGAAAAACAAAATTTTCAGCATATTATGCTTTATTGTTTCAAGAAAGGTAAAAACACAACTGAAATGCACAAAAGATTTGTGCAGTGTGTGGAGAAGGTGCTGTAACTGATCGAACGTGTCGAAAGTGGTTTGTGAAGTTTCATGCTGGAGATTTCTCGCTGGATGATGCTCTGTGGTCGGGTAGACCAGTTGAAGTTGATAGCGATCAAATCGAGACATTAATTGAGAACAATGAATGTTATACCTGGTGGGAGATAGCCGACATGCTCAAAATATCCAAATCAAGCGTTGAAAATCATTTGCACCACCTTGGTTATGTGAATCGCTTTGATGTTTGGGTTCCAAATAAGTTAAGCGAAGAAAACCTTCTTGACCATATTTCCGCATGCGATTCTCTACTGAAACATAATGAAACATTCCATTTTTAAAACAAATTGTGACGGGCGATGAAAAGTGGATACTGTACAATAGTGTGGAATGGAAGAGATTGTGGGGCAAGCGAAATGAACCTCCACCAACCACACCAAAGGCTGCTCTTCATCCAAAGAAGGTGATGTGTATATGGTGGGATTGGAAGGGAGTCCTCTATTATGAGCTCCTTCTGGAAAACCAAACGATTAATTCCAACAAGTACTGCTCCCAATTAGACCAACTGAAAGCGGCACTCGACAAAAAGCGTCCAGAATTAGTCAACAGAAAGCGCATAATCTTCCATCAGGATAAGGCAAGACCGCATGTTTCTTTGATGACCAGGCAAACACTGTTACAGCCTGGCTGGGAAGTTCTGATTCATCCGCCGTATTCACCAGACATTGCACCTTCGGATTTCCATTTATTTCGGTCTTTACAAAATTCTCTTAATGGAAAAAATTTCAATTCCCTGAAAGACTGTAAAAGGCACCTAGAACAGTTCTTTGCTCAAAAAGATAAAAAGTTTTGGGAAGATGGAATTATGAAGTTGCCTGAAAAATGGCAGAAGGTAGTGGAACAAAAGGGTGAATACGCTGCTCAATAAAGTTCTTGCTGAAAATGAAAAATATGTCTTTTATTTTTACTTAAAAAACCGAAGGTACTTTTTGGCCAACCCAGTATTTTCTCTGATACACGTTTTTCTGCTATACTGTTTAGCATAGCTCTTTACACATAGTAGGTTCTCAACAGCTTAGCATATCCTAAGGGAATAATGGACTCTCTCCTGCTTATCTTTAAGGATTAACATTTGGCAAAATGTTATATAAATATTGAGTGCAGTCTGGTGTCCTGCAGAAGTCTTTGGGAAGTCATTGGGACTAATTTGTGCTTTGCAGATTTTCTATCATGTTATCTGTGATATATTCTCGATAGTTTCTATTTTTGTTTCCTCTTTGGTAAAATAGTAAAAGTCCTAACCAGCAATAATTGAAGGCTCTCAAAGTACCAGGAGGAAAACAGTTAATGGAGTTTAGGGATTGGATAAGTGCTTGTATTTTTTATCTTACTTGAGCTATTTAGCATATGAATTATTTTAGACTGTCTTCAAAGAATATTAATTTTATCACTTTTGTAGGTGCTTTCAGAAATAGGAAACTAGAAAGAATATAACTTGATACAAGTACAGGAAGACAAATATCAAAAAACTGAAGCTGATTTGTGGAAAAGCTGATTAGAAAGATTTCAGCAGTGTTTTGCAGAAAAGTTAGGGCTATAGGGACTTAGTGCAGCATTTTATCCAGGAAAGACAAAGATGGGACTAGTGGTGACCCTCCAGTATAGCATTAAAAGAGAAAAATCTATCTGTATTAAAGAGAATTTTTAGGCAATAAAATTGATCATGAATTGAAATTTCATAGTCCCCTTGTGTGACAAAAATTGACTTTTAAAAGAATTAATTAATTTTATCTTTGGCTGTGTTGGGTCTTCATTGCTGCGCGTGTGGGCTTTCTCTAGTTGGGGTGAGCAGGGGCTACTATTCGTTGTGGTGCACGGGCTTCTCATTGCAGTGGCTTCTCTTTGTTGCAGAGCACGGGCTCTAGGTGCATGGGCTTCAGTAGTTGTGGCATGTCGGCTCAGTAGTTGTGGCACACGGGCTTAGTTGCTCCGCGGCATGTGGGATCTTCCCAGACCAGGGCTCGAATCCGTGTCCCCCTGCATTGGCAGGTGGATTCTTAACCACTGCGCCACCAGGGAAGCCTTTATTTTTAATTTAGATGAATTATGGTAATTTAAACATCCAGATTAGTTCATGCAAAGCAGGAAATAATATATTTTGCTTTCCTAACATTTCTTTTGTGAGTGAATGGTTATATCAGTGTACAACTTCTTACACGTATTTGTTGAGTCCTCTTTACCTGTCATCCTAAAAAAGAAAGTTTGTTCATGTAAGTTTATGCTCAGTTATTAGATCTGATTAATTTAAGATTAAAAGTCTTAAAATAGATTTCTGTTAAATTTTTCTTATTTACCATAAAACATTGAACAGAGGGAAAGGAGTAGACCTAGTGAATGCAGCAGTCTTTCTTGCATTATAAATTACACACCTGGTGTAGTGAATTCAGCACATTTAAAATAAAAATAATTTTATGTGTTCATTTAATCATTGCACTTCTGATCATTTGTAGGCGAAACCTAACCAAACTGTCCCTGATCTTCAGCCACATGCTGGCAGAACTAAAAGGAATCTTTCCAAGTGGACTCTTTCAAGGAGACACATTTCGGATTACTAAAGCAGATGCTGCAGAATTTTGGAGGAAAGCTTTTGGGGAAAAGTAAGACTCAAAATAATGAATTTGAACTATGAAGAACTGAAGCTTGTGTTTTGGGTTTTTGTTTAGTTTTTTATTGATGGAATATTTAAAACATGGGAAACAGAAAAGTAATATATGTGTACCTACTTCCCAACCTTTTTTTGCTCTGATTTTTTTTTTTAAAAGAAATAAACCTTTGCAGTTCCGTTGAAACCCACGCTCTTTGACTGAATGCTCTTCTCTTTCTTTACTCATCCATTATGCTGTTAATGGACATTTACATTTCAAACTATTTGCTATTGCAAAACAGTGCTGCAGAAAGCAAAATTGTATTTGTCTTCATATGCAAGAGTTTCTCAATAGTTACATACCTAGAAGTGGGATTGCTGAGTCAGGGGGTTTCACATCTTCTGCTTTGCCAAATATTGCCTAATTGCTTTCCACAGTGGTTGTACCAGTTTATATTCCTATAAGTAGTGCACACATGTTCCAGTAGCTCTGCAATTTGACTAACACTGATGATATGAATTGGTATCATATTTTGCTTTATATTCCTAAATGACAAGGGAGCTTGAGCACCTTTTCACATTTGTCACCAATTAAGAGTCTTATTCTGATCTTCCTATTCCTATTCCTATTCCTGACTTGTCCATTTTCCTATTGAGTTGTTTGTCTTTTTCCTATTGTAAGATACTAACTCTTTGTTAGTCACTTACATTAGAGATATTTTCTCCTAGTCTACGGCTTGTCTTTCCACTTTGTTATATTGTCTTTTTGATATTCAGAAGCCTTACATTATATAGACAGATTTATGAGACAAGTTTATGTTTCTAAGTATTAATATAAATGTTCTTGAATATCCCCTGAAATTTTGGTTCAAAGAACTGAAAAGGTAGAAAACAATAAAATTTTTCAGTTGAATATACAGATCCTAATGTAAATCTCTCTTTAAATGCTTTCTTTCTTTCTTTTTAATTGAAATATAGTTGACGCACACTATTAAGTTAGTTTCAGGTATATACTACAAATTGATTTGAAGTTTGTTAAACGCTTGATTTATTTTAAAAAATCATGTTTAAACATTAAATATAGAATAATTAGTGATTTTTAAAAACTTAATTGAAGAGAATGGGAATGAGTTTAACTTTGTTCCTTTAACTTAATAACTAGCTACATTAGAAAAGAGTTTGAAACGCCACTTGTTCTCTTACTTTCAGGCAGGTGAATACATAAACTTTTCAAAGGCAATGAGATTTTATTTTATTTTTTAAGATCTTGAGAAATAGAAATCCCACAATATCTTTTGCTAGCCATATCTGGGGTTTAATCATTCTTATGTTAAATAGTTTCTTCTTCATCTCTATCAGAACTCTGTTCTTCCTGTACCTTAAGCCTATATTCCTCTAGTGAAGTCCTTGATAGTGTGGGTTCCTCAAAAGAACACAGAGTGTTTTATGTGCTTTTAAAAAGTTAAACACAAGCTTTCAGTTAGTAAAGATCTGGACACAGATTACATCTGTTATACAAAAAGGATAATCTTATCTCTCTTTCCAATGCCTTTCTAATAGAACAAATGTCTGAAGAAAGATGAGAAAGGGAATGAACTTATAGCATTCTGCCGAAGAAAAGTAGACAAAGATGTCTCTATTATTAATTTATTCATTAGAAAGTTAAGAAATGTATCATTTATGCCCTTTCTGTTCTCAATGTAAAATATAGTTCAGCTTCTTTAAGAAAATTGAAATTGATATTGAGAGCTTAATGTGGCTCTCTTTTCCTTGAATGTAGCAATGCCTGAAATTATCTGTTATCTCACTCTGCCTTCTCTCCTACCCCCACTCCCATCCTAGGACAATAGTACCTTGGAAGAGCTTCAGACAGGCCCTTCATGAAGTACATCCCATCAGTTCTGGGCTGGAGGCCATGGCTCTGAAATCCACTATTGATCTGACCTGCAATGATTATATTTCAGTGTTTGAATTCGACATCTTTACACGACTCTTTCAGGTAGGATACTAAAACGTTGGCTAAACTAGTTATTGCTATTTTTCTGAAGAGAAACCTTTTTAAAAAATAACATTTGGACATTTGGGATTTTGCCTATTATGAAAATAATTTTATTCATTCTAGAAACTATAGCCAAAAAAAAAAAGGTTAGAACTACTCTATTTTATATATACAAATTTTTTTTGTAAAAAGAATAACTATATAATCTGCTTTATTCCCCTCACATTTATAATCTTTCTCTATTATTAAATATTCTTCTTTGCATCATTTTAATGGTTGTAGAACATCCTAAAGATGGGTATAATATATTTAGTGAGTTCTGTTATTGAACATTTATGTATGTTTCCAGCTTTTTCTCCTATGGTATTGAAATTCTTGATTGTTACTATTGAGATGTATTGATGCTCCACAAAGAACTCACTTCTTTCTTTTTCTAAAAACAATGGGTGTATATGCCACCTTGTGTAAACCTTTATTTGAAACTTCTTACTTGCACATCTAGGCCTTGCCCTGTTTCTCTGTTTTTGTTTGTTGTTTAGCCTCACTACTGTTGGTTAGAGCTGCTTGGAAATTTTCTGAATTTCATTTTGTATAGTTAAGTTTCTCCCTATAAGCATGTGTAATTTTCTTCTTAGCTTTTCAGAGTTCTTATTTCCCAAACATGTTTGTCTTCCCTTAAAGTAACAACATGATTGAAAATATGTGACACTAAATGGAGAATTTATAATTGAGAATTCAGGTTGCTTTTCCTTTTGTTCTTCATTGCTCTGAGGCTGGTTGTATGTCTTGAGCCAAATGGTCTGATTGATCTCTTGTTTCCTTAGCCCTGGTCTTCTTTGCTCAGGAACTGGAACAGTCTTGCTGTAACTCATCCTGGTTACATGGCTTTCCTGACATATGATGAAGTGAAAGCTCGGCTCCAGAAATTCATTCACAAACCTGGCAGGTCAGTGCAACGAAGCAAAGAGGTTTATTCACCTGAACTTTATTCTCCTGTGACCTTTGCTGAAATAGAGGAAACATGATCTTTTACTAGTTCCCCAGTGACCACATTTCTGCGGCAGAATTGATATCTGTTTATCAGAGGAATTGACATATTCAGATACTATGATTTGATAAATGCTTTCAAGCCACTTAAGAATTGAGCTTATATGTCTTTTGCTTTTGGTCTGAAGCCATTAAAGAATCTATTATTGATGGTCCTTTTGATTTTTGTCTCTGTCTTGTCTTTCCACCCTAATGCAAGTATGTATATTAAAGATTTTGTTTCTCTCTGTTCTCAGTTACATTTTCCGGCTGAGCTGTACTCGTCTGGGTCAGTGGGCTATTGGGTATGTCACTGCCGATGGGAACATTCTCCAGACAATTCCTCACAATAAACCTCTCTTCCAAGCGCTGATTGATGGCTTCAGGGAAGGCTTGTAAGTACATACTGTTTGCCATCTGCTAGAGTCTAGGAACTTAGGGGCTGTAAAACTGCATCATTAATGACTTTATTCCAGGTTTCTTCTGCAGATAAAGATTCAGGACACATATTGACAGGTTATATTGTAGCCCCCGCTATTGGGGCTATTGGATTTTCAGGTTCAGTAGGACTTTGGTTTTTATTTTGGAAGGATTCCTTGAGTGAAATTATTTTTCTCTACTACTTCGCTTGTTACCCTGAGTAAATTTTGTCTTTCTTTTTTTCTAAATGTTAATTTATTTTCAAATCTATGCTAGATTTTAAAATATACCAATTAGCAGAAAACGTTACCTGTTATTTGACTAGCCAGCATCAGAATGATGAGATGTGCCTGATGGCAGCACGCTCAGTGGCCTTCATCAGCCTTCATCCTAACTTCGTGTTGATTCAGCAGCATTTCTTCAGGCTGTGGGCTTTTGTAACCTCTGCTAATATTTATGACTAAGTTCTTATTTATTCCAGAATTGCTATTCCTTTTGGAATTCAAATTGATTATCAGTTGGTAAGCACTAAAAATACTAACAGTTGACCAGGTATCAGAAAACGACTTGTGTTTTAAAGTGATTAGGAAAATCCATTTTCCATCATGCATCGTCTTCTACAGTAACACTGGAGCTGAAAGGGGTACTTCCCCAAATGGCAGAGCAGTTTGATGCTAGAAGCTTCCTGGTAGTTGATCTTGGTGGCTTAATTTGCTTCTTGTTACATTTCTTTTAAATTAACAGGCTTCTCTGGTGGTCCAGTCTTTAAGTTAGTGTCTCTCTGTGTTAAATCTGTAAACAAAGGTATTTCAGGTCTTTGGTCAAAGCAAATGTCATTTAAATTAAGAATTTCCACTTTGTGGCCATCCACAGACTAAAATAGGAGTTGGTAAACTGCGGCCCACAGACTAGGTGTTTTGGTACAGCCTGCATCTAAGATAGTTTTTCCTTTTTAAAGTGTTGTTAAAAAAACAACCAAAGAAGAATGTGTGGCACAGACTTATGTGGCTTGCACAGCCTGAAATATTTACTCTCTGGTACTTTACAAAAAAGTTTGTCAACCCCTTGATTAAAATAGAGAAAGAGTATCAGTGTTTGGAGAGTATCTTCTTGGAACTGATCTGTGTTATTTAATTTTTTTGAAGTACTAGTAAAATTTATCTTTGAGAGAATTCCTAGATAACATTTGTCTGTATTAGTAAGCAGTGATAAATTGGCTTCAGTAGAACCCCAAGATTGGTTACTCTTTTTATAGCTATTTGTTTCCTGATGGACGGAATCAGAATCCAGACCTGACAGGCTTATGTGAACCAACTCCCCAAGACCACATCAAAGTGACCCAGGTGAACTTTGTTTTAAATTATAACCATATTACTAGAGCCAAGCTTTTGTATAATACTTTACAGAACTGACAGTAGAATTATATTAAGTGATTGGAACACGTAAATTTTAAACCATTGACTAGATTAGTGAATTTAGGTGTGTGTGGCTTCTTTTCCTTTTTTAAAATAAATTTATTTATTTTAATTTTTTTGGGCTGCATTGGGTCTTTGTTGCAGCGAGCGGGGGCTACTCCTCGTTGCTGTGCGCGGGCTTCTCATTGCAGTGGCTTCTCTTGGTTGCAGAGCACGGGCTCTAGGCATGCGGGCTTCAGTAGTTGTGGCTTGCTGACTCTAGAGCATAGGCTCAGTAGTTGTGGCGCACAGGCTTAGTTGCTCCACGGCATGTGGGATTTTCCCGGGCCAGGGCTCGAACCTGTGTCCCCTGCATTGGCAGGCAGATTCTTAACCACTGCGAGACCAGGAAAGTCCTGTGTGGTTTCTTTTTAAACTGTGCTTCTTAAAATAGGGCCAAAGGACTTCTTTGGTGGTCCAGTGGTTAAGACTCCGTGCTTCCATTGCAGGGGGCACAGATTCGATCCCTGGTCTGGGAACTAAGATCCCACATGCTGCAGGGTGCGGCCAAAAAAAAAAAGGACCAAGACTAGGTGCTTTCTGTTTTAATTGAACACTGTTGTGACACTTTCATACAAGCAAAAGTAGTATTAAAAGTAACAGTTTTCAATTTTCCTGTTTTTAGCATTTACAGTTGCAGTCATTCATTCAACAGATATTTGCAATAGGCTGAATAATCTCTTAATTTCTTTTTAATCAAAGGAACAATATGAATTATACTGTGAGATGGGCTCCACATTCCAACTGTGTAAAATATGTGCTGAAAATGATAAAGATGTAAAGATTGAGCCCTGTGGACACCTCATGTGCACATCCTGTCTAACATCCTGGCAGGTATGGATCCAACCATGCTCTTTTCTCAGCTAAGTAATGACAATGAAGAATTGGGGATTATATATCCTTTATGGGTATAAAGAATGGCCTGGTTTGTGGGGTAGGTTCTAAACTTTTGATTCTTTTTTCGTTTCTAGGAAATGTATTTTTAGTGGACGAATATTTTAAGAACTTTCAGATGTGTCTATTACCATCTCCTGTTTCCTTTGCAGGAATCAGAAGGCCAGGGCTGTCCCTTCTGCCGATGTGAAATTAAAGGTACTGAGCCCATTGTGGTCGATCCCTTTGATCCTAGAGGAAGTGGCAGCCTGCTGAGGCAAGGAGCAGAGGGAGCTCCCTCCCCAAATTATGATGATGATGACGATGAACGAGCTGATGATTCTCTCTTCATGATGAAGGAATTGGCTGGTGCCAAGGTAAGCTTCAGTTTAAGAGACTGTGGCAAAGTCCATTATCAATTGTGTCCTGAAGCAATAGAGCACTTAATGACATCCAAAATACAAGGAGTAACAGTAGCTAATATTTATTGAACGTTTACTGTGTGAGAAAAGATGATGCTAAGTACTTTACTTACTTTAACTCATAATCTTATACTGATACATATTCATGTAACCATATGAGTAGATATTACTGTTCTCCTCATTTAGCAGTGGGAGAAACCAAGGCACAGTGAGGCTAAGGAATTTGCTGAAGGTCACACAGCTAGTTAGTCGAACCAGAATCTGTGGCCAGACATTCCGGCTTCAAGGCCCATGCTCTTATTGTCTGTATGCTAGAACTGGGCTCTATTCAGATAGCTTGGTAGAGAAAATGAGGGGTGAGTAAAAGAATTGGACCCATTTTGCTACTGTGAGCAGAATATTTTCTCCTTGCCTATTTTTCTAATGGAGTCTTGGCATTGGAAAGTTAGGTTTGGGCGGGAGAAATGAGGCACCGTTAACAACCAAATAAATGGCAACTACAGTGATTGGAGGGTAATAGGAGGTACCATACAGAAACTAAAACTAGAAAGGTCCTAGTAAAGATGGGAAAGATAAAGGCTAAGAAAGTATGTGAACAAGTTCTGTTACGTCAGTGGTAGGGTAAAACAGGGATTTATTCACTAATTAGAAGTAAGGCAGTCATTGAAGATTTTAATAAATACAGGGCAAACAGAGGTTCTAATATGTTGTCAGTTCTCTAGTTTGGACTGTTATAACTTCATAGGAGGCATTTTTTTTGTACAAAAGAAGCTTTCTTTTATACCAGCACCTGACTGCCTGGCACATAGTAGGTGCTCAATAAATATTGAAAGGATGGATTCCATCTCTTAAGTGATTGTATCCAGTGTATCTTTTCCTTTCTGTCCTCAATGTCACTGCCTTATTTCAGGCTCTTATAATCATCTGTTCGTCCCGCTTCCAGAGTCATTGATCTACAGCACATACCTTGACTACCTTATTCCTTTGCCTCACACTCTTTAATGACTTCTCATTACTTAATGGAGTAATAAGTCCATTCTCTTTTCTAGGCACTTTGCCCTGGTAATCCTTTCCACTTTGTATTTTGTAATCCAGCAAGACTGAACCACTAAAAATTTCTCCGTGCTTTTGTCTTGATAGTTTCTATGTAATTTAACTCAGTTTTCATTTCCTAGGAAACCTTTCCATACTCTACCCTGTTTCCCCCATGCCCAAGACCCACAAATAATCTAGGTCTGGCCAAGTGTTTCTGGGATGCTATGAATATGTCTGCCATAGAACTTATCACCTTGTAATATTATATTAAAAGTATTTCCTGGGAATTCCCTGGCTGTCCAGTGGTTAGGGCTCCACGCTTCTGCTGCAGGGGGCACCTGTTCAATCCCTTGCTGGGGAACTAAGATCCTGCATGCCACGTGGTGTGGCCAAAAAAAAAACCCAAAAGAAAGTATCCGCAGGGGATTGGGTCCTGGAGTCCCAGCAGATAAAAAAATCTGCAGATGCCCAAGTCCCTTATGTAAAGTGGCACAGTGCAGTGAATACAGTCGGCCTTCCTTACTCATTTGGGTTTGGCAGAATTCAGTTCCTTGCCGGTCGTAGAATTAAGATCCCTGTTTCCTTGCTGATTGTCAGCTGACGGTATTTTTTAGGGGCCAGCTACATTCTTTGGCTCCTGGACTCCTTTCCTCCTCCTTCAGTCATGAAGGTTCTCAACTTTTAAGGACTCATGTGATTAGATTGGGCCCACTTGGATAATCCAGGATAATTCCCCTATCTCAAGATCTGTACCCTTAATCACATCAGCAAAGGTCTTTTTGCCAAGTAAGATAACAGATTCGCAGATTCTAGGTTTTAGGGCATGAACATCTTCCTGTGGGAGAGGGGACCGTGATCATTATTCTGTCTACTACAGTCCATATAACAGAATGCTCTGCAGAGTGAACTCAGTTTACATATACTTAAGTGGAAAGCTGTCAATATGTATTAAATTAAAAAAACAACTGTATATTATATATAATATCACCTTATTTCTGTTAAAATTATTTAGTTACAAAAGAATTATTTTAACATGCATGGGGGGAAAATTGGATGACTACACATCACATTACTATTATTTCTGAGGCTACAGGATCAGAGGACTTTCATTTTATGGTATGTTTGAATTTTTCACGGTTAACACATACTACTTTTGCAAGCTGTTTGTTGTGCTGGTTAAGTAGCTCTCTTGAGTGCTATATGGGATAAGAAACCTAAGACAAAGGCCCAAAAGGAGATAGTAGTTTTATTTGGGAAGAGAATATATATACAGGTGAAACACTATTTAATACAAGCCAGACAGTGCACATTATTCTAAATTGTTGGGTACACAGTCTAAGTGCTATAGGACTTTAGAGGAAAGAAGAAAATTAACAGTTTTTTCTGTAGCTAATATATATAAATGAGATTAAATTTACTCATTTAAATAAAAGTAATAAATGCATACTGTAGGGCTTCCCTGGTGGCGCAGTGGTTGGGAGTCCGCCTGCCGATGCAGGGGACGCGGGTTCGTGCCCCGGTCCGGGAGGATCCCACATGCCGCGGAGCGGCTGGGCCCGTGGGCCATGGCTGCTGAGCCTGCGCGTCCGGAGCCTGTGCTCCGCAGCGGGAGAGGCCACAGCAGTGGGAGGCCTGCGTACCGCAAAAATAAATAAATAAATAAATGCATACTGTAAAAATTCAAGTAGAAAAACAAACAGCTTCATATATTGTTTTGCACTTGGCTATTCTATAATTCATTTAATCTCTTCTTAATGGACATTCCTGTTGTTTCCAGGCTTACACATATGGACGTTCTTTTGCAAGTCTGTCTGTAGGGTAAATTTCTAATAGTGGAATTGCTAGATTAGAGTATGTCCATTTAAAACTCTTTGAGAGAGGAGAGGGATATAATTAGTGGTGGGACACATGGGAATTTCAGAAAGCCATGGTGTTTCATTTCTTAGCTGAATTGTAGGTTCTACGTGTGTGTTTCATCTTTTATTATTCTTTGTACCTTATAGTTCATTATCTACTTTGTATGAATAAAATACTGGAATAAAAATATCTTAACTTTTTTTGGATAGACATTAAAATTTGTTCCCAATTTTTTGTCCTAAAGTCACTCCCAAAGTATATGAGACTATGAGAGTGTCTGTTTCGTCATATCCTAGTAGCTTGTTGTTGCTTTTTGCTGTTTGTTTCGTTTTTGTTTTTTTTTAAAAATTATTTTTGGCTGCATTGGGTCTTCCTTGCAGTGCACAGGCTTTCTCTAGTTGCGGCGAGTGGGGGCCACTCTTTGTTGCGGTGCGCGGGCTTCTCATTGCAGTGCCTTCTCTTGCTACAGAGTATGGGCTCTAGGCACACGGGCTTCAGTAGTTGCAGCACGGTGGGCTCAGTAGTTGTGGCTCGTGGGCTCTAGAGCACAGGCTCAGTAGTTGTGGCACACGGGCTTAGTTGCTCCGCGGCATGTGGGATCTTCCCGGACCAGGGTTCGAACCCGTGTCCCCTACATTGGCAGGTGGATTCTTAACCACTGTGCCACCAGAGAAGTCCCTGATTTGTTTTTAAAATAGTGAATCTAGTTTTTAAAAAATTCCATGTGATCAGTGCGCTTGGATTTTTTTTTTTTTTAAGTTTAAAAGAATTGCTAAAAGGCTTATAGAAATGTCAGTTCCCTGCTTCTACCCCCTCTAACTCCTGTGTCCCATTCAGATTTTTCGGTTCTAAAAGCTGTTCCTTAACCATATACTATACTGCTTTCTCTGGATTCTGCAATATTAGTTATCTGTTTAGAAAAGGATTTAAATGTCTTATCTCCCTCCTTCCTACTTCCTATCTTCCGACTATAGTTAATTTGAATGTTTTTTGGTTCTGTCAGTATTCAAGTGATTTTTGCTCCCTATTGTATCAAGTAATATACTACAAGGTGTTGATAATTGCTTTTGCTTTCTTTTACAACCTTCTGCTTTTCTGAAATAATTGATTTACTTTTATTTCCTTAGTGTTCAGTTTGTACCTGTCACGACCACGTCTTACCAAACATCCTCTTGATATGATTTTCTGTGGAGTAAATTCTATTAGCATATTAATATAGTAGATATTATGTTATATAGTATACTAATATATGGGAGTCTGCCATGTTTTGGCTCCAGTCTGGACTGGTTTTTCACTGGGTGTGCTGCATTCCATGTCACCCTGAGGTGTCTCCCCTCACCATCATCGTGGGACTTCATTGCCTCTTCTTTGTGTTGGAGTGCCTGTTTCTTAACTCCCATGTTTTTATATTTCTTGCTTTAACTTCCTTGTTTGGGTGGAGCATGCTCTCAAAATAGCTTTCTGTGAAAAGGTGAGAGGTGAAATTTTTGAGACGTTTGATATCTTAAAATGTCTCTATTCAACCCTCAAACTGACTAGGTACAGAATTCTAGGTTGAAAAAAAAATTTAGCTCTATGAATTGTTACAGCCTCAGTGACTTCTAGTTTCTAGTGTATTTTTGCTCTTTAGTACCTCCTTTCCCTCTATCCTCAGAAGCCTTTAGGATATTTTCCTTATCCTTGATTCCCTGAAAATTTAAGTGATTTGTTGGTTGGTTGATTGGTTATTAGTTTTCTTTTCTTTCTTTGGGCTAGCTATGCAGTGAATGCTTTCTATATGGATATTTATGTCCCTTAGGTCCTAGAAGTATTCTTGTATTATTTCTTTGATAATTTCGTCCCCGTATGTGCTTTTATCCTTTTCTGGAACTTTGTTGTATGTTGAGATAAAAAAACATCTCGTGGGTCGGTTATGATATTGAAACATGAATTGAAGAATATGATTAACTCAATCCTCTGCCCTTTAGGAATGAGAAGGAGGGATGGATGGTGGGAGGGATCAAAATAGGCAGAGAGGGCCTTCCAAATTGAGAAACAACTTGAACAAAGTTAGGGAGGTAGGAATTCCAACACAGGGCATTATGGAAAATGCTGTTGGTTAGGGAGACCAAATTAGACTTGAGAAAGCGAGGCAGGAAAGTGACATTTTGTGACATGGGAAAGTGGAAGTTACTGATGGATGGGTTTTGAACTAGTGAGTATTTAAGGATGGTTAAGCTGGTAATGGTGAGCAAAATGATTTGGTGAGATAAGAATCTAGAAGGGGGTTTTAATAAATCAGGTCTGAAGTTGGTAAGTAGAATGAAAAGGAAGTTATAGATATGAGATTATTTTATGGGAAAATCAACAAGATGCAGTGACTAGATATTGATGATGAAGTGAGAGTTAGTTTGACTAATCACTTTTCACTTCCTTAACCCTTGAGGTGTTTAGCCGCTCATGCTGCATTGATATGGAGCCCGTTTTCTTAAGCATGAGTAAAAGCAAGTAGCTGATGATGCAGCCTTTTTTTCCCTCATTCACCTCCCAGCATTAATGATAGGACTCAGTATGGGGATGGTTGTTTCTCTGTCACCTTACATAAGTGCTTGTAATACATATTTGCCTATTTTCCATCTACTTTGCTTTTAGGGAATGCAAATGTGAATTAGTATTTTGTATAAATTCTTGTATATCTCTTGACAGCTTACTTGGACAAGCTTATCAGCTACTCATCACCCTGCTGTAGGCAGGGAAATGGAAAAGGTCATACATTTATTTGTTTCTTTTGATTTGGCACCTCAATTTTTAGAATACAAATTGACAAAAAAGATTATCCCTTTTAATTACTGAATTGAAATAGCATTTCTTTGGAAGAACTAAAGATGCTTTTTAGTAATACCATTGATCATTTTCTCTTAAAAATCTCTTTTTTTCTTTTAATCACAATAACCCATGGAGAATTTATTGACTTTGATTTCTTTCCTCATTCTGCCCCTTAATCATTATTTTCCTAGGTGATTTGTTGAGAGGTTAATGTATGCCCCTTTCTTTTAATATGATTTTCTGTTTTTAATCTTGGAAAGATTTTTTTTCTTTTTCTGAAGAGGAAAATATGGGAAATTGTAAAGTTTTCTAAAATTATAAACTAGGAAGCTTTTTATGTAGCACATATTACATTTTGCCTGTAGCTTGCATCTGCATGGTATTTCCGTGATTGAGAGCGCCCTCTTCTGGTGACATAGAAATAATTCAGGAAGCACTACCTTAAGCCAAAGTCAGGCTCATTGGTATATTCTGTGTTCATGTAGTACTTGTTGTGTACATCTTTCAGAGGAGTTGAGAGATGCCGTTCCTCCAGACAAGAATAACCTATTAGGAAATTTTTTTGTGTTAGGTGGAACGACCTCCTTCTCCATTCTCCATGGCCCCACAAGCTTCCCTTCCCCCAGTGCCACCACGGCTTGACCTTCTACAACAGCGAATATCTATTCCTTCGAGTGCTTCTGGTCTTGGAACTGCTTCTAAGGTAAAGCATTATCCATTTCTACATTTTCTGATTCTTTGTTGTGTATTAGTGGGGTTTCATTGATTGCTTCCGTCATGCTTCCACAGGCTCCTTCTGGCTCCCTTCATAAGGACAAACCATTACCAATACCTCCCACTCTTCGAGATCTTCCACCACCACCCCCTCCAGACCGGCCATATTCTGGTGGAGCAGAAACACGGCCTCAGAGACGCCCCTTGCCATGTACACCAGGCGACTGTCCCTCCAGAGACAAACTGCCCCCTGTCCCCTCTGGCCGCGCTGGAGAAGCATCATGGCTGCCTCGGCCAATCCCCAAAGTACCAGTAGTTGCGCCAAACCCTAGTGACCCCTGGACAGGGAGAGAATTAACCAACCGGCACTCACTTCCATTTTCCTTGCCCTCACAAATGGAACCCAGAACCGATGTGCCTAGGCTTGGAAGCACATTCAGTCTGGATACCTCCATGGTGAGTCCTGATTTTGAAATTATTTCTCTTAATAACAAACATTCGTGGATGGCATTGAATGGGTCAGTTCTGTGGTATGTTTTGTACAGGATTCAAGGATAATATTAATCCCTACCCTCAAGAAGTGTATATGTTAATATGTTTGTTAATGCAATAAATGTGTTTCTGGGTGTGTATGCCATGAGTAGTGTAAATAGAAAACACTTCAGTTTTAAAGAAAGGAGAGATTATTTCTAGATAGAGCAATCATGAGGGCTTATGGAAAGAGTGGCATCTGAATTTGAAATATTCTTTCCAAAGTGGATACAGTTTTAAAATAGACCTACAATGACAGAAATGCTCAAGATGTATTGTGGGATAAGAAGTAGTTTAATTTGAGAAAAACAGAAATTTTGGGTATCAGAGTAGGAAAAGGGGCTAGAAAGGAGCATTGCTGCTAGATTAGAGCACTTTGTATACCCCCTCCCAAAAGAATTGGAATTTATTTGGTACAAATGAAGAGTACGTGAAGATTAAATTAGTGGAGTGATGTGACCAAAATGATGGTTTAAAGAGAGGAATCTAGGAATAGTATGCAGGATGGATTGGAAAGAGAATAGATTGAAAAAAGGGAGGTTAGCAGTCCATTGGATAAGCATGAGATAATGGGTCCAGAACGGGGGGTGGGAGAGGTATATTCCTTCTTTTGTTGGTTCGTTTATGCACTGAGCAAAAAAGTTTGCCCTCACAAAGTTAACATTCCACCGGAGGAAAGATGGAAAATGAACAAGATACGTTACAAAACATGTAAGATAGTGGATGCCGACGAATGCTGTGGAGAAAAATAGGGTAAAAACAGGGTATAGGGAAAGTTGGGATGGGGCAGGTACATGTAGGGATGGGGTACAATTCTGAGCAAAGACCTGGAGTAGTGTGGGGAGTGACCTGGAGCAACGGGGGATGAGGGAAAAGCAAGTGAGTTTGGGAGAGTCTATTTGAGGAATAACAAAGGGGTCTCATATAGCTGGTACTGGGTAAACAAGGGGAAGAATCCTGGTCTAGGAGCAGGAGGGGGAGCTGGTTTAGGTCGAGACTTTAGGGAGCATGAAACAAAGACCCAGAAAGGCTTGAAAGCAGTCAGTGGGTGGAAAAAAGGATGAAAAATCGCATACATACACATATACACATGCACACACCCCAGAGGTTTTGAACCTGGCTAACTAGCGACAGACATGTTGAATTTGAGATGAGCCATTGAAGGAAGAATTGTCCAGTAGGTAGTTAGAAATCCAAGAAAAAGATGGAATTGGAGGGTGAAGTTAAGAAATCCTGTGGTCCTTAAATGAACTATGTATTTCTTCATTGAAAGGGAAAGGGGAGGGTAACTTAGCATTCAAGTGGCATTTATGTGATAGGCAGTCTAATTAGTGAGAGTGGATTAGGTTTGACTTTCTGGTGGCATCAGTATGGAAAGATGTATAGATTTTTTAAGCTAGAATGGTATTTGTGCAGACAGCCAGTTTCCTCAAATCTTTCTAGAATTAAAACAAACAAAAAAAACCCATTTCCTAGAACTGTCTCCCTAACCCTTACATTTGAACTTTCAAATATACTTTTGTCACACATAATAATCCTTAAGCATGGCATTGGGGGAGAGGTCTGTGTCTGTATGATTGTTCTTGTTATTTTGAATAGATTAAATAAGAGGAGCTGCTTAGCTGTATTAAGAAGTTTCTTTTTTTTTTAACACTTTTCTTTCCAGAATACGAATAGCAGCCCGTTAGCAGGTCCAGAGTGTGAGCATCCCAAAATCAAACCTTCTGCATCTGCCAATGCCATTTATTCTCTGGCTGCCAGGTAAGTTTACTAAAATTATATTTCATACAGTAGAGTTGATACTTTTAAACAACTTATTTATAGAAAATTTAGAAAACCCAGAAGAGTATAAAGAAGAAAATTAAAATTGACCTGTATTTCCATTATGTAAAAATTATCATGTTTTGGACTGTTTCTTTCCATTATTTTCTCTGTGTATATGTACATAGATCAGTCTTGCTGGGGCTCATCAATTTTACTAATCTTTTCAAAGAAGCAATTTTTGTTGGGTTTTGTTTTTTGTTTTTTAAATATTAATTTATTTGGCTGCACTGGGTCTTAGTTGCAGCACATGGGATTTAGTTCCCTGACCAGGGATTGAACCCGGGCCTCCAGCATTGGAAGCATGGAGTCTTAACCACTGGACCACCAGGGAAGTCCCTAAAAGAAATTTTTAAAAAAGCCAACCGGGACACTTTCGCGGTGTGGCCAAAAACAAAAAACAATGAAAAGGTCGGCAGCAATCATTTGACCATATATGTGAGGATTTGTTGATACTTCTAGGCTTTCCACTCTATTCCATCAGTCTATATGTCTGTCTTTATGCCAACACCACACTCTTTTTTTTTTTTTTAATTTATTTTATTTAATTTATTTATTTTTGGCTGCATTGGGTCTTCGTTGCTGCGTGCAGGCTTTCTCTAGTTGCTGCGAGTGGGGGCTATTCTTCGTTGCAGTGTGCGGGCTTCTCATTGCGGTGGCTTCTCTTGTTGCGGAGCTAGGGCTGTAGGCGCGCGGGCTTCAGTAGTTGCGGCTCACGGGCTCTAGAGCGCAGGCTCAGTAGTTGTGGCGCACGGGCTTAGTTGCTCCGCGGCATGTGGGATCTTCCCAGACCAGGGCTCAAACCCATGTCCCCTGCATTGGCAGGCGATACTTAACCACTGCACCACCAGGGAAGTCCCTGGACAATTTTTAAAGTCTATTGAATTTGTTACAATATTGCTTCTGTTTTATGTTTTGGGGTTTGTTTGTTTGTTTTTTTTTTTTTGGCCGTGAGGCATGTGGGATCTTAGCTCCCTAACCAGGGATTGAACCCACACCCACTGCATTGGAAGGCAAAGTCTTACCTACTGGACCGCCAGGGAAGTCTGGAGTTTTTCTATTTGTGCAAAAAATGTCACTGGGATTTTGATAGGGATTGCATTTAATATGTAGGTCACTTTGGGTAGTACTAACATCTTAACAATATTAAGTCTTCCAATCTATGAACATGGAATGTGTTTCTGTTTATTTGTCTTCTTTAATCTCTTTCAGTGGTGTTTTGTAATTTTTTAAAAAAATTTATTTATTTTACTTATTTATTTTTGGCTGCGCTGGGTCTTTGTTGCTGCACACGGGCTTTCTCTAGTTGCGGCGAGCGGGGGCTACTCTTCGTTGCGGTGCACAGGCTTCTTATTGCGGTGGCTTCTTTTGTTGCGGAGCACCGGCTCTAGGCGCGCGGGCTTCAGTAGTTGTGGCACGTTGGCTCAGAAGTTGTGGATCGCAGGCTCTAGAGCACAGGCTCAGTAGTTGTGGCCCACGGGCTTAGTTGCTCCACAGCATGTGGGATCTTCCTGGACCAGGGCTCGAACCCGTGTCCCCTGCATTGGCAGGCGGATTCTTAACCACTGCGCCACCAAGGAAGCCCTATAATTTTTATTGTACAAGTCTTTCACCTCTTTGGTTAAGTTAATTCCTAAGTATTTTCTTCTTTTTGATGCCATTACGAATGGAATTGTTTCTGAAATTTCGTTTCCAAGTTGTTTATTGTTCATGTATAGAAATGCAACTGACTTTTGTGTGTTGACTTTGTATCCTGCTACCTCGCTGAGTTGATTTATTAGTTCTAACAGCTTTTTTGTTGAGTCTTTAGGTATTCTACATATAAGATCACATCATCTGAAAAAACGGAGATAATTTTACTTCTTCCTTTCCAATTTGGATGCCTTTTATTTCTTTTTCTTGCGTAATTGATTTGGCTAGAACTTCCAGTACTATGCTGAACAGAAATGGTTAAAGTGGGCATCCTTGCCTTGTTTGTGATCTTACACAAAAAGCTTTCAGTCTTTCACCATTGAGTATGGTGTTGGCTATGGGTTTTTCATATATGGCTTTTACTATGTTGAGGTACATTCCTTCTATCTATTTTGTTGAGTATTTTTATCGTAAAAGGGTGTTAAGTTTTTTCAGATGCTTTTTCTGCATCAATGAGATGATCATGTGGTATTTTTTTCTTTGTTGATGTGGTGTATTAGATTGATCAATTTTCATATATTTAACCATTCTTGTATTCTAGGTATAAATCCCACTTGGTAATTCATTGTATATAATCTTTTTAATATGCTGCTGAATTCTTTTTGCTAGCATTCTGTTGAGGACTTTTGCATCAGTGTTCATAAGGGATATTGGTCTGTAGTTTTCTTTTCTTGTAATGTCTTTGTCTGGCTTTGTATCATGGTTATGCTGGCCTCATGGAATGGGTTCCCTCTTCAATTTTGGAGAAGTTTGAGAAGATTTGGTATTAGTTTGTCATTAAATGTTTGGTAGAATTCACCAGCGAAGCTGTCAGGTCTAGGGCTTTTTTTGTTGTTGTTGGGAGATTTTTTGATTACTGATTCAATCTCCTTACTAGTTATAGGTCTATTCAGATTTTTTTTTTCTAATTTATTTTGTTTGTTTATTTTTGGCTGCGTTGGGTTGTCGTTGCTGTGCACAGGCTTCCTCTAGTTTCGGTGAGCGGGGGCTACCCTTCATTGCAGTGTGCATGCTTCTCATTGCGGTGGCTTCTCTTGTTGTGGAGCATGGGCTCTAGGCACACAGGCTTCAGTAGTTGTGGCACACAGGCTCTAGAGTGCAGGCTCAGTAGTTGTGGCGCACAGACTTAGTTGCTCCACTGCATGTGGGATCTTCCTGGACCAGGGCTTGAACCCGTGTCCCCTGCATTAGCAGGCGGATTCTTAACTACTGCGCCACCAGGGAAGCCCAAGTCCTCTGTTTCTTTACTTATCTTCTGTCCTCTTGTTCTGTCCGTTATTATGAGTGGCGTATTGAAATCTCCAGCTGTTATTGTAGAGCTGTCTGTTTCTCCCTTTAGTTCTGTCAGGTGTTACTTCATATATTTTACTGTCATGCGGTGTATAAATGTTTATAAGTTTTAAATCTTCTAGTGTATGTAATGTTCTTTGTCTCTTGTAACGTTTTTTGATTTAAAGTCTATTGTTTCTGATATTAGTATAATATCAGAGTCTCTTATAGACAGCATATAATTGGATCGTGTGTTTTAATCCAATCTGCCAGTCTCTGTCTTTTGATTGGAGAGTTTAACTCATTTATATTTAAAGCAATTACTGATACGGAGAGACTTCTGTCATTGTACTATTTGGTTTCTGTATGCCCTGTAGTTTTTTGTTGCTTATTTCCTGCATTACTGTCTTCTGTGTTTAGTTGGGTTTTTGTGGTGAAATGTTTAAGTTCCTTTTGCATTTCCTTTTGTGTATATTCTATAGATATTTTCTTTGTGGTTACCATAGGGATTACATTTAACATCCCAAAGGTATAACACTATAATTTGAATTTATGCTGGCTTAACTTCAATAGCATACAAAAACTCTTCTCCTTTACAGCTCCACCACACCCATTTTAGTTGTTGATCACAAGATTACATCTTTATACATTGTGTGCCCCTAGTTCTTTTAAACGAGTTCATGAACTAGTTCTTTTAAATGCATTAGTTTCCTAATTTATGCAGAAAAAGAGATTTGGAGTTACAAACCAAAGTTACAGTAATAGTGGCTCTTACACTTTCCCTTTAAATGTATTGCTGTCTTAAATCATGTGGAAAAAACCAGAAGGTACAGTTACAAACCATTGTTACAATAGTACTAGCTTTTATAATTCTCCATGTACTTACCTTTATTAAAGTTTTTATTTCTCCATACAGCTTGAAATTACTGTCTAGTGTCTTCATTTCACCCTGCAGGACTCACTTGAGCATGTCTTTCGGGGCAGGTCTAGTGGTCACGTACTCCCTCAGCTTTTGTTTATCTGGGAATGTCTTGATTTCTCCCTCACCTTTTTTTTTTTTTTTTTCCGATACGTGGGCCTCTCACTGTTGTGGTCTCTCCCGTTGCGGAGCACAGGCTCGGGACGCGCAGGCTCAGCGGTCATGGCTCACGGGCCCAGCCACTCCACGGCATGTGGGATCTTCCCAGACCGGGGCACGAACCCGTGTCCCCTGCATCAGCAGGCGGACTCTCAACCACTGCGCCACCAGGGAAGCTCCTCTCCCTCACTTTTGAAAGACAGTTTTACCAGATACAGGCATACCTTAGAGATATTGTGGTTTTAAGTGTGCAGTAGCATTATGTCTAAAAATATATATGTACATACCTTAATTTAAAAATACTTTATTGCTAAAAAATGCTAACCGTCACCCGGGCCTTCAGCAAGTCATAATATTTTTACAATAGTAAAATCAGAGATCACTGATCACTGTAACAAATATAATAATGAAAAACTTGAAATATTTTGAGAATTATCAAAGTGTGACACAGAGACTTGAAGTGAGCAAATGCTGTTGGGAAGATGGTGCCAGCAGCCTTGCTTGATATAGGGTTGCCACAGATCTTCAATTTGTAAAAAACACCATCTGTGAAGTGCAGTAAAACAAGGTATGCCTGTGTAGGAGTCTTGGTTGACAGCTTTTTTTTCTTTTAGCGCTTTGAATATACCGGCCCACTGTCTTCAGGCCTCTAAAACTTCTGATGAGAAGTCTGCTCATAATCTTATTGAGGATCCCTCGTACGTGATGTTTTGCTTCCTTCTTTATCTTTGTCTTTTGAAAATGTGGGTCTCTTTGAGTTCCTTTTCCTTGGAGTCTAATGAACTTCTTGGATGTTTATATTAATCATTTTGGGAAGTTTTTGGCCCTTATTTCTTCAGATATTCTCTGCCCCTTTCTCTCTCTCTCTCCTGGGACTCCCACAGTGTATATGTTGGTCCTTTGGTGGTGTTATGTCCAACAGCTCCCTTGGGCTCTGTTCAGTTTTCTTCAGTACTTTTTCTTTCTGTTTGTTCTTCAGCCTTGATAATTTCCATCGTTCTGTCTTTCAAGTTCATTGATTCTTTCTTCTCGGTGCTCAAATCTGCCTTTGAATCCCTCTAGTAATTTTTTTTTTTCATTTCCCTTGTACTTTTCAGTTCCAGAATTTCTTTTTTGTTTCTTCTTAGGTTTTCTGTCTCTATTGATACTTCCATTTTGTTCACATATCATTTTCTTGATTTTCTCCACATCTTCCTTTAAAATCTCATGGAAGTCACTTCAGCCAGAGCAGGAGGGGCTTACAACAATGCTGGGAGGTGCAACAACAGTGGTTGCTGCCCCTTTGTCAGCATCTCTGTGAACAGGAGCAGCAATCAGCAATCAGAACACAGATTCCCAATATTTGGAGGGCTGAGTCCTTTGTGCCACCCTGGCTCCTGCAAGCTGTGTGCAGGCTGCTCCAGGAACATTTGCACAGCTGCCTGCTATGTGGCAGGGTTGAGAATGGGTAGCTGCTACTATGCTAAGAGCTGAAATTAACAGCGATTTAGCCTCCCAGTCTTCACCTGGAAGTTACAAACCTTCAACAGACTCTAGAGTTCCAAAATAGTTACATCAGACAACTTCTACCATCTTCCCAGAATCCTCGTTGAGTATCTGCTTTTTGTTTGTTTGTTTTTGCGGTACGTGGGCCTCTCACTGCTGTGGCCTCTCCCATTGCGGAGCACAGGCTCCAGACGCGCAGGCTCAGTGGCCATGGCTCACGGGCCCAGCCGCTCCATGGCACGTGGGATCTTCCTGGACCGGGGCACAAACCCTTGTCCCCCTGCATCGGCAGGCGGACTCTCAACCACTGCGCCACCAGGGAAGCCCGTATCTCTTTTTGTTTCATTGCTTTCTCCTCTTTATTTTATTCTTCCAACTTCCTTTAGGTTTTATTCGTTATTTTTCTAGCTCCATGAGATGTGTGCTGTATTAATCTGCTCAGGCTGCCATAACAAAATACTATCTACAGACTGGGCAGCTTAAGCAGCAGAATTTAATTTTCTCATAGTTCTGGAGGCTGGAAGTCCAAGATCAGGATGTCAGCATATTTGGTTTCTGGTGAGGAATCCTTTACTGGTTTACATGCTTGCATAACCTTCTCAGTATGTCCTCACATGGCCTTTCCTTGATACATGCACACACAGAGAGGTAAAGAGAGCAACAGCAAGCTCTCTGGTGTCTCTTCTTATAAGCACACCAATCCTACTGAGTCAGGGGCTCATCCTCAGGACCTCATCTAACCTTAATTCGTCAGTTGTGGCCCCATGTTCACAGACAGCCACACTCAGGATTAGGACCTCAAAAGTAATTTTGGGGAGGACACAAACATTCAGTCCATAACAGATGCTGTAGCTGCATTCCACAAATTTTGATATGTCCTGTTTTCATTATCATTCACTTCAAAATGTATGGTTTTCCATTTGTGATTTCTTCTTTGACTCATCAGTTATTTATGTGTTGCCTGATTTTCAAACATTGGAAGATTTTCTGGTTACTCTTCTGTTACTGCTTCCTAGTTTCATTCCAGTGTGGTCAGAAACCATACTCTGTGATTTCAATTTGTGCTATTTGTTGAGACCTTTATTGACTAGTTTATGGTAAATTCCATACATATTACTACCTTCATTTTATAAAAATGTATATTCTGCAGTTGTTGGGCACAGCATTCTGTATGTGTCATTTTTTAATTGTATTCAACTATACTATCTTCCTGCTGATTTTTTTTTTTTAAGTCTACATGTTCTGTCAAATACCAAGAGGAGTGTGTTAAATTCTCCCCCTATAATTGTGGGTTTCTCTTTTTTCCTTTAGGTCTATCAGTTTGTATTGTATATGTATTTAGTATATGTAATTAGGATACATAGAAATTTAGAATTATCAACTAAATGATAATTGTTTTGATTATTCCATTTACTCTCTAGTTCTGCTTCTAACCGGCTTTAGTCTGTTTTTACTTATATTAAAATGGCCACATCAGCTCTCTTGTAGTGTTTGCATGATCTTTTTCCATCGTTTAACTTTCAACTTTTCTGTGTCCTCATTGAAGTTATGTTTCTCGTAAGTAGTATATACTTGTTGGCTTTCTTCCCCCCTAAATCCAGTCTAGCATTTTTTTTTTGTTTGTTTAAAAATAATTGGAATATTTGTTCCTACTCTTTTCTCCATTTTCCCCATCTTTTCTGTGTTCATTTTTTCCTACTTTCTTTCTTTGGGATTAAAGTATTTTTTATTATACCGTTTCACTCCTAATACTCTTTTAACAGTTACCTTAGGGATTCCAACATATCCCTTTGACTCATTAGAGTCTACTTTGAATCAGTCCCTCTTAACACTTCCTGGACATTTAAATTTCCCACATATTTATACTATAGCACTCCTCATTTCTTCCTGCTTTACCACACTTCCACCTGGAACCTTTTTCCTTCTGCCCAAATCACTTCCTTTAGAGAGACAGGGTGTGGCGGGGAGAGAAAGAGGAGGGGCTGTTAGTGTATCTTCTATTAATGGATTCTCTCAAATTTTGCTTGACTTAAAATATCTTTTATTTCACTTTCGTTTTTTTTAAGATATTTTCACTAAACATAGTACACTTGACCCTTGAACAACTTGGGGGTTAGGGACGCTGACCCTCCCCGCAGTGGAATATCCAGATATAACTACAGTGGGCCCTCTGTATCCACAGTTTCACATCTGCAGAATCAGCCAACTGTGGCTTGTGTCGTACTGTAGTATGTATTTATGGGGAAAAATCTGGGTAAAAGTGGACCCGTGCAGTTCAAGCACATGTTGTTCAGAGGTCAGCTGTATTCTGAACTGGAGTTATTTTCTTTCAGCACTTTAAAAATATCATCCCACTGCCCTCTGACTTTCATTGTTTCTGTTGGAAAATTAGCGTAATGTTGCCCCTTTAAGGGCATGATTCTTTTTCTGACTACTTGTAAAACCTTTTTGTTTTTGGATCCCAGCAGTTTCACTATAATGCGTCTGTGTAGTTTTCTTTTTTTTTTTTTTTTTTTAACATCTTTATTGGAGTATAATTGCTTTACAATGGTATGTTAGTTTCAGCTTCACAACAAAATGAATCAGTTATATATACACATATGTTCCCATATCTCTTCCCGCTTGCGTCTCCCTCCCTCCCACCCTCCCTATCCCACCCCTCCAGGCGGTCACAAAGCACCGAGCTGATCTCCCTGTGCTATGCGGCTGCTTCCCACTAGCTATCTACCTTACGTTTGGTAGTGTATATATGTCCATGCCTCTTTATCGCTTTGTCACCGTTTACCCTTCCCCCTCCCCATAGCCTCAAGTCCATTCTCTAGTAAGTCTGTGTCTTTATTCCTGTTTCACCCCTAGGTTCTTCATGACATTTTTTTTTTTTCTTAAATTCCATATATATGTGTTAGCATACGGTATTTGTCTCTCTCTTTCTGACTTACTTCACTCTGTATGACAGACTCTAGGTCTATCCACCTCATTACAAATAGCTCAATTTCGTCTCTTTTTATGGCTGAGTAATATTCCATTGTATATATGTGCCACATCTTCTTTATCCATTCATCCGATGATGGACACTTAGGTTGTTTCCACCTCTGGGCTATTGTAAATAGAGCTGCAATGAACATTTTGGTACATGACTCTTTTTGAATTATGGTCTTCTCAGGGTATATGCCCAGTAGTGGGATTGCTGGGTCATATGGTAGTTCTATTTGTAGCTTTTTAAGGAACCTCCATACTGTTTTCCACAGTGGCTGTATCAATTTACATTCCCACCAGCAGTGTAAGAGGGTTCCCTTTTCTCCACACCCTCTCCAGCATTTATTGTTTCTAGATTTTTTGATGATGGCCATTCTGACTGGTGTGAGATGATATCTCATTGTCGTTTTGATTTGCATTTCTCTAATGATTAGTGATGTTGAGCATTCTTTCATGTGTTTGTTGTCAGTCTGTATATCTTCTTTGGAGAAATGTCTATTTAGGTCTTCTGCCCATTTTTGGATTGGGTTGTTTGTTTTTTTGTTATTAAGCTGCATGAGCTGCTTGTAAATTTTGGAGATTAATCCTTTGTCAGTTGCTTCATTTGCAAATATTTTCTCCCATTCTGAGGGTTGTCTTTTTGTCTTCTTTATGGTTTCCTTTGCTGTGCAAAAGCTTTTAAGTTTCATTAGGTCCCATTTGTTTACTTTTGTTTTTATTTCCATTTCTCTAGGAGGTGGGTCAAAAAGGACCTTGCTGTGATTTATGTCATAGAGTGTTCTGCCTATGTTTTCCTCTAAGAGTTTGATAGTTTCTGGTCTTACATTTAGGTCTTTAATCCATTTTGAGCTTATTTTTGTGTATGGTGTTAGGGAGTGATCTAATCTCATACTTTTACATGTAGCTGTCCAGTTTTCCCAGCACCACTTATTGAATAGGCTGTCCTTTCTCCACTGTACATTCCTGCCTCCTTTGTCAAAGATAAGGTGACCATATGTGCGTGGGTTTATCTCTGGGCTTTCTATCCTGTTCCATTGATCTATATTTCTGTTTTTGTGCCAGTACCATACTGTCTTGATTACTGTAGCTTTGTAGTATAGTCTGAAGTCAGGAAGCCTGCTTCCTCCAGCTCCATTTTTCGTTCTCAAGATTGCTTTGGCTATTCGGGGTCTTTTGTGTTTCCATACAAATTGTGAAATTTTTTGTTCTAGTTCTGTGAAAAATGCCAGTGGTAGTTTCATAGGGATTGCATTGAATCTGTAGATTGCTTTGGGTAGTAGAGTCATTTTCACAATGTTGATTCTTCCAATCCAAGAACATGGTATATCTCTCCATCTATTTGTATCATTTTTAATTTCTTTCATCAGTGTCTTATAATTTTCTGCATACAGGTCTTTTGTCTCCTTAGGTAGGTTTATTCCTAGATATTTTATTCTTTTTGTTGCAATGGTAAATGGGAGTGTTTTCTTGATTTCACTTTCAGATTTTTCATCCTTAGTGTATAGGAATGCCAGAGATTTCTGTGCATTAATTTTATATCCTGCTACTTTACCAAATTCATTGATTAGCTCTAGTAGTTTTCTGGTAGCATCTTTAGGATTCTCTATGTATAGGATCATGTCATCTGCAAACAGTGACAGCTTTACTTCTTCTTTTCCAATTTGGATTCCTTTTATTTCCTTTTCTTCTCTGATTGCTGTGGCTAAAACTTCCAAAACTATGTTGAATAAGAGTGGTGAGAGTGGGCAACCTTGTCTTGTTCCTGATCTTAGTGGAAATGCTTTCAGTTTTTTCACCATTGAGGACGATGTTGGCTGTGGGTTTGTCATATATGGCCTTTATTATGTTGCGGAAAGTTCCCTCTATGCCTACTTTCTGCAGGGTTTTTATCATAAATGGGTGTTGAATTTTGTCAAAAGCTTTCTCTGCATCTATTGAGATGATCATATGGTTTTTCTCCTTCAATTTGTTAATATGATGTATCACGTTGATTGATTTGCGTATATTGAAGAATCCTTGCATTCCTGGAATAAACCCCACTTGATCATGGTGTATGATCCGTTTAATGTGCTGTTGGATTCTGTTTGCTAGTATTTTGTTGAGGATCTTTGTATCTATGTTCATCAGTGATATTGGCCTGTAGTTTTCTTTCTTTGTGACATCCTTGTCTGGTTTTGGTATCAGGGTGATGGTGGCCTCGTAGAATGAGTTGGGGAGTGTTCCTCCCTCTGCTATATTTTGGAAGAGTCTGAGAAGGATAGGTGATAGCTCTTCTCTAAATCTTTGATAGAATTCGCCTGTGAAGCCATCTGGTCCTGGGCTTTTGCTTGTTGGACGATTTTTAATCACAGTTTCAATTTCAGTGCTTGTGATTGGTCTGTTCATATTTTCTATTTCTTCCTGATTCAGTCTTGGCAGGTTGTGCCTTTCTAAGAATTTGTCCATTTCTTCCAGGTTGTCCATTTTATTGGCATAGAGTTGCTTGTAGTAATCTCTCATGATCTTTTGTATTTCTGCAGTGTCAGTTGTTACTTCTCCTTTTTCATTTCTAATTCTATTGATTTGAGTCTTCTCCCTTTTTTTCTTGATGAGTCTAGCTAATGGTTTATCAATTTTGTTTGTCCTTTCAAAGAACCAGCTTTTAGTTTTATTGATCTTTGCTATCGTTTCCTTCATTTCTTTTTCATTTATTTCTGATCTGATTTTTATGATTTCTTTCCTCCTGCTAACTTTGGGGTTTTTTTGTTCTTCTTTCTCTAATTGCTTGAGGTGCAAGGTTAGGTTGTTTATTCGAGATGTTTCCTGCTTCTTAAGGTGGGCTTGTATTGCTATAAACTTCCCTCTTAGAACTGCTTTTGCTGCATCCCACAGGTTTTGGGTCGTTGTGTCTCCATTGTCATTTGTTTCTAGGTATTTTTTGATTTCCTCTTTGATTTCTTCAGTGATCACTTCATTATTAAGTAGTGTATTGTTTAGCCTCCATGTGTTTGTATTTTTTACAGATCTTTTCCTGTAATTGATATCTAGTCTCATGGCGTTGTGGTCAGAAAAGATACTTGATACAATTTCAATTTTCTTAAATTTACCAAGGCTTGATTTGTGACCTAAGATATGATCTATCCTGGAGAATGTTCCATGGGCACTTGAGAAAAATGTGTATTCTGTTGTTTTTGGATGGAGTGTCCTATAAATATCAATTAAGTCCATCTTGTTTAATGTATCATTTAAAGCTTGTGTTTCCTTATTTATTTTCATTTTGGATGATCTGTCCATGGGTGAAAGTGGGGTGTTTAAGTCCCCTAGTATGAATGTGTTACTGTCGATTTCCCCTTTTATGGCTGTTAGTATTTGCCTTATGTATTGAGGTGCTCCTATGTTGGGTGCATAAATATTTACAATTGTTATATCTTCTTCTTGGATCGATCCCTTGATCATTATGTAGTGTCCTTCTTTGTCTCTTTTAATAGTCCTTATTTTAAAGTCTATTTTGTCTGATATGAGAATTGCTACTCCAGCTTTCTTTTGGCTTCCATTTGCATGGAATATCTTTTTCCATCCCCTTACTTTCAGTCTGTATGTGTCTCTAGGTCTGAAGTGGGTCTCTTGTAGACAGCATATATAAGGGTCTTGTTTTTGTATCCATTCAGCTAATCTGTGTCTTTTGGTGGGAGCATTTAGTCCATTTACATTTAAGGTAATTATCGATATGTATGTTCCTATTCCCATTTTCTAAATTGTTTTGGGTTCGTTATTATAGGTCTTTTCCTTCTCTTGTGTTTCTTGCCTAGAGAAGATCCTTTAGCATTTGTTGTAAAGCTGGTTTGGTGGTGCTGAACTCTCTCAGCTTTTGCTTGTCTGTAAAGGTTTTAATTTCTCCATCAAATCTGAATGAGATCCTTGCTGGGTAGAGTAGTCTTGGCTGCAGGTTTTTCTCCTTCATCACTTTCAGTATGTCCTGCCACTCCCTTCTGGCTTGTAGGGTTTCTGCTGAGAGATCAGCTGTTAACCTTATGGGGATTCCCTTATGTGTTATTTGTTGTTTTTCCCTTGCTGCTTTTAATATGTTTTCTTTGTATTTAATTTTTGACAGTTTGATTAATATGTGTCTTGGCATATTTCTCCTTGGATTTATCCTGTATGGGACTCTCTGTGCTTCCTGGACTTGATTAACTATTTCCTTTCCCATATTAGGGAAGTTTTCAACTATAATCTCTTCAAATATTTTCTCAGTCCCTTTCTTTTTCTCTTCTTCTTCTGGAACCCCTATAATTCGAATGTTGGTGCGTTTAATGTTGTCCCAGAGGTCTCTGAGACTGTCCTCAGTTCTTTTCATTCTTTTTTCTTTATTCTGCTCTGCATTAGTTATTTCCACTATTTTATCTTCCAGGTCACTTATCCGTTCTTCTGCCTCAGTTATTCTGCTATTGATCCCATCTAGAGTACTTTTAATTTCATTTATTGTGTTGTTCATCATTGCTTGTTTCATCTTTAGTTCTTCTAGGTCCTTGTTAACTGATTCTTGCATTTTGTCCATTCTATTGTCCATTCTATCTCCAAGATTTCGGATCAACCTTACTATCATTATTCTGAATTCCTTTTCAGGTAGACTGCCTATTTCCTCTTCATTTGTTAGGTCTGGTGGGTTTTTATCTTGCTCCTTCATCTGCTGTGTGTTTTTCTGTCTTTTCATTTTGCTTATCTTACTGTGTTTGGGGTCTCCTTTTTTGCAGGCTGAAGGTTCGTAGTTCCTGTTGTTTTTTGTGTCTGTCCCCAGTGGCTAAGGTTGGTTCAGTGGGTTGTGTAGGCTTCCTGGTGGAGGGGACTAGGGCCTGTGTTCTGGTGGATGAGGCTGGATCTTGTCTTTCTGGTGGGCAGGTCCACGTCTGGTGATGTATTTTGGGGTGTCTGTAGACTTATTATGATTTTGGGCAGCCTCTCTGCTAATGGGTGGGGTTGTGTTCCTGTCTTGCTAGTTGTTTGGCATAGGATGTCCAGCCCTGTAGCTTGCTGGTCGTTGAGTGAAGCTGGGTGCTGGCGTTGAGATGGAGATCTCTCGGAGATTTTTGCTGTTTGATATTATGTGCAGCTGGGAGGCCTCTTGTGGACCAGTGTCCTGAAGTTGGTTCTCCCACCTCAGAGGCACAGCACTGACTCCTGGCTGCAGCCCCAAGAGCCTTTCATCCACAGGGCTTCTTAATTTGGGATGATTCGTTGTCTATTCAGGTATTCCACAGATGCAGGGTATATCAAGTTGATTGTGGAGCTTTAATCCGCTGCTTCTGAGGCTGCTGGGAGAGATTTCCCTTTCTCTTCTTTGTTCTCACAGTTTCCAGGGGCTCAGCTTTGGATTTGGCCCCGCCTGTGCGTGTAGGTCGCCGGAGGGCGTCTGTTCTTTGCTCAGACAGGACGGGGTTAAAGGAGCCGCTGATTCGGAGGCTCTGGCTCACTCAGGCCGGGGGGTAGGGAGGGTCACGGAGTGTGGGGCGGGCCTGCGGCGGCAGAGGCCGGCGTGACGTTGCAGCCTGAGGCGCGCCGTGCGTTCTCCCGGGGGAGTTGTCCCTGGATCCCGGGACCCCGGCAGTGGCGGGCTGCACAGGCTCCCCGGAAGGGCGCGTGGCCAGTGACCTGTGTTCGCACACAGGCCTCCCGGTGGCGGCAGCAGCGGCCCTAGCCACGTCCGTCTCTGGGCTCCGCACCCCTAGCCGCGGCTAGCGCCCGTCCCTGGAGCTCTCTCAAGCAGCGTTCTTAATCCCCTCTCCTCATGCACCAGGAAACAAAGAGGGACGTAAAAGTCTCTTGCCTCTTCGGCAGGTCCAGACTTTTCCCCGGACTCTCTCCCGGCTAGCCGCGGTGCACTAACGCCCTGCAGGCTGTGTTCACGCCGCCAACCGCAGTCCTCTCCTGGCGCTCCGACAAAAGCCGGAGCCTCAGCTCCCAGTCCCGCCCGCCCCCGCGGGCGAGCAGACAAGCCTCTCGGCTGGCGAGTTCCGGTCGGCCTGATCCTCTGCGCTGGAATCTTTCCGCTTTGCCCTCCGCACCCCTGCTGCTGTGCTCTCCTCCGCGGCTCCCAAGCTCCCCCACTCCGCCTCCCGAAGTCTCCACCCGCGAAGGGGCTTCCTAGTGTGTGGACACTTTTCCTCCTTCACAGCTCTCTCCCGCTGGTGTAGGACCCGTCCCTACCCTTTTGTCTCTGTTTAGTTTTTTCTTTTGCCCTAACCAGGTACGTGGGGGGTTCCTTGCCTTTTGGGAGGTCTGAGGTCTTCTGCCAGCGTTCAGTAGGTGCTCCGTAGGAGTTGTTCCACGCGTAGATGTATTTCTGGTGTATCTGTGGGGAGGAAGGTGATCTCCGCGTCTTACTCTTCCGCCATCTTCCCGGAAGTCTCCTGTAGTTTTCTTTATATTTATCCTTCTAAGGTTTGTAGAGTTTATGGATTTTGTCATTGGATGTTTTTAATCAGTTTTAGAAAATCTCAGCCACTGGGAATTCCATGGCGGTCTAGTAGCTAGGGCTCTGCACCCTCACTGCCGAGGGCCCAGGTTCAATCCCTGGTCGGGAAGTAAAATCCCACAAGCCGGGCAGCGCGGCCAAAAAAAAGAAAAGGAAGAAGAAAGAAAGAAAAATTCAGCATAGAAAATCTCAGCCACTATTTCTTTTTTCTTTTTTAAAAAATTTTTATTGGAGTGTAATTGATTTACAATGTTGTGTTAGTTTCAGGGGTACGCTGTTTCTTAAAATACACTGAATAGTGCAGTCTCTTTCTCCTCTCGCTCTGTGACTCCAGTTACCTGAAAGTTCTACCTTTTCACCACACCTCATATAGCTCTTATGCTCATTTTTGTGTTTTCCATTCTTTTTCCTCTCTTTAGTTGAATCTGAATAGTTTCTGCTCTATTTCAGTTCCCTAATCTTCTGTTTTGCAGTTTCTAATCTGCCCCAGGATCCATCCATTGTATTTACAAATACTGTGTTTTTAGGTCCTAGAATTTCCATGTGAATTAAAAAAAAAAAATTATTCTGTAGTTTTCTAATAAAATTCTCCATCCTCTGTTTTAATGGAATATATAAATTATAATTATTTTAAAGGCCATGTCTGTTACCTCCAACTTTGTCTCTCTAGTTTGGCAAGACAACCAAAGTACTACTACTTTTTGCCTGGTTTCTCAGAATCTAGTCCCACTCATACGTGGTTTAAGGATTCGCAGTAGCTCTGGGGAAAATTACAGGCAGAATTTTAAACCTACTTCTCTACTGTTCCCTTCTCCAGGATTTTTGACCCCTCGTGCCTTGGCCCAAATTCCAATCCCTCTCTCCTCAGTCTCTTGAAACTACCTTGAAACCCCAAGTTCAGAACCCCTAATATGGGGCTTACTGTAGTGTATTCTCCTTTTCTCTGGAATCTTGGCCTCTCAAATCTTGGCTGCCTGGTTGCTCTCCAATGCCTTCTTTCTTTTGCATATTTTCCTGCTTTTATAGCTAGCTGTTCTAGGCAGACGGTTAGACAGTGCTTGTTACTTGGCCATAGCTACAGACATGTAAAGTGTATATATGTTTTAGATCAAGATGTAGTTTTATGTTTTCCCTTTTTTTAAACTTAGCATTATATCTTGGGCATTTCTTCCTATCAGTTAAAAAGTTCTTCAAAATCCTCACTTTATTTTTTTTTTGATATTTATTTATTTATTTGGTTGCATGGGGTCTTAGTTGCAGCAGGCAGGCTCCTTAGTTGCGGCTCACAGACTCCTTAGTTGCAGCACGTGGGCTCCTTAGTTGTGGCGGGTGGGCTCCTTAGTTGCAGCTCCAGAGCTCCTTAGTTGCGTCTTTCAGGCACCTTAGTGGTGGCACACGGACTCTTTAGTTGTGGCATACATGTAGGATCTAATTCTCTGACCAGGGATTGAATGTGGGCCCCCTGCTTTGGGAGTGCAGAGTCTTATCCACTGTGCCACCAGGGAAGTCCCCAAAATCCTCACTTTTAATTATTGCATATTATTATGTAATGTGGCTGTAATATCATCTATTTAATCATTCCCTGTTGTCTATTTATTTTGTTTAAAAGCTTTTACTGTAATAACTTTGCTTCAGTGAACATCTTTTTACATAGCCAGAGATGCAGCCAAGGTAGAATTACTGTGACAAGAGAATGTGAATGGTTTAAAGTGTGTATTGCCAAAATGCTTAATGAGTAAGAGGTGCAATTGTATCTTTTTATTAACATCATCAACAAAAAGAATTAAAATTTTTGGATTACCCTTTTAATGATCCTTTTCTCTTTATGAAAATAGTATGTGTTAATTATAATAATATTTAGAAAACACAGATAAGTGATGCTAAAGAAATAAGTTATCCATAATCATACCACCTAGAGTCAGACCGTGATCAGCAACATGTGACATGCTCATTGCCAGTCTTGTGTATGGAATCATGCTGTACATGCTGTTTTTCACTAGGAGTATGTTGAACATCGTAGGATGTTATATATTTCTTCTACAGTGCTTTTCAAATTATTTCAGATAGTTGCAAAGCAGTTCATTCTTTTTGTTTTCTTTTTCTGTTTTTTATTCTTCATCTTCCAGACCTCTTCCTGTGCCAAAGCCGCCACCTGGGGAGCAGTGTGAAAGTGAGGAGGACACAGAGTATATGACTCCTTCCTCTAGGCCTGTGGGACTTCAAAAGCCAGAAGTGAAGTGGCCTCTGGAGACAACCCAGAGTTCACGGTAGGTTCACAACAATCCTATTTGGGAATTCAGTTGACACCAACTCACCTGTTTGGCTTGCTGCCTGCACATAGCATTACCCAGCCAGAAATGAAGCAGAAAGGTGTGTAACCTCTAATGTTTTAAGCTTCTTGCAGCTGTAAGCAATTCCACTTAATGTTTCTTCAACATCACAGTAATTTCAAAAACATACACAGCTACTACTAGTAACAAGAGTCAATCTTTTGATATGTACTAGTGATACTGGCAAGAGGAGGATGGAGATTCTTGATAGAATCAGGGTCTAGAGAAGTTGTGAATAGGTATATCTTAATAAGTTTGCGGATAACAGAGTTCTGTTTCTGAAGATCATTATGACTTTCCTTCTGGTCCAGAGCCTGTGATTGTAACCAGCAGATCGATAGTTGTACATACGAAGCAATGTATAATATTCAGTCCCAAGCGGCACCGTCTGTCACAGAGAGCGGCACCTTTGGTGAGTAGTCGTTCTGCTACGTTAACAATCATTGATGTGCCGGAGGAATGAGCCTGTAATGTTTGGCCAATGAGAACTTGACCTACGCGGAATATTCGTAAATAATTTTCTTGGCAAAATACCTTTGATCTATGGCAGTAAAACCACCTCCTCTGTTTTATTTCCCATTTACACAGCTAGTTCCTTTTGTGTTTTTCATCCTTCTAGGGCCTGGAGGCCTTTGTGTTATATGGCTTGGATCGGCAGTGCTGACAGCTAGCTCCCTCTTATTCCCATTGCTTTTCAACACTGATGAAATTCTTGTGTGTGTGGGTGGTGAATACTCAATTCCCATACTAACTAGCTTACCAAGTTGAAAGTTCAGGAAGGCAGTGCACACAACAGGGCCCTTTGGCTGATCTTCCAAGGTGAACTGCAGATGAAAATGTTGAATGAATGCTATAAAGTGGTGCTTGAGTCTTGGACATCAGTGACTGTTAACCTTGGCAAGGGTAGCTTTTGACATGTCAGAAAAGTAGAGCTGCAGGATTGGTGCAGATCTTATTTTCCCTGTTTCTTTTATCTCTATGCACAGGGCCACACGGTGTTTGGCCCCTAGTGGTTATTCGGTAACCATTTGATTCCGTATGTGTTTGAATGAACGGATGCCCCCGTACTGAAATGTTAGAAGGTGAAGTACGTTGGAGAAAGAAGATAACTGCACAAACTGTTCTCTAGGTGAAGGGAATTTGGCTGCAGCCCATGCCAACACTGGCCCTGAGGAATCAGAAAATGAAGACGACGGGTACGATGTCCCCAAGCCACCTGTGCCCGCAGTGCTGGCCCGCCGCACGCTCTCTGACATCTCCAACGCCAGCTCCTCCTTCGGCTGGCTGTCTCTGGAAGGTGATCCCACAATGAGTGAGTCTCCAGGCTACCTTGGGTTTGTCCTGAAATGCTGTATGCCTTCTTATTTATACTGAAACAGAGATGACTGCCTGGTGACAGTAAGTCAGTAGCTGGAAGGAGTGGACTGAAGTGGGAGGAAAGCTGGTCCTGGGTCCCAAATTAGGAAGTTAAACTGTATTCAGGCTCTTGAGGATTTTGCCAGACTTAGAAATGAGGTTGTTCCTTAAACCCTGGCTCTTCCTGCACTGGGGGTAAGTATTAATAGGATTTCTGGCTCTTTTGAGCGTGCGTGATGACAGTAGTAATTCATTTTGATGGTTCAGACCACACTCTGGGCGCTGTCCCTGTCCCATTGGAGAGGAGGTGTGCCAGCTCTGGAAAGCACACTGAGTAGGCCTGGAGCCAGCCCGCATTTGAGCCTTGACTGTTAAGGACTGTTCTTCTTGCACCTGTGGCCGCCTGGGAGGGCAGCAGCCAGAGTTGCTGTCACTTTAGAAATGGAAGACAGCCTTCAGGACAGCTGGTGAAAAGGATACATGGCGTCCAGTTGCCCAAACAGGCAGTGGTCCCCACCCACCCAACCTTGTTTAATGCTTCTTCACTGCAACCTAGACTTCTTTCTGTTTCCTTATTTGTATAGGGAGAAGTTTAGCGTCTTCTCTGGCCCCTCAGAAGTGTTTTTTAACTAATTCAGGCAGTGATGTGTGTGAAAACTTGGTGCTCAGTGTAAAGCGTGGTGCAGGTGCAGGTGTTCTGTGTGGAGGGCAGCGTGGTCCCTGTCGGTAGGACAGGCGCGTGGTGTCTTTAGAAGGTTGTTGTGCTGCGAGGGGAGGAGGCTGTAGACAGAAGCCCTTGAAACGGTAAAACCCCGCCTTGTGACCGCACGTGTACCTGACGGACAGTAGGTCCGTAATATCTCGTATTAGCACATCGTTATCGGATGAGGATTCCCGCCCCGCCCCGAGTTGCAAACATTCTCTTTCCTCTTTCTTCCAGACTTCGCTGAGGGTTCCCAAGTTCCTGAGAGGCCACCCAAACCGTTCCCTCGGAGAATCAACTCTGAACGAAAAGCAGGTAGCTGTCAGCAAAGCACCGCCGCCACCTCACCGCAGCTCTCCAGTGAGATTGAGAGCCTCATGAGTCAGGGATACTCCTACCAGGACATTCAGAAAGCTCTGGTCATCGCCCACAACAATATTGAAATGGCCAAAAACATCCTCCGGGAATTTGTTTCTATTTCTTCTCCTGCCCATGTAGCCACCTAGCACACCCACTCCGTGCCGCAGCTTAGAGGACCGAGGAGCTGGGAGCTCTTGCTCGAGTAGCACCTAAAAGGGCAGAGAGGTTCCTTTGGAGACTTCACAATGAGGTCTTGCCCTGTGTGGGATATCACATCTGTGGTTCCAAGATTTCAAAGCAGTGGAATGAGAATGGAGCAGCTAGGATGTTTTATTATTTTACTTGTTTTGAGAGTGCATTTGAAGGTGTCCTTCAGTCCCTCCCCACTTGGAGAGAGTGTGGATTTTTAGTAAGTGGTAGCCTACCTGGGGAACGGTCCAGAAAGCAGTCGGAGAAGCACTGTGCTGTAAATCCTAATTGAGGACTTAAGACTTTCTTAGGTTAAGGATGTGGTTGTGTGCGTCTTGTCTGTCTGTCTGTCTGTCTGTGGTTGTGTGTGTCCTGTGATTATAAGATTTACCTGCTGTGTGTGTTAATCCCAGGCAGGGAATTAGCACAAGAGGTTTAAGAAGGAATCTTAAAGACTGCCAGCAACTGTGGTTTTATACCCAACCCCAGTGTGTATTACAACTCCAACACTCCCCTTTGGCTTGGATTATAATGTGCATAGCTGAAGTCTTGTACTTTTAAAACACCCTCCCTCTGTCCTTTCCTCAGTCTCCTCCCCCCTCCTCCTCCTTGGCGTCTTGTCATTGGCAGTGGGCTTGCTATGACCAGCCTTACTGAAGCCGAGCAGCTTATAGGATGTTCTTTATTGTGTGTGATGGTGTTGATTTGTTTAGTAGATAGGTGGGAAAAAAGTACTGTTGCTCTATCATTACGGTCCTGTTTGATACTCGCAGCGAACACTGGTCACTCCAAAGCACTGTTTCTATAGGAACATTGAGTCTGTTTTGAAAAAGGTGTTTTAGTTATCCTAATGACATAGTGACTGATTTGAGATAGAGGCCTTCAGATACATTCCACGCCCTCCCCAGAAAATAGTCTGTGGGAGTCGGTTGCCTTGGTGCCAGGTGTGTGTTCTAATGTAGGTCACGAGGTTTTCTACTTAATGGGAAGGGAGAACATTTGTTTCCAGCATGGCTTTCTGGCCCAAATACCATGAAGCTCTTAGGAAGCTCCATTCACACGCTCTTTACCTTGTTGTACAGAAAATGCACAAAACAGACAATAAAGATTTATCTCTTCAGTTTTTCTTCCCAGTGAATTTCAGCTTATATGGGTGTCTCCCTTTGAATATGAGCCAGGTTGTAGTTTCAGAGATGAGTTTTTCCTTTGCCCTTTAAGGAATGGGGGGAATACCACCCATGGTAGCACAGCATTCTGCTGGTAATTAGCACCAACCCTACCTTGGTGCCACCCTTGCTTTTCTCTTGTGCCTATGGCTTTGGGAATGTAACGTTTCCTTCTTCCTTTCCTTCCCCTTTCTTCTTCACGTTAGGTCCTATGTACTCTTTAGTGACTGCATTCCCCACAGTAATTAGACATCACTGGGTGTAATAAATGACTTCACTGCGGACAGACAACATGTGAAAAGCCCTGCAGCTTGTGCCATCGCCAGTTTGTAAAGAAGACTCAGAGTCTTGTGTGGGGCACCGTTGGTACGTTCCTGCAGATCCTGCCAAGATACCACTTGAGTTCAGTTAGTTCTCTGGCCAGGGCCTCTTACTGACTTCCCTATAGCAGTGTGTAACCTTCCTCCTTGTCAGAAGCAAGCCTGCACTTTGATAAATCTGCCTTCCTCACAATCTAAATCATGGTTTTGTCATGAGATCCAAAGAGAAATGACTTTCCTTACACCTGTTTTCTTTCCCATCTTGTCATCTTTGGACCTAAAACTTTATCTAACTCTTCTCTTGGCTTTCAGCTACTCCTAGGTCTTTTGATTTTCTCCTCTTGCCTCAGAGCCATTTATGTTCCCAGAGGAGATAGTTCAGGGCTTTTTGCTGACTTGCTGTGGTTACCCAGTGTCTCCTCTACGTGGCAGAAAATAATACAGCCCCCACCAGGTGCAGGAGGGCCTGAATCGCGATGGAGAGGGCAGAGGAAAGCGGCAGAGAGTAGGAAACAGTAACTAGCATCTCCTTCTCAAAGCCAGCGTAGTGTTTCACTTGTGGTAGCATTCAGTTTTGCACTTTGTTTAGATGTCGAAGGCCTAGACAGAGAGCTAGAGAAAATGACAGCAGTCTGCATACCTCTCCACACTGGAATTTTTCCTTGTCTGTAGATACTGCCCGTGGTCTGAAGATCTATCGAGAGAACAAAGCACTGGTTCTGCATATCTGTTGCCTTTTCAGAGTGCATCCCAAATCTTCTTTGAAGATTATGTCCTCACTTACCTAGGCTAAAGGCAGGTTCATCCTTTCTTTTCATAACGGAATACGCTTGAGGCGCGTCAGGTCAGCCCCCAAACTAGGTGCCGGATCCCTGTGTTGAACGTGGGGGTCCAGGTTGAACTAGGTGTGCACCATTGCATGGCTTGGTTCTTAGCTTGTCGGCCATGTATCTGTAGGTGTTCAGGGTCTAAGACCATTCTGTGAGGGGTTTTCTCTTTGGATGCTCTGAGGTCACGCCTGGGTCCACGCCTGAGATTGCCAGGTGAGGCTCAGGAAAGTTTTTGCGTGGCTTTTGTGTTGAGGATATTTCCAAGACTTTAACTTCTTAAATTTTCCTTTGACTAAGGCCCCGATAACCCATTCTTCGTCCTCCATTTGTATGGCAACTTTTAATTCTTTGGCTCTGCTGTGATTTTAACTAAAATTGACCTTTCACAAGTGGGCTTTGAATTTCGCCATTTTCGGCAAACACATCCCCTTTCCCGCTCTTAATTACAAATGGTTCCTCCTCTGTTACCTGTCAGGTAAGTAAGGTAAAAACCACTTTGATGTTTTCCTTTTTCTCAAGTGCACTAGGCTGTTCTGTTCAACCTGGCCTTCTGCTTCCCCACGTCTCCCTGGGTTGCTTTACACAGCGGCCTTGTTGCCGGGTGCCTGCTTCGCAGTACTTAATCAGCTGCACTTGCTGTACTCCTTCCATTGAAGTCAGGAGTTATCAAAGTGGAAAAACCCTGTGGGCTCAATGATATACCTCCCTTTAGGTAAATAATAGATTAGGCAGTTTATCGTCTCAGCATTTTTGTGTTAATATTTATATAAATAGTGATATATATCTGTGGATGGCCATTCTCTTCCACTAGCTCTCTCTGTCCCCCAGTCACTCTACATATTCTGCCATTCTTCTGTTCTTTTGCTCCCTATACAGACTCTCAACACCAGGACCCAGGGTGTGGGGAGGTACTATTAGTATCATTTAGCTGTTTTGTGGATTTAAAAAAAGAGTTGGGGGGTTGCTATTCCTCACACTTAAAATATTTATTTCCTCTATAGAAAGGTAAAATATATTTTATGGTCCAGTCAGCAATCTTCCACATGAATTTTTGTATATTTGCTTGCAAAATAGGGACCAGCTATATGTTCCCTTTAACAAGATGTAGACCTTTTTGTGTGTGATCAGCCATGGTGTTAGTGCAGAATATTCTCCTACCTCACATCATGCAAGGCGGAGGGATATAGGCCCTCTTCCCAAACTGTAGGCGGAGGGATATAGGCCCTCTTCCCAAACTGTAAGTCCCCCTTCTTGCTGTTGGCCTTTCTGACTCCGCAGTGACCCCTGCCTATGGAATAACGGTGTTCTGACTATTGGCTTGGCTCTAGCATTGTGTTTGTTCATTCAGCAAGTGTTTATGAGTGATTACCATGAGCCTGAAGTTTACTGATGTTGAGCGGTTGTACTTGGGCTGTCTAGCATGTGCATTTGGCCCTAAAATAGCCGTTCCCAATAAGATTGTGCAGGTTACATTCACAGCTCTCTTATGTAGACATTTCCTTATAGAGCTGTCCTGGTTAAAAATCAGTTCAAGACACTCCCATTAACCCCTATTGTCTTCCCATAGCTTTGACAATGTCTGGGAGATTCCTCCATGTAAATCTCATGGATACCCACCATTTTTATGTGTTTAAGTAGAATCTGTTTGGTGGTGGGTTGGTATGTCGGCTCAGAGTTGCACAATAGGGCAGTTAAATGTTTAAGTAAAGCATCTGCGTACAGACCCCTTTCCACTCTAGTGCCTTCCTTGATCTTTTTACTGAGCTGCCTGTACCTCTGATCCCCTTTATAAGGAAGTTTTCTTATCACCCTTCTGGGACCTCTCACCATCTCCCATTCTATATGGAACTTGTTTTCCAGTCCTTCAGCAACCTTTCAGCTGATCCTGTGTCTTAGAAGGGCTGAAGGTGTGCGAGAGGGATGGGCACCTGTTTCTGGGTCCTGATCTTCAACCAGTTGTTTGGTCTCCCAAGAGCCAGGCAGTAGCGTAGGTTGAACTCAGTCAGTTCTCAAAAACGTCAGCCTGTGTCTCTAGGGGTACGGAGCTTAGAGACCGTAGAACTTAGTATGAAAGTCAACACGTTATTATCCTCCTAGACCTTCAGGCCCTAGAAATTCTATCTAAAGTATTCTCAGTTGGCATAAAGCATTACCATTTCTACTTTGATCTCAGTCTGCATTAGCAGTCTCTCTTTAGAAATGCGTGTAGCCATGTAATGCACGGAGATGGATGCATAGTGGAAGAAGGTCAGGGCTGTATCTTTGACCGTCCTGTTGAGCAGTCCTTTGGATGCAAGAAACAGAAGGATTAAAGCAGGGGAAAGGACGGAATCATACGGATGCAGGGTATTTCCCAGAACCCAGGATAAGCGGTACAGTTGATTCTGCGTGGAGCTGAGAAACTTTGCAGCTAGTCCTTTCTCCTGCTCGTCGGTCTGTCGGTATGCATGGCCCCAACACAGGCACCCCAGTCCTCACGACCCCCAGCTCACCATTAAATGGGATCACCGTTTTAACAGATTCCCAGTGCCTCTTGGTTCACATTCTCAAGAAAGACTATGATCAGCCCAGCACATGGATCAGGTATCGACCCCCGACTTTGCCACACAGGGCAGAAGCGGCATGCTGGTTCAGATGGGAAGTAGGGGCAGGGGGAGGTTCTCAGGGAGGCGGGGATAGATACCCTAAAATACTTTACTTTAGTAGTAAAACTTACCATACTGCTCTTCTGAGAGTGGAAAGGCAGGCATGGGACTATGTCTGGGACTTGGAGGAAATGCTTAGGTTAAAGTTAATTTAGGTTACTGTCTTCTTGGTTGCTTTATTTCCTGTTTTTCTTCCCTTTATGAGTCTTGGCATCCAAGATTTCTTACCTCCCTCTTTAGGACCAGTTTCTCCTGTTCTGGAGCTAATCTTTTCTTAGGTGACATTTCTTAGCCTTCATTCAGTCTCAGGTTTCTAGCCTTCTTTGATTTCATTTAGAGAGCAGATCACAAATCCACTGAGGTCCCTACCCATGGACTTCTGGGCTCTCTTCAGGTTTTAGTGCTGAGAACATACTCATTCTATGGGCCCGTGGCCTGCCTCCCTCCAAGCCCTCCTCCCCACCCTTTTATCTGGTCTTTCCTCTATGAGGGGAGCTCTGCAGTAATATTCTTAGGCAGGCCTTCCGAGGTACCTCAGAAACTACTTTGCCAGTAAGAATTTATAAAGTTGGGACAGTTGCCAGGATATAAATTAGGTATAGATTCCAATTTAGAGAAACTTTTTACTGAGAGCTCTTTAGACAGGATGCATTTGTCCGCCCTGTCCAGTTGCTTCCTTTGTCGTCCTATAGTAAAGCCTTTATTTTTTGGTTTTTTAAAACTGTGCTTCTGCTTGCCTGAATCTTTTGATCTTATTTATCTCATCCGGGAGCCTGTCCTGTGTTATTAAGGCATTTCATAATCACTTATAACTTTTTTAAACTACTGGAGTCATTTGATGTACACAGAAGTAACCTAATAATCCAAAGATATACACTGAGGCCCGTGATGAAGGCTGGGGCCTGTGTGTTCGAAATTCCCTTCTAGGCGCCACAATTAAGGGGCAGAGGGATAGCGGTGCCACTCGCCTTCACAGAGTTCTAGGAAATCTGGGTTGGTTTCAAAGGCGAGCACCAGTTTTTCTTGGTTCCAGAAAGTAGCCCAGGAGTAAGTGGGGGAGATCGGGGTGGGGAGAGCGAGGCCTGCCTGGAGGCTTACTCGCAGTTGGCTGGAGAGCATGGTGCCAGAGGGCCAGCTGTTGACTAACAGACTAACAACTGTTTGGAGATCTCGCTGCCTCTTCCCTTGTTCAGTGCTTGAGAAGAATGTGGCTGACCGCTCCCTGTGTTTTTGGAGAGCAGAGGCTGAAAGCGAACCTCGCGTCTCCTACTGGTTTGGCAGTGGAACAAATCAGAGTTCTGATTGCCCGGCCCCGTGTTCTTATTCAGTCCCCAAAACGAATGTGTGAGGCGCTCTCCCGCAGTTCTCCTTCTGCCCCTGGGCCGGTTTGGGAGGCCAGAGGAGTACTGCTCCGTACGTGCTCTCTGAGCCTCCTCAGGCCCTGCGCTGCCTCCATGCTGAAGCCCTGAAGTGGGGTGTGCAGTGTGCCCACGCCTGGCACTCTGGCATGGGCGCTGATGTGCCCTTTGTGTCAGTTCCCTCCGCCCTGTCTACCTCTGACCCTGTCCTGGGTGAGGGTGGACATGCTTATGGCTGTCTGGAAACTGAAGAGGCAGAGAACTGCTTACAAGTCTGTAGACCACATGTTTTCTCTTCCTTGGCTTGTTCCTTCTGCTGTCTGGGTGAGTGAGCCATGCCCATGAGAGTGGATACCTCCTCTCCTGACCTGCCCTTCTCCGCACTGTTTTAGTGTCTTGGCCTTGACCTCCTGCTGAAACGTGTGGTAGGGGTGTGGCAGCTATGAGGTACCTCCTACATCTGCTTTCTGGCTGTGGTGACTTGGGATTTTTAACCTTATATATCTTTTTTTTCCTTTATTCAAAACAAAACAATTTTTAGCACACTGAAAAAAAAAAAAAATAAGCCAAACATTTTGTGCCTTTCTAAGGCAGCACTGTATCCCAGGCTGCATTTTAGGACTTAATATGGAAATACCAGAGTCTTAGCTCCTCTACCTTGAGTGTCATTAGTCCCTCTGGTCTAGGGGAGAGGAAGTGCTCCGTGTGCCTGGGGAGGTGGCCCCCAGGTGCAGCGTGTCCGCGGTCCCTTCTCCCTGCCACGGTGCTTAGTTGGAAGAAACGAGCATTGTATCCCAGGATCATCTGGTTGGTTCCAGTCAGAATCTCAGTTATCAGGTTGAATGTTCTGTGTTCAGCAGGAAGAGACAGAACGTTCCATGATTTCCAGGCATACTCTGGACCATTTCAAGTGACCCAGCCTCCCGATCCTATTAATGACCCAACTTCATGGAACAGTGTAGGGTGGACCCTCCCGAAAAGGGGAGGTTGTTTGGTTGTTCGTTTTGTCTTGTCTTTTTGCTGGGTCCTGAACTGGCCTAGACCTCCTGCCTGTCCTTTAGACTTGGCTTTCCTTTCATTTGAAAACTTCAGACATAGAGCATTAAGCAACTAGTGCCCTCTGCAGGGGCGAGTTTTCCCCTGGGAAGGGCAGCAAGGACCACATACCGGAACAGAAGCCTGTCCTCAGTATTGTGGCCACTGTAGGTTTCGACCAAAAAAAAAAAAAGTTTTCTGTATGATGACATTTTACTTATCTCTTTTCCTTTTCTCACTTCTTCCCTGCCTTTAACTAATAAAGAATTGGGAGATAGAAACAATTCTTTTCAAAGTCCTCCTTATTCAGGATTTTGACATTCTTGGCCTGGGTGGGGCTGGAGAGAACTTGATACTTTTCTCCAGAATGAAGAGTCCCATTTGTATATCAGTGTTAAAAATAAAACAAAATGAAAACTTAGATGAGATTTTTGTGGACTATTTTAAAAATGTGTCATTAATATAAAAAAATTATATTAGCAGTATTTAATCATTCTCACCTGTAAAGAATAAAACAGAAGGTAAATATTCTTACAGAGAATAGCAGAGCTTTAAGATTCATTTTCATTTTAAGTCCGTTTTGTTTTGCCAGTGTATTAATGTTTAGAGGTTCTGTTATACTAATGTTATTTATTAATTTTTTTCATTTCCATACACAGTTAACTAAAGAGCTTTTTCAGGCACCCATGTCTGTAAAAAAATATTTTTAAATAAAGTTTCTTTTGTTGTAGCAGACCCGAGTTCTTGGTCATTTGTGGGTTAGGGAGTGATACATTGGGGAGCTATGGGGCCAGATGCCTACTCGTACCAGTTCATCAGCAGAAGTCTGTTTTGCTACCTTGAGGGCAGTCTCAGTGACAGGAGAGGGGCAATAGCTCCTTGCCAGCAGCTCGCCAGGCTCTGCAAGCTGCCTAGATAGAGCAGGGCAGCTTTGCTGCTCAATAGTTGATTATCCCCTGTGTCAGAGCTTGAGCCCTCTGCTCAGAAGCAGAGGTAACCCCCGGTCCCTGCTCCCAACTGCAAAGGGTTTTGTGTTCCTTTTGGTGCAGTGCCAGTTCTGGAGGCCCCAGGCTGCTGTGGTACCCCATGATGAATAAAAAACAGTGTAAGATTTCTGGGACAATTAAGCTTTATTTTTCATATATATACACATATATAAAAAGGAAACAATTTGCAAATTTACAACCTAACAAAACCATATATATACACACACACGTACGCACAGACACACGCAGAGACATACATACCCCAAAGCTCTAGCCAGGCCCGTTTCTCATCTCCAAGTACCATTCTCCCATTAGGGCCTTTCTTCTAAGGTCTAGGCCCATTAGCTCAGCCTGTAGAAGTCTGCTGCTAATATAACTTTATAGCCTTAACCCTCGTAAAGGACAGTCTGGACCTCATCTCCAACCCCTACCCCCAGCATTCAGTCTTACGTGATTCCTTGAGAGGGTAGGGGAGCCAAATGAATGCAGGGGCTCGGGCCCAGTCGCCTTAACTCTGGAAAGCGGCACCCAGCTTCCTTACTGCAGGGACAATGAGATACACCCAGGAAACCTTTTAAGGGACGACACCAGGTCCTGACTTCTGCCCAGAGAAAGAAAAGAGTGTCGCAAAGGGGACTCCAGAGGCAGGCAGGCAGGCTGGCAACTGCTTCTAGATACTGCTGGGGTCTCTCCAGAACTGGGGTGAGCAACATACGTCACCAGCAGAGAGAGGCCTGGGCTCACTGCATCCTTACTTCAGTGATACAGCTGAATTATGAAGCCAGCCCTGGAGCAGTGGAGCAGGAAGTCAGCTCAAGATAAATAGGCTACCTAATTCGGCTGCTGGTAGAAGACAGGTATTTACATCCATATGTGTAAAGAGGAAACAAGTTCTGCAAGAGACTCTCCTGTGTGCTTCTGGGATACCCCTCCTTGGCATGAGCGTCACTCAACACATTGAGACAGTGGTGGACAGGTCCCTGAAGAGGGGGCCTCCAGGGCCACATGAGGTCCTTCTCAGGACAGCTCTGGTCCTGGCCCGTGTGCCCTCTGAAATGGGGTCTGCAGGTGAGCTGGAGGGGGGTCTTCTGTGTTGTCCACTTTAGAGGCTTTGGTGACCATCCTGAGTGCTGGGGAGGAAGGTGAGCAGGGAACAGGAAATGTTCCAGGCAGGGGAGGGAGCGCCGTGTGATTCGGTGGGCTAGTGCCTCAGATCGATGTATTTCTCTCCCTAAAGATGGGTGAAGAGCAGAAGTGAGGGGGGTGTTCAGAGACACTGACCAGGGTTTAAGGTGTGAGCGCTAAAAGAGAGGAGGGACCAAAGCCACAGCTGATGAACTAGGTGCAGCCGCCTGGAGGGAAGAAGCCGGGGAGGGGGTGGGGATGGCAAGGCGGGAATAAGAGATGAGGCCCCCGAATCGCACTGGGCCACACTTCACACCTAGTGACGTGAGCCGCCAGCTCTGTTCAGGAAATGGTGATGGGACGGGGTCTTGCTCTCAGTCCTGGCAGCTACCCTCTCTCGGGGTCCCTCAGCCACCTGCCTGGCCCTATCGTCTGTGCGTGGTGTTAGGAAGGCAAGATGGGGCCGGCTCCCCATCTCCAACAGGGAAGGATGAAGGATAAAGTTAGTGTTTAGCAACCGTCAGCCCCTGCCACTCCCGGTGCCTGAAGATGTGTCAGGCTCTGGCCACAGGAACTGCCTCCTACCTGGTCTCCTGGAGCCCTCTTGTCACCGTTGCTGCCCTGAAGGAGGCCCATCTCTTCTGGGAGCTTATCTGACTTAACTTCAACTACAAATTCGCCCTTACGAGACGGGGGCAGCGTGCTGGGAGGAGGGAGGGAGGCAAGAGGTTGGCAACTCGGGGGCAAGGGAATGGGGGCTGTTGGGAGGGACGTGGGACTGGGTACTGAAGGGCTCTTAGGTGCTCCGGTCTGGCTCAGGGAAGGGCCACAGGGGTGAGAGGGAGGAGTGTGGTGGACGGAAGCTGGGTAGTGGCGGTGAGGCGGGGAGCGCTCAGACCCAGGGTCCCCCTCCTGCTCCTAACGGCTCAGTGGGCACAGGGGCCAGCAGGGGAACATCCCTGAGGAGGCAACAAGCTGGCAGCATGAGATGGGGTGGGGCGTGGGGTGCCGGGTGCCGTGCTCACATCTCTTGTTTGCCTGACCGTCCGCACGGCAGCTTGCCCTTCTTGTAGAAGAAATAGAGGACAGCGCCCAGCACAGCCAGGACCAGGACACACACGGTCACGGCCACGATGACCACACCCTTGCTTTCGGGCTCTGTCAGCTTTTTCTCTGTCCCAAAAAGACACCCCGAGTCACTCCCTGCCCCAGGCTGCCATGTTACCATCGCGGCCCCGCCCAGCCCAGGGCTGATGGAAGATGGGCCGCTGATCGTTTTCTCGACAGAGCTCCCCTGGGCTCCCGGTCAGGGCAGAGTGAGGACGCCCTGGCGCAACCCTGCTCCCGATCCAGCCCAGCTCACCTGTGGAGGTGCTGTTGGCTCTAGCATAGGGACTGACGGTGGAGGTGCTGAGGCTAGTGCTTCTGTTGGAGTCTGGGGTGAAAGAGGTTAAACAGATGGGGGGTGGGTGGGATAGGAACGTGCCCTGCTTGGGCTTGCCCCCACCCCACTCTGCAGGACCAAGCCCTTACCCAGCTCCAGGATAATGACGGTGGTGTTTCTGCCCAGGGAGTTGGAGGCCACGCACTCGGCACCTGTCTCCAACAGCTCTGGGGTCACAAGGACATTCAGGACGCTCAGGACACTCTGCGGATCTTGGTCCTGTTCGCTGGCCTACAAGGAAGGAGACGCAGTTCAGGGGTGGGGAGGATGCCGGGTCGTGGCAGCAGAGCCCGCGCAGGGATGGACGAGAGCCTGGGGGCTGCCATGTGCCTGCTCACCGTGCCATCGACGCTCCAGACGACGCTGGGCCGGGGATGCCCTGATGCCTCACAGGACAGATTCAGCACGGAGTTCTCCTTCACCCACATCTTCCTCTCCCTCAGTGCCATCCACGGGGACCCTGTGGCAGGGCGGGGAAGGGTGAGACAGCAAACCCTGCCAGCCTGCCACCCCCCTCCCCACCAGAGCCCCCCAGGGCAGCGGGTGGCTTTCGGTCCCCAAAGAGCTTGAGACCACCCAACTCAAGGTGGCTTCAAGGGGCCACCTGATCTCTGGCTAGGGCCTCACCAAAAATGGCCACGTTGACGAGCTGGGTGCGGTTCAGGCCGGGAACGCTGGGCACAGATGCCACGCAGCGGTAACCTCCCCCTGCCTCCCGTTTCAGGTTGCGTAATTGGAGCACAGGCCCCTTTGCCAACACCTTGCCTGTCTGGGGTGAGAGATGGGTCAGAGGTCACTCCTAGGCACACCCACCCCACAGCCCCTTGCCCCGGAGACCTGAGCCCACCTGGGTACCTTTTCTCTCAGCCACCGGAACTCAAGGTCCTGGTTACTCTCTGCCTCACAGGTCAGGGTGAGGCTGCTGCCCTCCTGGCTTTCGGGGGCTGCGGGGCTCACCCGGACTTCAGACACATCTGGGGACGCAGCAATCGTGTCAGGCAGGACAGGGCGGGGCAAATTCCCTCTCGCCCCAGCCTGGTCCCCCTGTCCTGGGCCCCCAGCCCCTCACAGTTCACCACCAGCTCCTGCTGGTCGCTCAGCAGCGATGCCGTGCTTTCCAAGTCCAGGCCCTGACATTCGTAGAGGCCGCTATGCTCCTTCCGGGCGGGCTCCAAGACCAGGACCCCGTTGTCATCGGTCCTCTCTTCCTCCATCTCCCTGGTGCTGAGGTTCTGCGAGAGGACAAAGGCGTGATCAGAGTGTGCCTCCAGCCACTCCTGCTGCCCCCCTGCACCCAGAACAGAGGCCCCCGCACCTGCTTGCCGATGCTGAAGTGGGGCGGGGGGTTGCCATCAGCCAGACACCTGATCTCCACGCGGTCCCCCTCCTTCAGCATCCCCTCAGGCTCCACTTCCAGCCACACTCTCTCTGCCGGGTCTGCACAGGCAAAGGGGGCAGCTCTCAGCCCAAGAGCTAGCAGGACCCAGCCCCACAGCGATGGGTCGGTACTCACAGAAGACAGGGACAGTGACCTCCCTAGATTCCTTCATGTGGTTCCCACTGGGCAGCCGATAGCTGAGCTCGCAGTAAAACTGGGCATCTTTGTCCTCCTTGGTCAGCTGTGCCTTCAGAACGCTCCTCAAGGTGTACAGACCACTCGACTCCACGATCTGGGACGACTGGATGTGGACCCCTGGGCAGGGAGGAAGGGGCGAAGGGCTCGGCCTCAGCTCCGCCTCTAGCCCCACCCTATGATCTCCTGGGTCGGCGTGGCAGGGGAGCCCTTGTAGAGAGAGGGCCAGGTACCAATGCCAGCTGCGGCCCTTCAGCCCAGCAGTTTCCTGCTCGAAATCTACCCTAGACAAACACACATAGGCACACATACAAGGATGTGTGCAAATACTGCTGCAGGGATTTAAAAAAAAAGGAAATGAGAAAACACTCTGGACATCCACTAATGGGAATGAATGGTTAGCTAGACTATATTATATACACCGTGTGAAATGCTGGCAGTAGGAAAACGATCAGGTAGATCTAAATAGAGTGACCTGGAAAGATTTCCAAGACTTGTCGTCAAAAGGAAAACAAGGTTGTGTAACAATGTATAGCGCACAGTGTCATTCAGATCAGGGTTTCTCGACCTCAGCACCACTGACGTTTGGGGCTGGACATGCCCTGTGCCCTGTAGGATGTTTACAGCATCCCTGGCCTCTACCCGCTAGACGACAGTAGCACCTATCCATTTGCGACAACCCAAAATATTTCCAGACACTCAAGTGTTCCGGAGGGGAGCAAAATCACCCCTAGTTGAGAACCACTGATTTAGACAATAAAAAACAAAAGCCTATGTAGTCCTAGATATATTTACATGTGTGAGTAAGTACCTAGAAGTAGGCTAGAAATCAAGGATTGCATCCGTGTGAATACGTACACACTGACAGCACAGCTATTTCTGGGAATGGGTCTGGGGCAGGAAGGAAATTTTCCTTCTAGATTTTCCATAGTTTGAATTCTTATGAGAATATTTTCAAGGATCACTTGTGTACTTAAAAAAAAAAGTAAAATAGGGACTTCCCTGGTGGTCCAGTGGTTAAGACTCTGCGCTCCCAATGCAGGGGGCACGGGTTCGATCCCCGGTCGGGGAACTAAGATCCCGCATGCTGCGTGGTGTGGCCAAAAAAAAAAGTAAAATAAAATGCAAGGTGGTCCCCATATTGTGCCACAAGCATGGCTTTTAAGGGCAGAGAGGATGACTTACGGTTCTTCTCCTCCTTCAGGGACTGGCTGTTCTTGTACCAGGTGACTTGAGGAAGGGGGTACCCATTCCTCCCCACACAGGTGGCAACCTAAGGAGGACAGGGTGTGAGTCTCCCTGCCTCTGCGACCCCGCCAAGCCCACCTTAGCTCCTGCCTACCCGCCGGCCACCCCGGCAGATCTCACCTCCCCAGGCTCCTCACTGTTCACAGAAATGCCCAAGGCATTGACCTGGATGAGTGGCTCCTCCGGAGCTTCTACAAGGGAGAGAAATGGGGAGGGGCATGGGGCCACCACTTCCGAAGCCCCACACTGCCCACCAGGCACGGACAGGGCACTCACTGTAGACACGGAGCTGGATTCGGTGCTCCTGGGACCGAGGGCGCTTGCCCTGGCACAGGAAGATGCGCTCATCGTGGGGGGTGATGCCTGTTAGGGCCAGAGTAGTCCCTTTGTCCTGGAGGCTGAGCCGATTCTGGTACTCCCCAGGTTCGCTCTGGCCCTGGCCCTGACGCACGCGGAAGATGAGTGTTGGCTTCTCCTTGTGGACCTAAGGGGAGGTGGCAGGGAGGAGGTGAGCGTCCTGGGGCTACATGAAGGGCAGAGCCTCCCGCCCCTGCTGCCCTCTCTGGGGCCCAAGCACTCACAGAAAACCAGTCCGCGTGGCTGAAGTTGCCCGGGGAGTGGGAGGGGCCACATTTCAGAAGGGCCGTGCCGCCCACTTCCACCTCCACCAGCTCCGGGTCGGGCTGCTCAGCCTCTCCAGGCACACCTGGCGGGGAGGGGATGGGGGAGGAGCTGTGTCAGCTCCAGCTGCTCTCCATACCCTCCACTCACACCGCCCGCTGCAGCTGCTCTTCCTGCCACTTCGAGGGTCTGAAGGGCACTGTCCCCTCCTACCCCTCAACCACTCTTTACCCCCGAACCCTGGGCCAGCCCTCTCCCGGTTCAAGGGAGTTGGGGATGGACATTTCTGGTCATTGGAGCAGAGACCCTGAGCACCAGAAACCTCCCAGATGAGGCTGGCAGAGGGGCAACCCAGGCTCTGGGCCAAGAGGAAGGCCCCTTTCCTTCCAGGCTCCCTCCTCCCCGGGTGAGCTCAGAGTGTGGGAATGCAAGGCATGTGCCAGGCCGGGGCACACAGGCCCTTTTTGTCCCCACACCCAGAGGAAGACATCTCTACCCTTTGCCCCCCCACACCCCCTCCCCAAATCCCCCATAAAACCCAAAGGGCAACGCTGGCCAGGAGGCCCTTATTTCATACTCCTTAAGCAGCACCGCCGTGAACATCCGACACTCTCAGGGGACCCCATCCTGGGAGTCTTGTGAGTATGGAGGGGTCAGAGTCACGGAGGGGGCCAGAATCTCTCCCCGGGGTCAGGGCAGGGGTCAGGCCAAGGGCCAGGCAGTGGGCAGGAGTGACGTCAGTGGTGCTAGTGCGCTGCCCGCCCCGCGAGGAGGTGATGTCACTCCATACCATCTGGCTGGACTCGGGTGCCCGGGTGGTTGGCCTGGGCTGGCTCCCAGATAACAAGGGCAGATGCAGTGGTCTTCAAGCCAGAGCAAAAGCTCCACACCCCTGACTCCGTTTCCCCAGAGCTAGAAGAGCAGGGCCGGGTGGGGCTGGACCTTCTGCAGCGGGTGGAGCCCGATTTAGCCGTTTCCCCAGAAGGGATTGGAAGGCAGCAGCCAAGGGTACCCCAGGGACACCGTCGGCATGGGCACGAGGCCATCGAGTTGGGTATTGCTTAGATACCCAACCAGGGTATCTAAGCCAGGCAGCGGCTGGAGCCCGGGAAAGGGAGCCAAGAGAAACAAGCGACACCGTTGCGGGCCATACAAGGGCAGCGTGAACCCGGGAGCGCCCGGCTCCTAGGCAGTTCCAGAGAAAAACTCCGAGGTGCAGGGGCGCATTTCCCACCTGAACTTGGTCCCATTCCGGGAGGTGTAACAAGTCTGGGGCGCTTCCACTCTGGTAATCCTCGATCCCTCGTCCCTGCCACCTGTGATCCCGTCACCCGGGTAGGCGCGAGGCGACCCACACCGCCCTCCAGGCTTTGCCAACGCCCTGCCGGGGTGGGAGCCGCCGTTCCTCCCCATCTCGCTCACCTCCAGCCTGGCTCGAAGCCCAGGCGGGAGAGGGAGGGGTCGGCGCACCCCTCCAGCTAAGAAAGCTGCCTTTCCCAGCAACAGGCGGGTGCGGGATTCAGGATTTGGGGATGCGCTGTAGAGGCGCCTCCCGCCAAAGCTCCAATCACGGGCTCCCCAGAGAAAGCACCTGAGAAAAAGCTCTCACCAGCGGCCCCAGGGACTTGGCTCCACCCCTTCCCGCTCCAGGCAGCAGCCCCCTCCCCGCCTCCCCAGTTCTGCTCCCGGGAAGGTCTGGAATAGAGGCTGCAAACTGGCTGCAAAGAAGAGTTGCACGCGCGCAACGCGCCGGGTGCCTGGGACCCGGAGAGAGGAGTGCACGACGCAGCGCAAAGCCCCGGCCCCCGCCGCGATGCCAGCTCTCCTCCCGGGCACGCTCCGCCGGACTGCCGGGCCGCTCCGTTGGGGGCGCGGGCCCCCCCCACCCCAGCGAGCTCACTCACCCGCGGCGCGGCGACAGCAGCAGCAGGCGGCGATCAGGAAGGCGCAGATGAGCCCGGACCGTCCCATGCTTCCCGGCCGGAGGGCGAGAGCGAAGTGAGGGAGCTCGCAGCTGCCGGGGGCTGACGTAAGGGGGGCGGGGGAGGGGGCCAGAGCGCCGAGGCCGGCCCGCCACGCCCCGCGCAGCCCCCCCCCCCACGCCCCCGCCCCGCGCGCCGCAGCCCTAGGGGGCGGGCCCGGCGCCGAGATGCCCGGAGCTGCGCTGCGGAGCCGCGCGGCGCGGGGTGGGTGTAGGCCGGAGCCTTCCTCCCAGCCCCCAGCTGGGGAACGGAGAGGGGGCGGTGACAGGTGTCTCCGGGGCGGACTGCCTGGCCGAGGCGGCAGCGAGGAGAAGCTGGCCCGGATACCGGAGCCCCGCGGGGTCAGACCCCCGCCGCGCTCACTCCTGCGCAGCCCCAGCCAGCCCGTGTAGCCCTGGGGGACCTCCTGGCGGGGGAGCCGCCGAGCAGGTTCTTGGTGTCCCTGATGGGGGCCTCCCTCCCATTTAGGCTCTTCTCCCCGCCTCCTCCTCCACCCCGCCGGACCCCTGCCACAGAGAAAATCAGGCTTCCCAGAATGATTGCACCACTGCAGCTGCCGCCGGCCTGGCACTGCCCCCAAGCCTGGCAGTCCTGGCAGCTTTGAGGGAAGAACACTGAGCCGGGGCCCACAGACCCAGAGGTACCTGTACTGGCGAGTGGAGATGGTGTTCTAAGGACTGCCCCTTCCACCCCAGCTCCTGCAAGTCCGTCTCTGACTAGAGGAAGGAGGGAGGGGCTGAATTCATAGGCCCAAGGTTGTCACACTTGTCCAAGCCCAGATCTTGAGAATTCTGCTTCTGCCCTCTTCACTCATTGAGCCCAGCCTGGACTCACTTTCCTCTTGCCTGAATGAAGAAAAGAGGGGGAAGAAAGAGTTAACAGGTGCAAGGTCTCCAGCTTGACCCCCAGCACCTGTTGCTGTTCCTGAGGGTTGAAAGGACCCCCTGCAGCAGGGCTCCGCCCCCCTCCACCAAGCCCCCTAAGCTCACCTATGGCTATGGCTCAGCAGCTGGGGGTAGGGGATCGGAGGAGGAATGAGAACTGACTCCAGGCCGCCCTGCCTGAGTGGGACCTGCCACACAGTGAGGTGAGGGGGACCCTGCAGCTCCTCTCATCCCCAAACCCTGGGTCTTCTGGCCTCTTGAACTAAGGCCCTGGCAAGTGAGACGGACTTGCCTCATAGAGACCCCAAGCACCCTGGCCCTGGGAAAGGGCTCCACATCCGCGGGGACCCCTTCAACAGGGAGGGTCAGAAGGGGGCCTGGATTGGGGGTAGAGTCCTGTCACCAGGCAGGCAGCCTTGCTGCTGGTTGGGGGAGGAGCAGGGTGAGGCAGCAAATGCCAGAGATGGGCAGGTGACTTGAGAGGATGCTCTGGGATGGCGTTTTGATGACGCGGAGATGACTCTCAAACCACATCAGCCTCTTCTTTCACAACCTTGCTGACCCCCTCCTCACCTCCATTAGTTTCCAGCCAGAGGCTATGCCAGGCGGGCCAGGCCAGAGGCCTGGAGCCTGGGGGAGGGGGAGGGGGTGGGGGGGAAACAAGAGGAGAATGGTGCTTCCCCATCCCCCAGAGTGAAGGTATAGACTGGCCTAGGGCCCAGAATGGAATGGATGCATTTGTTTGTCTGCAGGGGCAGGAGTGGGAATGGCTGGAGGATGCTGTTTGCCCTGGCAAGCTCAGAGCGGGCATGCTGCTCTGCGTCCCTGCCCCCACCCCCTTCCCTTCACTTAACACCATTAACTAATCATTCTCCTCTCTCTGGCCTGAAAACAAAGCCAGCTAACCACCAAGGACGGTCAGTTCTTAATTCTTCTTCCGTCCTGAGCCGAGTGAACGTAGGGGGTGGAGAAGCTGCCTCCGCAGTGAAGGGGAAATGAGGTTAGAGCCCAGGGTGACATCCGTGTCCTGCACGTCCCCACCAAGGAAGCACAAAGACTGTCCTTTAAGTAAGCCAGTAGCTTGGGGCGATCTGGGCTGCCAGAGGTCAGGGGGCAGACAACTCCAGGACAGCTTCACCAGGGTGGCACACTAGGATTCCAAACCAGAAAGAGGTCAGGACTTTGGAGAGGACTCGGAGGGGACTGGAGACAGAAGAAAGGGGAGTGACGGCAGCACAGGGTGAAGGAGCAGAAGGTGGAGGGGATCAACCCTCCAACTCCTCCAAGACGCCAGAAGACAGAGCTTCAGCAATCGCGGGAAAGAGAGAAGGCGGCAAGAAGAACTTCCAGTGACAGAGGACGGAGGTCCAGCAGGAGGGAGATCAGGGAGGCCGCGGCAGGCCTTCCGTCGGCAGATACTCTTGTGCCTGGACTGGGGTGGAGGCGTTCTCGCCCAGAAGCAGGCCAGGATCAGAAGGGCCCCAGGCCACAGTCCTAATGCCCTGCCTCATTTCTCTCCGAAGGAAAGGGTAGGAAGGCTGCCTTCCTCCACCCCCATGGTTGACCCAGGCCACTCAGACACGAGGGGATTCGCAGTGCAGAATGCCCTCGGTGTGTCTCATGGGCATAGGTCTGACCACAGGTAGAGAAACGGAGGCTGGGTGGGGTGGTGGCCTGGGTCTGGGTCCCTCACCTCCCGTCTCCAGGGTGAGCGGGGGCTTTCATTTCATTGTGCCCCTCCACCCCGGTGGAGTTGGAGGTCAAAAGACACGGCTGGGCCTGCCCCTGGGGGCTCGCTGGGGTGAGATTACACCCAGGAGCCCTCTCTCTCTCTCTCATAGTGGGTACAGTGGTCTCCCACTCACCCCTCTGGTGGAGGGGCCTTAACCGGGAGGATATGAGGAGGGCTGGTTGGGCGGAGGAAGGAAGCTTAGAAAGGCAAGCTTACAGCTGCAGTGAGAAGGAGCTGCGGGTGGAGGGGCGGGTCAGCAATGTCGGCCATGACCAAGGCTGGGCGTCCTCCCCGGCCTGGCTGCAAAGCAGGGTTCGGTCTGAGTCTTTGGAGGGGAGGAAGGAGAATTTTTCCAGAGTCGGGATCTGAGCTGGGAGAAGGCTGTGCTGAGGGAGTGAAAAACTGGGTAGGAGGAGGGTTGGGGGGCAGCTGCTGCTGAGGACATCAGCGGGCCAGGAAACCGGATACTGCGGGGCTGGGTGGGAGATGCTGGGGAAGAGGTTGAATGGGGGGAAGCAGCCCCTATCCTGGCCGGACGCAGTCTCACCCATGTCCTTCGCACCTGACCCGGGGGCAGGAAGAAGGAGGTGCGGCCTGGATTGAGGTGTGCCCCAGAAACACCATGGAAGAGGAGGAGGGGGACTTGGGGGGGATGGGAGGGGCTATTTTTAAACTTGGAAAAACCGTGAGTGCGTTCATCTCCACCCTGAGTGCTGGAGGAGGCAAAGGACCCATTGTACAGGGGTGCAGAGAAGGGGAGGGGGAAGGGAGGTGGTGGCACAATGGCGGGGATTATGCTGGAGCAGGCCGGGGAGAGGAGGGCGGGGGAGGGGCGTCTCCGTCACAGCTGGCCTACTGAACTCTGGGGTCGAGCCAGGCTGGGGCTTGGACAGGGGTTTTCCCACTCTCACAAAGCCCCCCCTTGGGGAGGTGGGGTCTGTCTCTGGTATCCGGTGTCGCCTCCTGGGGAGGGGTCTGCGGGTGGGATTCCCACAGCCTGGCTTTCCCAGGGTCTGACTGCGGGGTCTGTTCCCAGGCTCCCAGCATTCCAGCGACTCCCCTGGGAGCTGCTGGCCTCCCCTCTCAGGCCCTTCTCTGCCAGGGAGTGCGGGAGAGAAAGAGAAAGAGGATGTGGGTGCATGGGGACACTTCCTGGGGACTAGGGACCCATAAACTGAGAGAGGATAGCAGTGGGTGGGGTATACTGAGGGGGATCACATCCTTCCCATCCTAGCCCCCGCCCTGTTGAGCCATCCTTCAGACCGAGATTGTCCCTCTAGTCCTCTCAGACCCCAGGGGCCTCTCCACGTGGGCAGCCCTCCAGCACCCAGGGCCTCCGCCCAGGGGATCCCAGGAGCCCCTGCTCCCCAGGTCTTGACCGGCGGAGGCCGCGGGGAGGCGGGGCATCCGGCCGCTCTCGCACCAATCCAAACATTACCATAAATGCTCAGGCCGTGGCGGGCCGGGGAGGGGCTCGGGCAGGGGACCCTGGGGCTCTCCGGAAGCCTCGAATCCGGTCTCCAGGCCTTTCTCAGCGAGGACTGGTAGTGGTGATTCAGCCTCCGCTTTGGGAAGTGAGGGGGGCAGGGGCAGAGTTGCGAGCAGGGGTGGGCTGGGGTGTTGGGGAGAGAGCCAGGCTGCGTGAGGAGTCCCTGCGGACGGCCTCCCGGGGGTGCAGTGACCTCTGATCGAGGAGAGAGTAGGACTGCGCAGCCAGGATTTCGGCATCAGAGCAGGGGTGCGGGCTTCTGGGTCGCCCTCTAGCCCCGCTGGATCCACTCCTGTCAGCTGTAAGAATGGAGCGTCTCGCTCCCAGTGCTGGGTCTCTGCTCTCTGGCCTCGGAGGACCTAAACATCTTCCCACTTCCTCTTGCCATCCTAAATTTGGAGAATGGAGCAAGTTGGGGGCAGGGGGAGGGCACAGGGCAGGATGCTGGGAGCCTACACCTCTCCCCCTCAGGGAAGTTCACATCCGCTCCCCAAAATACCACCACCCAGGAGGAGCAGTGTCCCCAGAGAGCTGTTTAAATTTGACTTTGAGTTGTCCCTGAGGAAAGCCTAGGTAATCTACCAGAGAGGAGCCTACAGGAAGCCTAGGGATCCCGGGTTCTCCTGTGTCTCCTCCCTGAAGGCCACTTCTGCATTGCGTTTTCCCTTCCACACAGAGCTTTGAACAACCCAGGAGGAGCCCTGGAGGAGGGGAGCCTTGTTCCACTGCACCCCTGCAGGGGCCTGCGATCCCCTCTGTAGTTGCCACAGCTGATCTTGGAGGTGGGGAGAGAGAGGGGTGGCAAGTCGATGACCTGAACCCTGCCTCCCTGACCCATACCCCAGGGCCCAGGGCTTCAAGGGGACTTGAAAAGTGGAAGGATTCGGAGTCAGAGAAAAGCCCCAGGGGCTGTGCTCTCCCTGGCACCTTCCCTTTGTGTCCCAATCACACTGGAAAGTGCTGGTTCAACTTTGGTCTCCAACACCCGGCTGTAAACTCCATGAAGGAGGCTTTGAGACAACACTGCCATTTAATTAGCTAATCTTGGGCAAGTGGCCAAACCAGTGACTGTTCAGAGGGGACATGGCAGTGCTCGGAATGAGAGAAGAAGCTGCTCATAGCTAATATTTGCACAGTGCTTTACAACTCAGCCCGTCACTTAAGGGTCATTTTCATCACTAATGTTTATCTTGATCTTTGCAACAAAAAATGACGAAACAGAAGTGAAAAGAGTTACATGACCTAAAGTCAGGCAGCCTGTGAGTCACGGAGCTACGTTTTCTTCACTGTGGTAAAATACACATAACATAAAACTTACCCTTTTAACCATTTTTAAGTGTACAATTCAGCGGCGTTAAGTACACTCGCAATGTTATGCAACCATCACCACTGTCTAGTTCCAGAACTTTTTGATCACTCCGAGGAGCTAAAATTTGAACCAAGGTTGATGTAACTCCAAAACCCGGGCCCCACACCTGTCATGATTTACAGCCGAATTTAGTAAGCATGTCATGGAAATGAAAGCAGCGGATTGGAATATCACCGAATTATGTGTATAAACAGGAAATGCAACAGGGGTTCAGAAGAGGGAGCATCCACGTGGACTCTGCCTGCACTTGCCAGGAAAGGCTTTCTGGAGGTGCGGCGGCTTCAGTGAAAAGTCAAGTTTAGATAGAGCAGGAGTGAGGATAGATCATTCCAGGCAGGGCAAGTGGCACAAGCAATGAGAGGGGGTGGGGAAGAGAGAAAGGGGCATGCACAGTGAAAACTGCTTCTTCTGTATAAGAAGAGCTTCAGCATGGGCAACTGGCTAGAAGATCAGGCTGATGGGGGAGGCTGGGAGACCTTGCTTGCCATTTGCATAGCAAGCCCACTGCTTTCACTTTTATTATACGTTTACTTGGAGTGTCTTAAGGAGAGCTTCAGCCACTGCTACCACCTGTTGGTACCACCCTTATGCAAACAGCTGGTACTAAATAAACTGTTACATGGCTAAATAGAAATTCAACAGGGTAGAGGGTGCATCTATGTGAGAGTTTGGGCAGATGAGGTGAAGTTAGGTCATGGGGGAGGAACTTGGATCTTGAGATAGAGTAGGCAATGGGGAGCCACTGCAGGTTCTTGAGCAATGGCATAATGATGTGATGAAATTGAAATTTAGATTTATAATGGTTTCTTTATTTCTTCTCTGCCTGAGAGCGCCCCCTGGCGCCCCTAGTTTCAATTGTTCTCTCATCTTATGGAGTAGGTGGGAGGATGGGGGTACTGAAAAGCTGGACTGATGAGTTGCAGAAACCAAACTCTTAGGCCTCATTTCAATTCGTCCTGAGCGATGACAGCACTGCAGTACAAATAGAGGTGACATGTGGACAGATAGGGTTTGCTTTGAAGGAAAAGGGCATTGTGGTGGCTCCCTTCTCTGTCTTGTAACTGAACTAGGATATCGTGTTTAGGGTACTAAGTTGGGGGCGGGGGATGGGATGATAACTAAGACGAGGTCCATGTGCTTGAGAGTTCTGTACTCTAGTGAGGGGGACAGACAAGTAAACAATTAGAATACAACGTGCCAAGTACTAGGGTGCAAAGATGCACGTGAAACAGTTCCTTAACTCAGCTTGAGGTGACCAGGGAAGGCTTCCTGGAAGAGTTGACACCTAGCTTCAAATTAAGGGATAATGGTAGGTACCTGGGTAAATGGAGTGTGACAGCATGCTCTGTGCAGGAGACGACTAGCGGTTGGTTAGTATCCTGCAAGGGAGGAATGAATTTAGTGAGCGATGAGGCCAGATTACAGAGGATTTGTAAACCCTGGTAAATGATCTAGCACAGCAGGGTGTGTATAAATGGTTTTGAGTAGGGGAACACCTGCCAATCAGTTTAGATCCATCTGAGTTCAGCCCCAGAGGGACAGAACCAAAGGTCCCACTTTCTAAGGTCCCATTTCCCCTCCCAGCTTCCTCCTCTCCCTTGGGTGACTGAGGTTGGAAACTTCCAGCCGCTTCTGGGGAGGCTGCTGCTACACCTGGGTTATGGCCTTATTTCAACAAGCCAATCCATCCCTCTGATCATAGCAGCTCCACACTAGAGTGAAAGATAAGCATGGGAGGGACCTTGTCCCTTATGTCACCCACCATGACTGAGAGCCTCTTGGTAGCCTTTTCTCCTTACCACATCCAACTTGAGGTGGGACACAACACTTTTGAGTCCCCTATAAACAATCTTTGAATAAACTCCACTCAGTGGAGTATATGCAGCTGTTAAAAGGATTAGGACACTCCCTATACGCTGATATGGAGCGATCACTAGAATGTAATTTTACTTATTTATTTATTTGGGGGTCATTGACACTTTTTATTGAGGTATAGTTGATGAAGACTACAGTTTTAAATTAAAGCTTGATATAGAATGCTACATGTGGAATGCTACCTTTTGTGTAAGAATATTTTATATTATCTACATCTATATTTATACTTTCAAATAGAAACAATGAAAGGACCAAACCCACCAATATTTGTGTGGCCAGGTCAGATACAAATGAAGGTTGAAATATTTGAATTACTTGAAGGCTAACCAACTCTGTTAAATATGCTCTGTCCTCTTACCTTGACAAATAGCCTTTCTAATGACAAAATTAAAAAATAAGTGAAGCTGTAGTTTTTGTATGACAAAGTCAGCAAAATATCCAAGATAATTTAATTAAACTATCATTGCACGTGCCTGGGTGTTCTCACGTTGGCCCAGCAATGCTTGGATGGATAATAAAGTCATATGCAACTCATAGTTATTATATAATATTCCATTAAATAAATTCTTCTTGCCTTCATTTTGCCAAAATCCCAAATGCATATTCTGTTGCCAGTAATGCCAAATTAACTTACTTTTCTTGAGTTGTTGTTCTTAGACGTTTACAAAATTAATTTCAATAAAGAGAGACTTTGCTCCAAGCTGAAATTATTACTAATATTTTTAAAGCAATACTTAGATCAGAATTGAATCATAAATTTTATATGTCATATTCAAATATTATAAAGGAGTCACAGATTATAAATATTAAAATAATAAATTTTAATATTTTATATTATTTATATAATTTATTTATTATAATAAATATAATATTTATTATATTATTAAATTTTAATAATAAATTTTAATAATAAAAATATTAAAATATGTTTTCATCTTATAAAGCTTTATCATTATAATTTTCAACATATTTTAAACCAATATCTAGCTCCATTTGCTGTTTAAGTTTTACTTTTTTCAAATTATTCAGTGCTAACCTATTATTTTAAAAAAAACCCAAAGAGTAGTATTTTGCTACATTTCTTCAAATCTCTCTGCAATTGAAACTGTAATTTGAACTTGACCAGAAGTTAGTTTCTCTAGAAATTAGTCTGGGGATTACTTGCACGTGATTCCTTTCCTTTAGGCCCATGCAAACATTTTTATTTCCTTGTTTTAGTTTCTGTGTATATGTATTTAACTCTATTTTGAAATAATTTCAAACACTCAGAAAAGTTGCAAACATAGTATAGAGCCTTTGTATATACCCTTTGCCTAGTGTCAAAGGTGATTAACATTTTGCCACAGACTTTGCTTTTTTTGGCTGTGCCCTGCAGCTTGCGGGATCTTAGTTCCCCGACCAGGGATTGAACCCGCGCCCTTGGCAGTGGAAGTGAGGAGTCCTAACCACTGGACCGCCAGAGAATTCCCCAGATTTTGCTTTTTTATCCTCTCTAAATTACAATTTTTAATAAAATTTTAACTAAAAATTTTTATTTGATATGTGTGCACTTATGTATAATTTGAGTTTATGAATCATGAAAGTAGGTTGCGTACGTCATGCTCCTAGGTCCCTTAATACTTCAGTATTTCCTGAGAAGAAGGATATTGTCCCATACAACCACGAAACAGTTACCAAATTTAGAAGATTTAAACTGATACAAAACATTTCTAGTCTATAATCCATATTCCAGTTTGACAAGAGTCCCAATAACGTCCACTGTGGCATTTGTCTTTCCCCTCTGGTACAGAATTCTCTATTGCCTTTAGTCCTCAGGTCTCATTACTCTTCTTTAATCTGCAACAGTTCCTCAGACTTTGCTTCGTATTTGTCAATTTGGATTTGTCTGGTGTAATCTTGTGCTTAAATTAGGGTTATGCACCCCAGGCTGGAATACTACATAAGTAATATATATGTTAGCATCCCTTAATGGTTCTGGCCTGAACCAGTTTTTACCATGATGGTTTTATTTTATTTTATTTTTAAAATTTAATTTAAATTTTATTTTTATTTTTGGCTGCGTTGGGTCTTCGTTGCTGTGTGTGGGCTTTCTCTAGTTGCGGCGAGCGGAAGCTACTCTTCGTAGCGGTGCGCGGGCTTCTCATTGCGGTGGCTTCTCTTGTTGCGGAGCACGGGCTCTAGGCGCATGGGCTTCAGTAGTTGTGGCTCGCGGGCTCTAGAGCATAGGCTCAGTAGTTGTGGCGCACGGGCTTAGTTGCTCCGCGGCATGTGGGATCTTCCCGGACCAGGGCTCGAACCCTTGTCCCCTCCATTGGCAGGCGGATTCTTAACCACTGAGCACCAGGGAACCGCCTATGTTTTCTTATTTCCCCGTCTCTCTTACACAGAAGGTACCATACGATATATAATATTTTGCACTTTGCTTTTTTTCACTTAAAAGTGTAAACTGGGGCTTCCCTGGTGGCGCAGGGTCCACACCCATGTTCACAGCAGCACTATCCACAATAGCCAAGAGGTAGAAGCAAGCCAAGTGTCCACTGACAGATAAATGAATAAACAAAATGTGGTCTATTCAGACAATGGAATATCATTCACCTGTAAAAGTGGTTGAAATTCCGACACATGCCACAACGTGGATGAAACATGAAAACATCATGCTAAGTGAGAAAAGCCAGTCACAAAAAGATGAATACTATACAATTCCACTTATACGAGGTATCTAAAGCAGTCAGATTCATAGAAACAGAAAGTAGAACGGTGGTTTCTGGGGGTCGGGGGGAAGGGGAAAAGAGGAGTTTTTATTTAATGGGCATAGAGCTTCAGTTTTGCAAGGCAAAAAGGTTCTGGACATCTGTTTCACGATAATGTGAATATACTTACCACTACTGCACTGTTTGCTTAAAAAGGGTGGAAAAGTTAAATTTTACTTTATGCTTTTTTTACCACAATTAACAAAACAAAAAACCTACATATGCATTTACCTTTTGACCCAGATATCCACTTCTAAGAATTTACTGTTAAGACACTTTCAACAAAATGAAAATTTATTGTAACATTATTTATAATTGTAAAATATTGAAAATTATCTAAAAGTCTGAACAGGAGATTGTTTGACAAAACTCTGGTAGGTAAATCCAATGGAGTACAATGCAGCTGTTAAAAAAAAAGGAATAAGGAAGAACTATTTAATATAGGGTAATTTCCAGTTTACACTTTTTTTGTTGTTGTTATAAATTTATTTATTTTATTTATTTACTTCTGGCTGCGCTGGGTCTTCGTTGCTGTGCGAGGGCTTTCTCTAGTTGTGGCGAACAGGGGCTACTCTTTGTTGCAGTGTGCGTACTTCTCTTTGCAGTGGTCTCTTTAAGACCCTGCTTTCAATTCTCTTGGATATATACCCAGAAGTGGGATTGCTAACTCATATGGTAGTTCTATTTTTAGTTTTCTGAGGACCCTCCGTACTGTTTTATATAGCAGCTGTCCCACTCCACAATCCCACCAACAGTGCACAAGGGCTTATCCTCTCTATGTCCTTGAGGACACCTGCTATTTTCTGTTTCCTTGATAGCAGCCATCCCATTGGGCACAAGGTGGCATCCTTTACCAGCACCTCTGTCAGAACCAGAAGTGCCCAGCATCCCCTCATATGCCTGCTGGCCAAACGCACATCGTCCTTGAAGAAATGTCCTTTCAGATCTTCCGCCCATCCCCAATCAAGCTATTTGATTTCCTGTTGTAGAGTGGTAGGAGCTCTTTCCACATTCCAGACACAAACCTTCATTAGATACACGATCTGCAAATACTTTCCCCAGCTCTGTAGGTTGTCCTCCCTACTCTGTTGATTGTGTTCCTTGATGCACAAAAGCCTCCAAGTTTGGTGTAGTCCAATTTGTCTATTTTTTCTTTTGGTGCTTATCGTTTTGGTGTAATATCCAAGAAATCATTGCCAAGTCCAACGTCATGAAGCTTTCCCTCTATGTTTTCTTCTGGGAATTTTAAAGTTTGGGGGTCTTATGTTTAGGTCTTTGTTCCATTAAAAAAAATGTTTATTGGAGTATAGTTGATTTACAATGTTGTGTTAGTTTCAGGGGTACAGCAAAGTGAATCAGTTGTACATATAGATGTATCCACTCTTTTTTAGGTTCTTTTCCATATAGGCCATTACAGAGTATTGAGTAGAGTTCCCTTGTTTATATAGTGTAAGCTAAGTGTCTAAATTCATGCTTTTGCATGTAGCTATCCCAACACCGTTTGTTGAAGAGACTGTCCTTTCCCCATTGAGTGGTCTTGGCACCTTTGTTGAAGATCATTTGACTATATATGTGAGAGTTTATTTCTGGCTCTCTATTCCATTCATTGGTCTATATGAATGTCTGTTTTTTGTTGTTGTTTGTTCTTGTGCCACAAGGCCTGCAGGATCTTAGTTCCGGGGCCAGGGATTGAACCCGCGCCCCCTGCAGTGGAAGCATGGAGTCTTAACCACTGGACCACCAGGGAAGTCCATGAATGTCTGTCTTTATGCCAGTACCACACTGTATTGATTACGGCAGGTTTGTAATAATGTTTGTGTAGATATTGCCAAACTCCTCTCCACTGGCGTGGTAACATTTTACTTTCCTACCAGCAACGTATGAGAGTGCCTGTTTCTCCAGTGCCTGGCCAACAGAGTGTACTGTCAAGCTTCATTTCCTTATAGTTTATTAGAATGCAGCCTCTTTAGCTTTAGGTAGTATTTTGAAATTTAAAAGAAAGTATTTCATCCTTTTGAAAATAAAACAACTACTGGACATGCAAAAGTCACGGATCTTACATGTTTCACAAAAATTAACAGTCTCATAGACCTAAATGTTCAATGCAAGACTCTAAAATTTCTAGATAACAGGAGAAAATCTAAGTGATCTTGAGTTTGGCGGTGAATTTTTGGCATACTCTGTGAAAGAAAAAAATTGTTAAATTGGGCTTCATTAAAATTAAAAGCTTAAGTTCTGTGAAAGACATTGTTGAGGCTGAAAAGACAAGCCACAGACTGGGAGAAAATATTTGCAAAGCACATCTCTGATAAATAACTGGTAATCCCCAAATATATTTATAAAGAGCTCTTAAAACTCAAAAATAAGAAAACAAAAAACCCAGTTTAAAAAATGGGCTAGGGGCTTCCCTGGTGGCGCAGTGGTTGAGAGTCCGCCTGCCGATGCAGGGGTCCGGGAAGATCCCACATGCCGCGGAGCGGCTGGGCCCGTGAGCCGTGGCCGCTGAGCCTGCGCGTTTGGAGCCTGTGCTCCGCAACCGGAGAGGCCACAACAGTGAGAGGCCCGCGTACCGAAAAAAGAAAAAAAAAAAAGGGCTTAAGATCTCAACAGACACCTCACCAAAGAAGATGTAGAGATGGCAAATATCCAAAGATGTCAGCGTCATTTGTCATTGGGGAATTGCAAATTAAAACAAGGAGAGGGATTTCCCTGGTGGCACAGTGGTTAAGACTCCGGGCTCCGAGTGCAGGGGGCCTGGGTTTGATCCCAAGTCAGGGAACTAGATCCCACATGCATGCCGCAACTAATAGTTTGCATGCCACAACTAAGAGTTTGCATGTCACAACTAAGGAGCCCACATGCCGCAACTAAGGAGCCTGCGAGCTGCAACTAAGATCTGGCACAACCAAATAAATAAATAAATATTTTAAAAAACCCAACAACAACAAGGAGATGCTATGGCACACCTATTAGAATAGCTAAAGTCCAAAAACACTGACAACACCAAGTGCTAGAGAGGATGTGGAGCAACAGGAACTCTCATTCATTACTAGTGGGAATGCAAAATGGTACAGCCACTTTGGAAAATAGTTTGGAAATTTCTTATAAAGTGAAACATACCCCTATCATACGATCCAGTAATCATACTCCTTGGTATTTACCCAAATGAGTTGAAAACTTAGGTCTACATAAAAACCTGCACACACATGTTTATAGCAGATACATTCATAATTGTCAAAACTTGGAGGCAACTGCGTCATGTCCTTTAATAGGGGAATGGATAACTGGAAGGTAATCCATACAATGGAATATTATTCAGGGATTAGAAAAAAGTGAGCTATCTAGCCATAAAAGGAAATGAAATTGAGTTATTTGTAGTGAGGTGGATGGACCTAGAGTCTGTCATACAGAGTGAAGTAAGTCAGAAAGAGAAAAACAAATACCGTATGCTAACACATATATTGGAATCTAAGAAAAAAAAAATGGTCATGAAGAACCTAGGGGAAAGATGGGAATAAAGACGCAGACCTACTAGAGAATGGACTTGAGGATATGGGGAGGCAGAAGGGTAAGCTGGTACAAAGTGAGAGAGTGGCATGGACATCTATACACTACCAAATGTAAAATAGATAGCTAGTGGGAAGCAGCCGCATAGCACCGGGAGATCAGCTCGGTGCTTTGTGACCACCTAGAGGGGTGGGATGGGGGAGGTGGGAGGGAGGGAGACGCAAGAGGGAGGAGATATGGGGATATATGTATATTTATAACTGATTCACTTTGTTATATAGCAGAAACTAACACACCATTGTAAAGCAATTATACTCCAATAAAGATGTTAAATGGGAAAAAAAAAGAGCATATGCAAAAAAAAAAAAAAAAAGTGAGCTATCAAGTCACAAAAATACTGGAGGAACCCTAAATGCATATTGCTAAGTGAAAGAAGCTAATTTGAAAAGGCTATGTACTGCATGATTCCAATGATATGACATTCTGGAAAAGGCAAACCGATGGAGACAGTAAAAAAGATCAGTGATGGTAGGAGTTGGGGCTGGGGGTGAAGGGGAAAATGGATGAATAGATGGAGCACAGGGGATTTTTAGGGCAATGAAAATATTCTGTATGATATTGTAATGGTAGATACACGGCATTATACATCTGTCAAAACCCATAGGATGTACAACACCAAAAGTGCACCCTAATGTAAACTACGGACTTCAGTTAGTAATAATAGTGTATCAATATTGGCTCATCAATTGTAAAAAAAACAAAGAAACTAAAATAGTCAAGCTTAGATTTAGATTTGTTAAACTTTTGCCAATATTATTAATAGTAAGCAACAGTCCATCTCAAATATGTGTGGGTAGCAAGAATAATTTCATTTTCTACTTGTGACCATGATTTGCTCTTTATTTGAGAATCTTCTGTTGTTTTGCTTAACTCTTCAAGTTCTTTTAGCATCATGTGTTAATTATATCTACTTGTTTTAACAGCCTGTAACCAGAATGCTCGTCATGCTTCCAGGAACGGTTGGAAGGTCAGATGTGATATGTGTCTTCCTAAGATGTTTCAACTTTGGGTAGATCCAGAAAATATTGTATATAGTCTTTTTAACATTCCAAAGAAAGCCATCACGATCACAGTCAAGGTAAGGTCTAGTAACAAGTTCAACTATGTGCCACACAGGGTATATGGCGCAAAAAACGCTTCTGGATTTTTCGTTAAAAAAATGACCTTGTTCACCTTTATTTTTACTAAACCATGTCAGTCCCATTATCATGAACTTGCTCTCAACATCCTTTTAAATCAATGCCTAAAACTGTAAGTTGTTTTTTTCCAGTCCTTCCCTTAACTCAGAACAGGGCTAAAACCAATTAAATACGCACCCGTATTTCATCCAGACTCACATATAGACAAATTTTTAAAAATATGAATTAATATTACAAATGTTCCTCAGCCACTATGGCAAATACCGCATTAATTTCTGAGTATTTCTGGAACCACAAACTGGAACAGGAAGAAAAGAAAGAGGATTTGACTAGTTAATTAATGTATTTCTTTTCTTCCCTAAGTGCTTCAGTGGCTCAAATCCTCCCTGGTACAAACCACAGGTCTTTGTGGCATTTTGGACAGTCACCTCATGTTTCCAGGACACAGATTATGAGACGTGAAGTGATTCTCTGGACCTGAACAGCGTTATTACCAGAGCTGATGTTTAGGGTTATGGGTTCTCCTGTACCGGTGCCAAGCCTCAGATCCTGATTGAAAGAGGAAACTATTTTTTGGTATGTTTGTGATTTGTGAGGCTAGGGGGGTACTGGGAGGGAACAGGGTGGAGGGGGCAGGATAAAAGCAAACCTTTCCGGTTTTTGCTTTTTGTTTTTGGCTGAGTTGCGTCTTCGTTGCTGCGCGCGGGCTTTCTCTAGTTGCGGCGAGCCGGGGGGTGGTGGGTGGGGGCGGCTACTCTTCATTGCAGTGCGCAGGCTTCTCATTGCGGTGGCTTCTCTTGTTGCGGAGCACGGGCTCTAGGTGCGCGGGCTTCAGTAGTTGTGGCTCGCAGGCTCCAGAGCTCAGGCTCCGTAGTTGTGGCGCACGGGCTTAGTTGCTCCGCATCGTGTGGGATCTTCCTGGACCAGGGCTCGAGCCCGTGTTCCCTGCATTGGCAGGCGGATTCTTAACCACTGCGCCACCAGGGAAGCCCAAAAGCAAACCTTTTAGGAATGTACCTTTTTATATGGTGTTGATTTGGGGACCCTGTAAATGATTTGCCTGATTAAAAAGCCAAATTAAATCAAAAAGGAAAAAAATCCAACTCTAAGACCATGGCAGTAATATGGATTTTACTGAATGCTTGATGGGGAGATGAAGGGGAGGGTTATAGTACACACAATACCACAAAACAAAACTCCTGAATTAGACATTCTTTCTGGTTTTATCCCATCTCTTAATCCTCAAGGCTGAACAACCTCTAAAAACCCCTTCTGTTGTCCCAGCTAGCATCTCTCACCTAGCAACACAAAAGCCCTGCACTTAGCGCAGCAGCAGAAACCAGCTGTTTTTCCAGGAGGCCCCTGGGCCAGATTTCTGAGAGTTTTAGGTCGTACCACTATTATCTTCCATGACACAATTCTGCAGGGGTAGCGCCTCCAGGCATTAAGTTTTCTCCATATCTGGCTTATTTTCTTCTCAACCACTGCAACTCACACTAGTAAGCAATTTGAACTTCCTCCCTAAAGTCAGGTGCTGTTAGTTCTTTCGACCAACACTCTCCAGTCTTCCAGCCTCCAAATAGAGGATGACCCCTGCTATGGCAACAGTCAGTTTGAACCAGCTGTTATCTGAAACACAGTCCTAGAAAGAAACATTATTGAGTCAGTAGAGATACTGCTTGAGTCCAGACCCAACCCAACCACAATGATCACCTCAAGGGGAGTGTTAACAACCTCTCAGCACTGGGAAGCGCCTTGGCTTCTCTAAGGCGGGGGTCATCCGAGCACTTCTTTTGCCTTGTGGTAGCATGGTACTTTCTTATATTTCTAGCTTAAGAATGGATAGCATTTTGCAGTAATTCATTTGTCACAAGAATTTTGGCCACAGGTCACCTCTGCCTGCCCACAACTAGAACGCCCGCAGAGTCAAAGGTTGTGGCTTGTTTATGCTAAACTAAGCTGGGTTTGGCTTAGTGTGTCTCAGATCACTCAAAGGGGAGGCTAATTAGTCCCAGACTAATGGAAATATTGTCTTAGAGGATCCTGCCAACTTCAAGGTCTTTCTCGGCCTGGAAAGCTGGCTGGTTAATTACACACAGTGCAGGCACAGCAAATTTGCTGAGTTTGATTTTGGACACATTGAGTTTGAAGCACCAGTGGGATATCCAGCAGCTGTCCAGGAAGCATGTGGAACCTGAACTTTACAAGAGAGATTCAGGCTGAAGACACAGATTTGGGAATCATCGTGTAGAGAGGAGAGGGGGCCATGATGGAGACAGAAAGAATACAGGAGAGGGTAAGGTCCAGAGGCCAAGGGTGGAGGAAGTGGTCATTGATGTCAAGTGCTGCAGGAAGATAAATTAAGAACATAATAGTGTTCACTGGACAGGTAAAATTTCTGAAGAGGACAAGTTATGCGTGGTGGGTTCAAGTATCTTGAAGAGGAGGTGGGCATTTTCTCCAAGATTTGAAATTAGGGGAAAAATGCAAAATAAGACCCCCAGCAACAATAACCACAACAGACTGTGATCTGGGCAGGAGGTTAAATAAATCTTTATATTATTCTCCTTTGTTTAGAGAAATTAGCATTTTGTGGCTAAAGCATAGGTGGGGTTGGGGGTAGAAATAGACTGTTCTGTAATATAAAATAACAATGGGAAGTTGGAGTCTGATGGCTAGAGAAAGGGAGGGGAAACCTTAAAAGGAAGAGGAAGACAAAGGGAAAACATGTCTCAGAGAAAACATTAAGTTGGGCCTGACAGATGTGAGAGAGAGGCTGGGGAAAAACCAGTGGAGTTTTAGAAGTTGCAGTCCTTGCCCTGCACTATGGTGTAACCCCTATTGGGAGCCCCTCGTTTCAGTAAAGGTGTGCTGCATCCCTCACCTTCGTATGCATCAGTGGTGCTTTGGGGAAGAAAGGATTCAGGCAGTATTCAGGGTGGGGTGGCAGAGACAGACACTTTCAGCAGTCCAGGCCAGAGTGGAGATGAAGAATTCAATGTGCTAACTAAAAACTGTCACTAGCCACCATAGTCACTGACCTTCAACATCCCCTGAAAGGAGTTCAGGGCAGAGATCAGGAATGAGGCACTCTGTGCTCTGGGAAAAACTGGCAGAACAGGCCTTCAGATAGTTATTTTCAGGAGCAGATTCTACGAGCCCAAATTCTTGCATCTTCTCACATCTAGAAAAGCACTTAAATCATTAACGGAGACATCTGCTCCTTGTGACCAGCAGCAACCTTCTGCCAAAATGTGTGCTGAATTGCACGTATGCCCCCCTTACCAAAATTACACATATATTCACCTCTCCCCTTACCTCTTCAGAGTAGTTCCTCAGAACTATCTCAGAGGCTGTCTCCTGGGCTATAGTCCTCATTTCACCCCAAATAAATCTTAACTCACGACTCTCATGTTTTGCTTTTTTTTTTTAAGTCGACAAATGCCAGCAGGAAATTAAAGCAATGGAGGCCAGGGGAAGGATAAGACCTCCAAGTATCCTTGGGCTTAGTAGAGAACACTAGGCTTCCCAATATACTTGGGATAGGATCTTAGATATTTTGAAGATTATTTGAATATTAAAGAAGAGGGTAAATTTTTGAGGAGCCTACTAAGGGTGCCCAGGCAGATATCTAACTAGAGCGTTCAAGTAAACAAATTAGTAGGGCCTGGGCTAGGAGGGTGAGCTATTTCCGGCATGTGACCTCCTTTTCTCACTGACAATGAGGTAATCTCCTGAGGATGCTGAGAAAACGTGATAGAGCTTGAGGAAACAGTTTGGAAATAGCACTTTGGGAATCCCCTATCACAATCTGTTTCCCCTTGAACTACTTGTGAGCAGGCACGTCTTAAACATTTTTTGTATCCTCATTTGTACAAATACAAATCCTCATTTGCATTTGTAGCAGGCTCAATAAACGATGGAATAAATGGATGAATGGAGGAGGACGAACGACTGAGTCTGAGGCTGCGGAGGCGGTGCAATCTTAGAGCCCAGCTCAGAGGCAGTGACCGCCAACCCGCACCTAAACAAATCAAGGCTGGAGGCCAAGTGAAAAGAACAGCGCCCACATTATCCCAGTCCAAAGTCCTGCTCCTTTAGGGGGCGGGGCTAGGGGGGCAAGTTCACCTCTGCCCTTCAATTGACCAATCCTCGCCTCAAGGGGGCGGGGATTTCAATCTGTTCCCCCCCACCCCTTAAAGTACTAAATATGTTTGGGCGCCGTTCAAACGGACCAATGAGTGCTCGATGTTTCCTGCGCTTGGGCCTCACCGATTGGTCAGAGTTCGTCGTCCCTCCCTGCTTGTTACGCCTTTTGCCCCACCCGGTAGCACACAAGATGGCGGCGCCCAGCGGAGTAGAGGCCGCGCCTGGGGTTTGCTGAGGCTCGTTCCCTTCCCCGCTGCTCCCTTGGGCGCGAAGCGCCGCGAGCCCAGAGGACGGGGGCCGGGCGGGGACAGAGGCACCTGCGTAGCTGGACCGCGAGCCCGCGCCCAGCCTGCGCCGCCCCCACCCGGCCCCGGCCTGGCCCGATCCCTTCCGTTCCCGGTCTCCTCTCGGTCTGACCCATTGCCTGGTCGTGGTATGCCACCACCAGGCCTCCAAAGCTGAGGTTTCTCCTCCAGCCCGGGATCACGTCCACTTTAGAGATGTTTGGGCTATTTCCTCCCAAAGAGCCCGCCTTTGGGGCTCCCGGACCGGCATCTGGCCCCCTTTCCCTCCTTTGAGACTCCACTTCCTTCTAACCCACTTCTTCCTCAGATTCTCCCTGTATTGGAGACTGCTCACTTCCCTTCCAAATTAATCCCCGACCTCCTCCTTCCCCCAAATATTGACAGCCCTGACACCCCCCTCAACCGGGAGCCAGACTTCCTTTTGGACTAACCCCCATAGCCCTATCATGGAGGCTGTGTACCTGGTAGTGAATGGGGTGGGCCTGTTGCTGGATGTGCTGACCTTGGTGTTGGACCTCAACTTCCTGCTGGTGTCCTCCCTCCTGGCTTCCCTGGCCTGGCTCCTGGCCTTCATCTACAACCTGCCACATACGGTACTGACTAGTCTTCTGCACTTGGGCCGTGGAGTCTTGCTGTCACTGCTGGCCTTCATCGAAGCCGTGGTTCCCTTCACCTTTGGGGGCTTTCAGGCCTTGTGTACCGTACTATACAGCTGCTGTTCTGGCCTGGAGAGCTTAAAGCTCCTGGGGCACCTGGCCTCCCACGGGGCGCTTAGGAGCCGGGAGATCCTGCACCGGGGTGTCCTCAATATGGTCTCCAATGGCCATGCTTTGCTGCGCCAGGTCTGTGACATCTGTGCCATCACCATGAGCCTGGTGGCCTATGTGATCAATAGCCTGGTCAACATCTGCCTCATTGGCACTCAGAACCTCTTCTCCCTGGTGCTGGCCCTGTGGGATGCAGTGATGGGACCGCTGTGGAGGATGACGGATGTAGTGGCTGCTTTCCTAGCCCACATTTCCAGCAGTGCTGTGGCCATGTCCATCCTCCTCTGGACCCCCTGCCAACTGGTACTGGAGCTCTTGGCCTCCGCTGCCCGCCTCCTGGCCAGCTTTGTGCTTGTCAATGTCACTGGCCTGGTGCTGCTGGCTTGCGTGCTGGCAGTGACAGTGACTCTGTTGCACCCGGACCTCACCCTGAGGCTGGCCACCCAGGCGCTCAGTCAGCTCCATGCCCGGCCATCCTACCACCGGCTCAGAGAGGATGTTGTGCGGCTCTCTCGCTTAGCACTGGGCTTGGAGACCTGGCGCCGAGTCTGGAGCCGTAGCCTGCAGCTGGCGAGCTGGCCTAACCGGGGAGGGGCCCCTGGGGCCCCCCAGGGTGGCCCTAGGAGGGTGCCCTCAGCCAGGACCTGGCGACAGGACGCTCTTCCTGAAGCTGGGCCCAGATCAGAGGCAGAAGAAGAGGAGGTCAGGATGGCCAGAGTGACAGCTGCCCGGGGCCGGGAGAGGCTCAATGTGGAGGAGCCTGTAACTGGGCAAGACCCATGGAAATTGCTGAAGGAGCAAGAGGAGCGGAAGAAGTGCGTCATCTGCCAGGACCAGAGCAAGACGGTGCTGCTTCTGCCTTGTCGGCACCTGTGCCTCTGCCAGGCCTGCACTGAGATCCTGATGCGCCACCCTGTCTACCACCGCAACTGCCCACTGTGCCGCCGGGGCATCCTGCAGACCCTCAACGTCTACCTCTGAAGACTCCCTCCCCGCCTGCCCATCCCTCCACGCTCCACACAGCCACCTGCGCTAGGACAGCATTCCCACCTGATCTCTGGGTCCCAGCCTGAAGCCCCTCCTGCCGCTATGGCCGTCCTGCCGAGCCTCAGAGCCATACGTCCAGGACATGGAGATGGGAAACTCTGGAAGACGGTGGCTTGGCTGGGGGCAGGGTAACAGCTTATCCTTACCCAGTGGGTCCCAGTGATGCCGAGGGTGGTGAGTGTGTCACTCTGCGAGGCCCTGAGACTGTTCTCTGTGGACTCCCCTCCACCTTGCCAGGGCCCACCCAGATACCCGCGTGTGGGGCTCCCCCTCTCCGCTTCTGGTTGTTCTGTTGGGGATTTGCAGGTTCTCTCCCTGCTCCCTTCCCACTTCCTCCCCCGCTTCTGCAGCCACACACATCAGTGTCATTTGGGTGTTGTGGCAACTCAAGGGCCTTGGAATGATCTTGAACATTTGCTTTCAGCTGGAGCCCCTGTGCTCTGGCAGGCTTTGGGGGTAGTATCTCTCAGGTGCCCTTAGAGCTCCTTCTACCAGTCATGATCTTACGAGGCTCCCTTGTGACCTGACCCAACAGCTGGGATGAGAATTAACCCCCAGGTGTGTGTGTGTTTGCACCTGGCTTTGGGACCATGTGCCCTCTGACACCCCAGCACCACTGGGAACTGCAGGGGGGATAGCCAGATTTCTACTCCTATCCCTTTCACTCCCCACATCGCAGAGTGAGAAGGCATTCCCCTTCTGTTCCTCTCTCCCTGGCATCGGGGAGGGCAGACTGTGCACATTTCACTAGGGTCCAAATACAGAAGGGGCCAGGGCTGAGAGGCATGCAGGTCCCTGAGGTGTCTGTCTGGCCCAGGATCCAATGAATGAAGTTCTGTTACAGCTCTGACGGCCTCTGTGTGCATCCTTGCAAGGGCGAGCCGTCGGTTAGGGTGACGGATGCTGCAGCAGTGTCCTTCGGTCCTGCCGGAGTCACAAGTGTGGTTGGTGGGGGACCTGGCAGAGAGATAAGATAGGGTGCCTTGGGGAGAGCCCCTGCCAGGTGTGGCTGGCTTTGCTTTCACCCTGTCTGATTTGTGCCCTCTCACGTGCACAGCTTTTGGAAAGCTCTCCTTATCTTTTCTATCTTTCCAGAATTAGCCCTAGGAGAGAGGAGTGTGAACTTGCTCACCCTTTGGGTCAGCCCTCCCAGCTTTTCCTCTGGTGCCACTCTTCCCAGGAGGGAACTTGGGGTTCCTACTGCCTGGAGTCCAACCTGCCCTCAGATCCCTGGAGGAGTTGGTGCTTGTCGTTGTGACTCTTGGCATAGAATGGCGCTGTGATGGGCTGGAGTATGGCTGTGGGGCCTCCTGGTGGACAGCTGGGAGGCCTGTCTCTAGCTCACTGGGTCCAGTCGCCATTGGTCATATCCATCCTCACATGACCTGCAAGAGAGGGGGGGACACTACCCCATAATTGTATGTTAAATCTAGGAGCGTGATGCCAGGGACAGCCTTCTGGAAGGGGGTGGGGGAGGGGAAAGCGGTAGATGGGAAGAAACTCCGAGGAGAGGCCCCTCCACTTTCTCTTGGGTTGAGAGCCTGAGCTGATGTGGGCGGGCCAGCCCGGGTTTGTTAGTCTTCGGGTCGGGGGTGGGGCAAGGAGAGGAGCCTTGGAGGGGCTTTGCGGCTAGCCTCAGACTGAGTGGTGTGGCCCGGTTCAGTGAGTGACTGTTCCCCACATGCACCTTGGAGTTGGGAGGCCTGAGGAAGGGCTCTTTTTTCCCCTTCCCCCAACCCTGGAGAGGGAGCTGAGCAAGGGGAGGCTTGGTTCCTTCCAGTCTCTGTTTAATGTGAGGATAAACATTTTATGAGAGAAGATAAACTTCCTGAGCTGGGAGCAAATAACCCCTTTTCCTCCACCCCCATCTGGAGTCCCACTGGCGGAGCTCAATACCCTTCCTCCCCCTAACCACCTTAGCAGTCAGGAGCTCAGCTACCTAGGGTCATTGCTGCATCCTGGAACTGGGCTGCCCTCTCGTGGCCATCTCCAAGATGACATCTCTAGACACCCAGGGACACTCCACTCCCCTGGCATGGGGGACAGAGAAGCTTTCCAGTCATCTAGGGACCAGGCAAGTAGCCAGAGCAGCCATGAATGAAAATCCTGGCTTCCTTTCTGTTGGTCAGGGCAGGGATGTGTGTGGTGAAGTCCCACCCAGTTCATATGACATCTCTGAGTTAGAAAAAGGGCTCCTCCTTCTGGGTGGCCAAAGTCTGACACCAGGACACCCTCCTCAGCAGGGGCTCCCGTTCACAACCTCCACCGCTTACCCAGCAGGTCTGTGGAGCGGCCTGTCCTTCACCTGGGCCTGCTTCCTGTATCTCCTGGCCCATAGCTCCATCCAGCCCAAGAGCCCTCCCTTCTGCCTGAGCACCCTCCCCACCCACCGTCCTCCCTCTTCTCCCCATTCTCAGAATCAGGGCATCCCCACCAGTAAAGAAGAAAGGCTGAAGCCAGTAAGAGGGTTTTTGTTGTTGTTGTTTTAAGATTTATTGAATGATCTCTGAGAAAAGGGCCCAGGAGCAGGAGGGATGAGGGAAGACCCAGAGAAGCAGAGGACTGGGAAGGGAGCACCCCACCTTGGGGTCCTGGGCCAGAGCAACTGTGGGGACTCACACCTGCCAGCACACCGCCAGCACGCTGCCTGCCAGCACTCCTTTGGTCTAGGGCAGAAATCCAGCCACTGCCCCGTGCTGCTAGCCCTGATCTCAGCCTCTGTCCCCATCCCCTGCCTGCAGCAGAACGGAGAGGCCCCCACCCCACCTCCGCGGTCATTCACAACATTCCAGGGGGGCCAGCCCTCCTGGATGACGTGGCTGTCAGTGTCATGCCCTCCTGCCCTTCGAGTGAGACAGCGTGCGCTCACTTTCCAGTGGGCATCAAGCGAAGACTGGGGAGTTGTGCCAGTCAGAATACACTAGAAATCCAGAGAAGGTGCTGTCTGTCTTGATGCTGGCGTAGATGCCAATATAGTCACCCACGCCCACCTGTACCCACACCTGGTCTTTGGGCTCCAGCCTCACCATGGTGCCCCCGGAGAGCGAGGCTGGCTTGGGCCACCCCCCGAAGAACTGGAAGAAAGAGGCGATGGACTCTCCATTCTTGACCAGATCGAACTGCAGGCTAGCCCGGTAGACGGTGGCGTGGACGGCGAAGTAGTAGACCCCGGGCACGTGGCAGGTGAACTTGCCGGTGACGGCGTCGTAATGTCCCTGCTCATTCACCAGCACGCGGTCGAAGGGTAGGGGCGCGTCCGACGGCGGGGGCACCCGGCTCTCTGAGCGCTTGGCACTGAAGGCGGAGCGCGGAGGCACCGAGCACTCGCCTGCCGGCCCGGCTGCCCCCACGGGGCCTGCTTCTCCTCGCGGCCCGGGCTCCCCACGCGGCCCCGGGAGGCCTGCAGGGGTGGGGGTGGGGGGAAAGCGGAGCAGTTAGGGTGCGCCCGCCGCGGGCCTCCAGCATCCTCCCTCAGCCTCCCACCTGCCCCTTCCCGGGCGGGGCCGCCCTGCGCCCCAGGACCCGCTCCACGCTTCCTGCAGGCCTTGGGGCAGATCTGAGTGTCCCAGGGGTTCTGGCTCCCGCAGCTGAGTCCCTCTCTCCCGGCTCCGGCCGGGTCGGACGGGGACGGGAGCGGCGCTCCCTAGCGGCAACCCCGAGCCCCGGGCCCCTGGGAGCAGGAGAGGGGCCGCACTCTTACCAGCCTCCCAGCGGAGGCGCTTCTTACCCGGCCTCCCGCCCTCGCCTTTCTCTCCCGGAGCGCCAGGCGCGCCGTCGCGGCCGTCGCGGCCGTCGCGGCCGGGCAGACCCTGGCTGCCATGGTGGCCCGGCGTGCCGGGGAGGCCGGGGTGCCCCGGGCACAGGCTGGGGATCTTGTTGTCGTCCAGCGGGGGCGAGCCGGCCGCCAAGCCCAGGAGCAGCAGAGTGAGGAGCGGCCTCATGGCGCTGGCACGCGGAGCCCGGACGCCGCGGGCCTCTGGTCGTCTGTGGGCTGGGCAGGACAGGAGTCGGGACCCAGAATCCTGGGACCTGCCTCGGTCCCCGCCCCGGCGCAGGCGGCTCGGTCCCCACCCCACTGCCATGTCCCTGAGTGAGGCTGAGTGGCCTCGAGGGGACGAAGAATGGGGCGCCCCTAGACCCAAGAACCCCGAGAGCACTGCGCAGGGGGAAGGAGAGGCCGGCCCTCTCCCCACCACCACCCCGGGCCGGCGCCCAGTCTTTCCCACAGTCCCCTCCCCCATCCCCATTTCCCCGCCCCACCCCTTCGCGACCAGACTCACCCCCCTCCCGGCTCCCGGGGCTGCTCGCTCTCTCTGTGGCCTCCTTCGGGTCTCTCGCTACTCCGGACCCTCCAGTTGACTCCTGCTTGCTACCTTCCTTCCCTGCGCTTCTCTCTAGCCAGGCGCCCCCTGCCCTAGGCGTCCCCCTCGTCCCGGTTCGTTCCTTGCCGGCTCTGCTCTGCTCCTCCCAGACTCCAAGAGGAAACCAGTTGTTCAGGGGCCAAGAGCCCGGGCCGGGAAATAGCAGGGAAATAACTCGTGGTGTCGCCCGGCGGCCGGCCAAAGTTTGGTGGAGAAAGGAGGGAGAGATTTGAGGCGGGCGCAGAGGCAGAACCATGAGAAACAGACGCTCAGGGCATCTACAGCTCCAAGGAGCTGGAAGGAGAGATGGTGCCACGACGGAGATCAAAGACAACACTCTAGTCCAGGAGAAATAGAAGCTGAGAACCGAGGGTGGACGGTTCTAGAAGCAGTAGACAACTGGATCCCCAGGGCTCAGAATAGGGGCTGCCACATGACTAGGCACTGGATACATTTTTTTTTGGAATAAATGAAAAAGTGAGAAAGAGGGTGGTAGAGAGCCTGAAAAAGCAGATGGAGATGAGGAAGGTAGAAGGTGGGAAATTGGGGTCAGAGGCTTGGGTGGGAAGCAATCTAGATGATCACTGGTACAGTGTGGAGTCAGGCCAGCTGTTTGCAGCAGCTGGGGCAAATAAAAGGATAGGGAAGGATCTGGCAGGGTGGGAGGGTCCCGTTAGCCCCGCTGAGGACTCCTCTTCCCCTCCCTGGGAGGACCCAGAGGGGATGGGCAGAGTCCCATGCTGGTCCCCTTCCTTTGCTCCCCTGCCTGCCCACCCTGGTAGGCAAAGGAGGCTGGGCAGCAGAGGGCAGGGGCCCGCCTCAGGGTCAGGGCTGGGCACAAGCCTCCAAGCCAGCTGCCTCAGGCAGCCTGTTGCAGTTAAAGGGCCAGGGGGTGCCCAGTAGTGCCAGGCCAGACTGGCACTGGTGCTCTGCCTCCTGGCAGACAGAGCGGCAAGGGGGAAGGACACTGCCTAGCGGGGTGCAGTGGGGCACAAGTAGCCCACAAAGGAGCCTCCGGAAATTCTGGTAGCAGGGCAGGCTTGTCAGGCTCTGTGGAAGGAGGAGACCAGCCCTCAGGCACCCTGCTCCCCCAGTTCCCTCCCCTCCCTGGGGGTTCCTCCTTATCTCTCCCTGGAGCACCTTGTAACCTCTGAGGACCTCCACCACCTCCTCCTGGGTGGCCATGCCCACCCAGATGTTAGGGAAAGCCGTGGTGTTGTAGCTCAGACCGATGCACATCTCCACCTGGACAGGTTCACAGGCCAGCTCTGCAGGGGTGGGAGGGGAGGGTCACTCTGGGGAATACTCACTGGCTGTGTGAGCTGGGACAAGTCACCTAAGCGCTCCCTATGGGTCAGACGGGGAGAATCAAAGGAGATAACACAGAGAGATGCTTTATCCATGTCGAGGATTCCTGTTTTCCTTGAGAGCCTACTCCAAGCATCATTCGCCAGCCCTGGGCATCATGCAGGCACGTCTATGATCTCAGGGAGCTAGGGGCACCAGCATTGGCAGGACCAGGGCATCTGGAAGGAGCTCCGCCGCTCTCCCCCCATCTCCGAGGTGGGCCCTGGAGAGGGCCTCTCTGTGTGACAAAGCTGGATGGGCTCTTGAAGCCTCAACCATCAACTCCCAGATTCCCATTTCCCTCGGGGGTGACACTAAGTACCCTTGCCACTCCTGGGGGAGAATCCCTCCAGTATTTGGTGGAGTGGTCCAGAGTCAGGCTAGTGGGCCCCCCACCCCATCAGGGAAGATAGGGATGGCTGTTATGACACGTGCCAGTGGGTTTCTAGGGATGGGCACCCAGCCCGCTCAGGCCTGCCAGCCCCCCTTGCGGTGCCCTGGGGCAGGCTCCTCACCTGGGGGTGGGAGCAAGGGGATGCTGCAGTTGTCATCGCTGCTCTCTGTGCAGTCTCTCCACATGCCACACATCCACTGCAGATTCTTACACCCTCCATCCCGGCAGGAGAACTCTCCGGGCCCACAGGGGTCTGCAGGCACAGGGGGCATGGCAGTGCCCTGGGACATGCAGGTACCCCCACTGCCTTCACAGTGCCCTGACCAGGGTCCAGAGCCCTTCCCTGTTCTCCTGGAGGTGCCTCCACTGCCCACACTCACTCTCCCAGGGCCACCTACTCTCTGTGGCATTGAGGGCCCGGTAGGTGGCCGAGAAGCCCCCGATGCTGATGCCATGGTCTGTCCTAAAGAGCACAGCCAGCTGGTGGTGCGAGGAGATGAGGCGCGGAGGCGGCTCTGCTCCACAGAACCTGCCCAAAGCAGACAGCAGTCCTGGCACGGGGCCCCCCTGCAGACGCGGCACGGAGCTGGGTGCTCTGGGCGACGCCAGAGGGGATGGGAGGCATAGTCACTGACTCATGGGACTGGTGAGGAAGACACACATGTTCAGGAGACAAAGTACTAAACAAACGAAACAAACTGCTTGAACTGGAGCCCCTTCGACCTGGGGAGAATCAGTGAGGGTTCTGGGGGAAGCTATAAATAGACCGGGCAGGTGGGAGAGCTGGGACGGGGAGAGCCTCCTGGAGGAGGTGATGTAAGGAGCAAAGGTGAGAGGGACAGGTACGAAGGTGAGGAAGGACGAGCCTTTTTCAGGGTGACAGTGCGGGACCTCCAGCTTGGCGCAGAACAAGACAATGAAGCTAGTGCGTGTGTGGGCCGGTTTGTAGGAAGCCTTGACCTCGGACTCTGGAGGATGGGGTTTATCCTCAGCTCCTCCCCGCTGGCTCCGCCAGTACCTGCCCAGGAGGCTGAGGGCCCCTGAGTTGCGGGTCTCATACACTTCCACGTAGTCAAACTTGCACTCGTCCTGAGCTTCCAGGCTGAAGTTGTGGAACAGCAGTTCGACGCCATGTCCAGCGGGCACCGAGATGTGCCAGGTGCAAAGCTGGGGGAGGCACAGGTGGAGTAATTTATGGGTTCCTTTTTCTGTCCCAATCGGGGCCTCCAGGCTTGAGCTCCAGATGGGCTTCCCCCTGCTGCAGGCCGGGTAGGGAGTGGGTGGGCCCTGCCCACACTGCTCGCATCATCGGTGGTGGCGGAAGGGCCTTTAACTTATCTGGTCTCAGAGATAAGCTTACCCAGCACGGGAACAGGGATACCTAGTAAGCACTTAATACTGTTCTCTTCCTGCCTGCTTGATCTCTGACCTTCCCAAGTACAAGGCAGCATCTGCCATGCTGTTCTCAATCGCACTAACCCGGATGCTCAGGTGTGCCCACGTGGGCTGCACCACCCTCCCTATGGAGCGCTGGCTTACCTGTTGGTGAGGGTACTGCTGCAGGTAGCTGGGAGCAGAGAAAGTGCCCTGGAGCCCAGTCAGGTTCCCCCCACACCCTGTAGAGAGGAGGAGGAGCTCATGAGTTTGCCAGGGTCTGTGCCTTCGCCCGGTAGGGCCAGCAGGGATGGCAGCGAAGAGTTTTGGCTGTGCCCGTGGGGAGGCAAGTTCTGGGCCAGAAGAATGACCAGGCAGGTTTGGAGCTGGGCCAGGCCTGGGGAGGCCAGCCTGAACCTGGATCAGATGCCTGAGGACAGTACCCGCCCTGAGGCTGGCCGGGCCCTTACCCGAGAACTTGGCGCTGCAGTTGGCCTCGTCACTGCCATCAGCGCAACTGGCAAAGCCGTCGCACACCGAGTCGGGTAGCAGGCAGACGAGCTGGTCGCAGGGGAACTCATCGTGGGCACAGCTCCCTGGGGGCGGGCATCTGGATTCAGAACCCCCTAGAATCTCTACCCCTTTTGCAGGGCTGGGAGTGGCTGGAGAGGGGGGAAGCGGACAGTTGACAGGTAGCTGGGGACCTGGCGGGAAAACACTCACCATGACCGGGGGCCACGGCCTGGTACCAGGCATGGAAGCCAGATCCTTCCACGCTGCTGTCGGAGACGAAGGCCACGCGGAGGTGGCTGGCATTGGTGTTGAGTGTCGGGGGAGGCACCCTCCCACACACTCTGCAAGAAGCCAGATTGGGAGTGACGGAGGATCAGAGCTCAGGGCCAGCCAGAGTGGAGCCTGCCTGGGCCCTGCGGTCCTCTTCCCTCAAGCCCCGTCCTGGGGACGATGTGTCCAAAAGGTTCCTTTCATTTCCAGCAGAGCTCTGACCTCCCTAGCTCCTGCACGTCCATTCTTGAGGCATTTATCCATGGGAAAGATATGTGGGAGCTCCAATTTCCAGATTTGGAAACCAAGGTCAGAGAGGGGAAGTGACCTTCCCAAGGTCATATAGCAAGATGGTGGCAGAGCTGGGCCCAGAGGCCAAGCCTCTCCGTTTCCTCCCAGTCAAGAATTTCCCACTGCAGTTCCCTGGTTCTGCCCTCCAGACAGTGGTTCAGGAGGGGGGTGGGATCTCCTGGGGGCAGAGGGACCCACCTGAGGAGGGGGCCTTCAGGCTCGGGGGAGATTTCCAAGCGATCAAAAAGACAGGAGGCCACACTCTCCACGCTGAGAGCTTCGATCTTGAGCTGTATTGCATGGTCTGTGGCCACTTGGATATGCCACACGCAGTGGGCGTTGGGTGGGTAAGGGTCTGGGTAGTCAGGGCTGCTGAAGAAGCCCCTTGGGCCAGGAAGGAGGCCCCCACAGGCTGCAGGGACGGAGGTTAGAGTTCAGAGGTCAAAAGGAGAGAGACTTGTTTTTATAAGATGCCTCTTCCTGGCCTCCCCTCCCCCCTGCCATCTTGGGCCCTTCTCCGGAAGATCTGCCCCGTAGTACTCACTCGACTGGGATGCGGGGCTCACGCCTGCCTCCGGTTGCCCTTTAGGGGTCCCAGTTGCCTGAGAGGTGGTGGGGATGGGAGTGGGGGTGGAGCCAATGGTGGTGAGGCCTTGGGAAGGCAGTGGATGATGGGAGGGCCCGGACTCGGCTGTAGCCTGCAATTCTGGAGGCGGGAAGACGGGGGAGTGGGATTCAGAGGTGCTGGATCTCTTGCAGGGCATGGGAGACTCATGGAGGCCTTGGGAACTTACGGGCCAGGATGATGGCCACCAGCAGCCCCAGCAGCAACAGCAGCAGGCTGGCCAGCAGGAGGACACACAGCCAGGAGAAGTGGCAGTCAGGCTGCAGCCCTCGGGGACGCCGACCTGCGGGCAGGCGGGGTGGGCTTTTGAGACCCCTTTCGCTTGGGCATCTCTCACACAGCCCTTAGCCGCTGGGCCTTTCTGTCCTACCCAGCTCACCCCGTGAGATGGTTACCATGCCAGGGAGCTCGGGTGCTGCAGCTGGCGTCCTCCTGGAGGCTGGGTAGGGGGCAAGGTGGCCCTGATTCAGGCTCAAAAGCAGGATTGCAGAATTCAGTCTGAAGGGAGAGACTTGAGGGCTGAGGGCCGGTGGCAGCACTGCCTGGCAGGTGTGTTCACTGGGCACTGCCAGCCCTAGGTGGGCATCTGGGTCTTGCGGGAGTGGTCCTGTATGACCCTTACCTTGCTCAGCTCTGTCGCCTCCACGCAGAGGATGATGTCTGAGCAGTCCTTCATGGCTCTAGGCTCTGCATGGCTTTCTCGAGTCCCTGCGACAGCCCAAGACCCCAGAGGGCCCGCTCCCTGCCCCGAGGCCGCCTCTCAAAGGGGCAGCCTCTGCTCCGCTCCCTGAGGACGAGGGCTGCCAGGCTAGACCAGCTCTCCCGCTGCCCTGGGCAGACTGGTTCCAGGCTGGTTCTGGCTACTGGCTATTCTGTCTCTGTGTGGGGGAAGGGACAGCAGGCAGAAGGAATTCGCAGCGGCATGAAATGGTCCCTTAATCCAACTCAGCTGAGGATGCCGAGGTCGAGACCCTGGCACAGAGCAGCGGTCCTTAAAGGCGCAGGCTGAGAACACCCCGTGGAGGAAGCTCGGTGCTCCGTCGGGGGTGTGACCAGGGAGCTGGCCACCCCGTCTCCTAACCTCACTGAGGTGCTGAGTGAGTGTCTGAGGGGTGCTGGGAAGGAAGGGAGACAGCGGGGCAGTTTTACAGGCACGAGGGAGCCTTCGAAGCCAGGTGTGACGGTTTGGCAGCTTCAAGGCCTGTGAGTCCTCAAGGTCCTGGACAGACCAGCAGCCCATCGCTCCTGGCCATCAGGGCGACCGAGGCATTAGCCAAGCTGGGTCTTTGGAAGTTCCCCTAAAGCACCTGGGTGCCTGGGACAAGGAGATAAGTCTTTCTGGGCTGCTTGTGTCTGTGCTGATGTGAGTCGGGGAGCTTGAGGGGTTGGCTGCCTCAGCCCGTAGGAGAAAGGGCAGTGGAGGAGGTGAAGCTGCCCAAGGCCTTGGACGGGTCGGTCAGGGCTGGCCTTTCAGATGGGCTGTGGAATCCGGCAGGTGGTACCATCTGCTGTTGCAGGATAGAAAGCCTGCCCTCTGCAAACTACATCACTCCGTGACTCTCTTTCTCCACGAGCGAAGTTCTCTCGGAAAATCCCAGCCTGGCGCAGCTGTCCTCGGGGAGAAGGGAAAGGGCTTGTTAATCTGTTTTGTGTTAGCTGTGCTCACGCTGAGTTGGGTAGGGCAGGAGGTGGGGAGGCAGCATAATATTTCTGGCTACTGTTTGTAGAATGTCTGTTACGTATTAGGCCCTGGGCCAGAGGTCCTACGTGCAGTTTCTCTCCTTGAATCACTCTGTGAGGTAGCATAACCATTTTACAAATGATGGCCGAAGGCTCCGAGAGGTTAAGTAACTTTCCCAAGGTCACATCAGCTTCCCCAAGATACAGAGACAAGAGTTGAACCCAGGGCTGGGTAAATCCGAAGCGCATGTTTTCTCTGACACATGTCTTTTTTTTTTTTTTTTTAATATTTATTTATTTATTTTTGGCTGCGTTGGGTCTTCGTTGCTGCTCACAGGCTTTCTCTAGTTGCAGTGCGCAGGATTCTCATTGCGGTGGCTTCTCTGTTGCAGAGCACGGGTTTTAGGCGTGCAGGCTTCAGTAGTTGTGGCACTCAGGCTCAGTAGTTGTGGCTCACGGGCTCTAGAGCACAGGCTCAGTAGTTGTGGCGCATGGGCTTAGTTGCACCACGGCATGTGGGATCTTCCCGGACCAGGGCTCGAACCCATGTCCCTTGCATTGGCAGGCGGATTTTTAACCACTGCTCCACCAGGGAAGCCCCACACATCTTTCACTCTACACTGGCCTAAGGCAGGCTGGTGACAGAGGGGAACTAAGTGAAGAACCCAGTGGGGAGAGAAGAAACAAAGGAGACAGATTCTGCGATCCCCGATCCCCCGCGGCAGCTCTCTTCACACTCAGGAGATCCCCCTCAACACCCAGCTCCTCTCCTTTCAACCCCTAGAGGGCCCGGGGCTGCTTTTGTCTAGCGGACAAGCCTTTCCTTGGTCCTAAGATGTGAACTGCTTTTAGAGGGTTTGAGAGGTCAAAAGTATTTCTATAATAACACGTAGGTGTTATTTGTCCTTCTCCCTTTCTTTCCTTCCTCTTGAGTGAACAGCGTGGTTTCCAGAGGCTGCATGATGTGAAGGAGGTGAGAATCCAGTTAATGAGATTTGCAAAAATGTAAAACAAAGTTATCCTTCTTACTAAGTTCTTTTTGTTTTGGAAAATGTAGTTTTAAAAAAAATGGGGGCTTCCCTGGTGGCGCAGTGGTTGAGAGTCCGCCTGCTGATGCAGGGGACATGGGTTTGTGCCCCTGTCCGGGAGGATCCCACATGCCGCTGAGCGGCTGGGCCTGTGAGCCATGGCCGCTGAGCCTGCGCATCCGGAGCCTGTGCTCCGCAACGGGAGAGGCCACAACAGTGAGAGGTCCGCGTACCGGGGGAAAAAAAAAAAAAAAGGGACTTCCCTGGTGGTCCAGTGGTTAAGATTCCATGCTTCCACTGCAGAGAGCACTGGTTCGATCCCTGGTCGGGGAACTAAGATCTCACAAGCCAAGCCATGTGGCACGGCCTAAAAAAAAATTTTTTTGTTAAATGTTATTTATATTAGCATGTAAAAGGTTTGCTGTTATTTTAAAATTTATTTAAAAATTAATAAGAAAAGGGACTTCCCTGGCGGTCCAGTGGTTAAGAGTCTGTGCTCCCAATGCAGGGGGTGTGGGTTCAATACCTGGTCGGGGAACTAAGATTCCACATGCCGCGTGGTGTGGCCGAATAATAATAAAAAAAAAATTAATAAGAAAATATTTTAATTCCTTTCCATTCTGATTTTAACACGGTAAATGTTAATAGCTATAACAGCCAGGGAGACTTCTTGGAAGAGGTGGGCATTTAGTCTAAAGTTAGAGAGTTGAAAAAGATTTTAATAGGTAGAATTTGGGGGTTGGGTAGGGATTCCAGAAAGGAGGGGGTACTTAGCACTATGGGCCTAAGGAGGCTGGGTTGTAACCCATTTTAAGCAGGGAGTGGCTTGGTCAGATCTGGGTCTCAGAACAGCCCCTGTTTGTGGGAAGGTGGTGGAAAGGAGGCAAGGGGGAGGCTGGGAGGGCCAGAAGCTTCTCTCTGGCTTTGCCATTGCCCATGGCCATCCTCCACGACACCCCTGGCTCTGCCGGCACAGGTGCCCTTGCGACTGGCTGCTTCATGGACGTGTTCCTAGGGGAGAAGGTCAGCCAGGCCAGGGGCCAGGTCAGGGTGGGAGAATGGCACCGGTAAAGGGACAATGAGAGAAATAGAACAGACACCCCTCAGCTCATCAGCTCATTTGACCCTCATAACAGCCCTGGGAGCCAAGGTCAGGGAGGTGTGTTTGTTCCCATTTTCCAGATGTAACTGAGGCACCAGTTACCAGGCTGGGTTTCAGAGCTGGGTCTGTTGGATTCCTGATTCTCAGCTTTTGGTCTTCCTTTCCTTTTCTTCCCTTCCCTTTCCCTTTCCCTTTCCCTTTCCCTTTCCCTTTCCCTTTCCTTTCCTTTCTTTCATTTTATTTTTGGCTGTGTTGGGTCTTTGTTGTTGCATGCAGGCTTTTCTCTGGTTGTGACGAGTGGGGGCTACTCTTCATTGCAGTGCGTGGGCTTCCCATTGTGGTGGCTTCTCTTGCTGTGGAGCATGGGCTCTAGGTGTGTGGGCTTCAGTAGTTGTGGCACACGGGCTCAGTAGTTGTGGCTCGCAGGCTCTAGAGCACAGGCTCAGTAGTTGTGGCGCACAGGCTTAGTTGCTCTGCGGCACGTGGGATCTTCCCGGACCAGGGCTCGAACCCATGTCCCCTGCATTGGCAGGCGGGTTCTTAACCACTGCGCCACCAGGGAAGCCCTCCCTTTTTTTTTTCTTTCCTTTCTTTTACATTTTCCATGTTCTTTCTATAAACCGTGTAGAATAGTGGGGGCGAGAGGTCCTGTGGGCAAGGACTCCTGCAGGCTATGTGTGCAGAGGACGCCTGGGCTGTGAAGCCCTGGGAGGTTTCAGGCCTGCGGCCATTGAGCTCCAGGTTGCTTGCTTCATTCTTGGCTGCCTCTTGGGCTTCCTCTTCTTCCTTTGCAGGCCCCGGGGCCTCGGCCTTCTTGCCTCTTCCTTCTCCGGGGGTCTCCCCATCTCCCCCACTGCCTGCAGGGACACTGTGTCTCCAGCCCTCCCTTTTCTTGCTGCTGTGGGGACGTTTGCATGGACTTTCCTGCTGACGGCTATGGATAAAACTAACAAGCAAAGGGAAGTTACCTCTTTTCTTGCTCAAGTGATTTCTACACCCCCGGAAGCTCCACTGGGCTTTTGCTTTTGTTCCTGCAAGCTTGGATCCTGGCAACTCGGCCTGGCTGGCTATCTGTGGCTCCCCCCGACCTTTTTTTTTTTTTTTTAATTTATTTGTTTTATTTATTTATTTTTGGCTGCATTAGATCTTCATTGCGGTGTGCAGACTTCTCATTGTGGCGGCTTCTCTTGTTGTAGAGCACAGGCTGTAGGCACGCGGGCTTCAGTGGTTGTGGCTCCTGGGCTCTAGCGCGCAGACTCGGTAGTTGTGGCACACGGGCTTAATTGCTCCGCGGCATGTGGGATCTTCCCGGACCAGGGATCGAACCTATGTCTCCTGCATTGGCAGGCGGGTTCTTAACCATCGTGCCACCAGGGAAGCCCTCTGTGGCCCCTTTATAACCAGGAGGGGCAAGGCCAGCTTGAGGTTAGCTATCACCTTCTAGACTCCGGCTCACTAGCTCTCCCTCCTGCTGGCCCTCCAGCTCCAACCCTCCACTCCAGCCAGACCAGCCTCTTCCTTGTCCCTGGCACACTGTACCCACCCTACCTGTCTTTGTCCAGGCCTGTGCTCTGATCTGAATGCTTTCCTTTTGCTGGCTCCCAGGGCCAGCGTTATAGATGTGCATTAGGACTTGACTCCCCGCCACCCTCCCGAGATCCGTCAAATACTCTCTCCTCTCCTTGTTCATTGCCACCCCTACCCTTGACTCTTACCCTCTGGTTCCTGGATCTTTAGTCTCTAGGAGCCCGGATGCCTGCAGCTCCATCCCAGCCAACCCACTGCCGTCTCCAAGGGGCAGGTCACACCGAGTATCAGGAAATCAGAAAAGCTCAGCCCTTGGCTTTGGAATGCCCAACCAGTGGCTCTGCCTCACTAACTCTGTGTGGTTTGGGCGATGCTGTACTTACTTCACATTCCTGAAAAGTCAGAGGCACCCTGAGAGGCCAGGGGAGCTCAGCATTTGCTGAGGATCACCCAGCTAAGAGAATCTTAGTGGAGCATTGATGGTGCAGTACTGGAAATAGAGGTGAGGTGGGGGAAATAGACATTCGTTGAGTACCTACTATGTGCTGAACACTCACAACTCTGAGTAGCTCTTGTTATGCTCAGATTACAGAGGTGGAAACTGAGGCTCAGAGAGATTAAGTAATTTGCTTGGACTGGGAACGCTTGGACTCCGCTGTCTCCTGCCTCCTGCACAGGTGCTTGTTTGTGCCCCTAGAACAGTGAAGGACGGGACCCTCAGAGACGTGTGGGCCCAGGTATGCGACAGATAGTGCTGCTTTTGCCCTTGGGTGTGTGCATGTGTAGAATCAGGGAGTTCCCTGGTTACGTTGCTGTTCAGCTCAGTTGATAATAGACACGGGGTTGGGAAATTTGCTGCAGAATGTCCTGCAAAATGCTGTCAATTATTCGACCAAAAGGAAGAGTATTCAGATGGAAAGAGATCTGCGTGGGGAGTCAAGATCCCTGGGTTCCGTCCTGCCCCCGCCACCGATGAGCTGGTGGACTCGCGGCTTCTTTACAGCTCGTGTCCTCACTGGCAAGGTAAGAAGGTGGAGAAGGTGACCCCTACGGAAAGTGGTATGCATTTTCTGAGCACTGATCACTTTAAAACGTATAAACTCTCAACGTGGAATCAGGGAATCAGAGGTGTGCAAGTCCTCTAACGTAGGACTTGTACTTAGGGAAAAAGTGACTTGGAATAACACTTGAGCTGAGACCTTCGAGGTCCTCTAGTCCAATCTCCCTAATTCACAGATGAGACACTAAGGCCCAGAGGGAGGGAGGTTCTTGCTCAAGGTCACACAAGAACAGGTGCAGGGAGAGCTCCACCCCTAGGGAGAGGCCTGTTGGGATGCCAGCAAGGAATGGGGGAAGAAATCCCAGTTGCTAGGAGGCAAAGCTGATGGGTAAGGAAACACGGGGACAGGTTGTGTTTGGGGATCTGTGCAGCACTAGCACCTGTTGCCATGGGGATGAGAAAGCACCACAAGTACAGAAAGGAGGGCTGGGAGCAAGGGTGGAGGGGGCTGAGCCCCCACCCTCGATGTTAGTTATAGTCTGTCTGTTCCCCAGTGGAAGACAACAAAAGCACACAGGTGGCTTCTACCTCCAGTGAAGAACTAGTCACAGGAGAGGTACAGCACCTTACATTGATTTGAGGCTCAGCCATCCATTTTGCTCTAAGCCTAATGTTTCCATCTTGAAGGTGATCCTGTTCACTTGTGGTTTGGGGGAAATTATTTTTCTTGCATCGGGCCCCTTCCAGGGAAGGCCGGGGAGAAACCTCAGGCTTGAGTCACTCTTATTTTCAATCCTTTCTGGGAAATGCTACCCACCCCCCCCGAAAATGGCCACCTCCAGTCTCAGCCCAGGAGGTGAGTGTGACAGCAGGTGCCGCTGGGAGGGAGAGTGACAAGCAAGGGAAGGAGAGATAGGCCTTGATTTCTCAGTGTGTGGAGCACGGATGGCAGTTAGGAAAATTCCCCATAAAACACTTTAAGCTCAACTGGTGGTGACTTAAGTTTCCCAAGTTCTGGGATTGGTGGCAGAAATGGAAAATCTGAACAAGTCTGAGAGAAAACTCAAGGAGCCAAGTCCCTGGGGACCCCAACGAGGCCCTCCCTCCAAGGAGTTAAATCTGGTGATGTCTTGAAAACACCATTTTAGAGAACAACACCTTTAATGTAAAGGCTGCTGTTTCCAGTATTAGTGGGGCAAGTTGAGATCTTTCATTTAATTTATTGAGGACCAAGCCTTGATCACTCCACACCCAGGCATAGCCACTCTGCTCTAAGAGCAAACGTTGCTGTATTCAGTCTCTGCTGGAGAGACCTGTCTTAGCTCGTCACAGGTCTGTACAGGCACCCAAGTGCGTCAACAGAGAACCACCAGAGTGCCCCTACTAGCAGTTAAAAAGCAGACAGTCCATTTAAAGTGATGTCCGTTAGACATGCTGATTTCCTTAGGTGTGAAGCCAGGGTTGTGGTCACGTGGGAGACGCACACTGAGGTATTTAGAAGTGACAGGACACCTTGCCCGTAAATGTTTTGCCCCAAAGAATAAAGTATACATAAACAAATGTGGCAAAATGTTAATGTATCAGTGAATCCAGATAAGGAATATAGTGTTCAAAATGTGTACTAGTGCAGCTTTTTTTTTTTTTTTACAGAATTGAGAAGTTTAAGCTAAGAAGTGGGTAGTTAACTTTGTCCAGAACTTGGAATCTACAATCTGATTGCAGCAGTAAACTATCTCCACTGATAGGCTAGGAGCGCTTCCTGGGTTCAGACCTGTCCCAGATCAAGATTCCATCACGTACCAACTTACTTCTCAAAGCTATTATTTATTCTGTACAAGGTTCCACTGTACATCACACATTCTTCTCCTCTTGCTTACACAGTAAACAAGTGTACACCAGCCCTTTGGCTCAGGTTCACAGGTCTTCCCTGGAGAAGGGTGTCAGGCCAGTTAGACTGAGGGTGTCTTTTTCTGATGCTTCCTGGGAACACTGGAAAGTTCTGGGCTCCGAGGGGCACAGGTGGGGCCCAGCCGTGTGGGTGTGCAGAGGGCTCCACGCACAGACCTCCGTGCCTTGGTGCGGAACAGCTGTTTTCTAGGGGGCAGCACAGAGTTTTGCCCAACTACTTAGGGCAGAGTCAAGCCCATGGGAAAGAACCATACAACTGAGGCAAGATGTCCCCAAACACCCAGGCTCCAGCTCCCAGGTTGGACTGTAGACCGATGCCGAGAGGAGCTGGAGCTGGGGGTGGCATGGGCATCCCTGAGAAACTCGGTCCAGAGGGCCTACGTCAGGAGGCTCTGAGAAGGGCGTGTGGGGCAGGAAGGTCGGAGAGGAACAGCAAGTTAAGGAGGAATAAATTAAAGGTGAGAGAAGCTCGAGGGTAAGGGGCTCCTGCTATCCTTCCAACAGCTGGGGAGTAGCCCGGGACTGGGTTAGAGGAGGCTGGCGGGAAGAACTTGATAACACTATCAGAAGAAATCTCCTTTCACCTGCTCTCCTCTTCACCTCACTGCAATGCAAAACAAGCCAGGGGCTACGGGCGCGACCCTGAGGCTCCCCGGCGCTCTGAACATGGCACTGGGGAAAAGGGAAGAGGCTGAGGGATATTTCAGGGAGGGGCAGTCACCCCCTGGTCCCCAAATGCTATAAGGCACAATTCTTGGAGGCAACTAGATTCCATCCAAAACGTTAAAAAAACAAACAAGAAACCTGTCAGAGCCCAGGTCTACTGTGGCTGTGCTTGGGGCCTGGCCAACTCCCACCTAGCACCACTGGGGGCTGGCACGAGAAAAGCTGTATTTTGAAGAATTAAGGAAAAAAAAAGAAAAATGACCAGCACAATGTCCCAGCTGTGAAGAGGTGTGAAAGACAGCATCTCCAGTCTGAAAACTTTAGTTACGGTAAATTAAAAAAAACAGCTGGGCTCTTAAAAACCAAAAACAGCTTTTTTCAAAGACGTCCCCTCATCTGTCCCCCCGGAGTTAGCAGCGTTAAGAGGGCTCTTGGCTCATGGGTGTTTCTCTTGCTCCTGGGCTGGTGAAGACGGGCAGCGATCCTCCCCAGCAGGCTCCAGGGGTCGCTGTCTCTCCGGGAGGCCGGGGCTGGAGCCGCGGCCAGCGGATGAGGAGCTTCTCCCCACAGACGGCTGTTTAATCACACACAGGAAGAAACCACAAGCTTACAGATGCAAACACGAGAAGCCGAGGGACACTGTGCTGGCTCGGTCTGTGTCCTGCTGGTCTTCCCTGCCAGGCGGGGCTTGGGGGCAGCAGGCTCCCCACCCCAGACGCTGGCCAGGCTGCAGCAACTCCTGCTCGGCAGCTTCACTTTCCTTTAGGTTTTGCTAATTAGTCAGGTGGGTTTTTATTTTTTTTTTGCCTTTTTTGGTCTTTTTAAAAAAACTTAGGGTGTAGGGCCACCACGGGGAAGGATGAGATGTAGCTCGTCGTTGCTACATGCGGGAGGGTGGACTGGCCAACTCGTAGAAGAGCAAGTAGGCGTCGCTGGTGCGCACTTGGCCGGAGGACATGGGGGAGACGCTGTGGAGAGAAGACAGGTCAGCCTGGCGGCCGCGAGGCCCCATGACGCGACAGAGCGGCTGGGGGAGCGTGAGGGCCCGTCTCTGATCTACTGGACACCCGAGGCCACCCTCTTCTGGAGGGTCTTCGAATGCACAGCACCCCTTTTGGCCCTGACCTTTTCCGGGTGAGGTACAGGTGCCTGACGGCCGGGAGCCGCGCCCGAGGCCTGTCTCACCTGGAGTCATTGAACGTGTGCCATTCTCCCGTCACCGGGCTCCGGCAGTAGGCTGTGTAATGGCCGCCCATGGTGGTTCCGGAGTGATTGGACACAGCATACAGGTTGTAAACAGCGTGGTCTGAGGAGGAAGCACAAGGCGTCCAGCCCCCGAGGCATCCCTTGCCCCCGGGCCCCCCCCTCCTGCCGCTACTCCCAGTTTCCACGTCTCACTCCTTAGCAGCGTCCCTCCACCTCTTGGCCTCCCCGCTGTACCTCAGACACTTGTGCCTCGGTTCTGCGCCTCCAGTGCAGAAAAATACTTACTGGTGTTTTCTGAGGCAAATTCTCTCAAGTCCAGGTCTCTTAGTGGGAAATTCACAAATGTTGTAAGCTTGCTGGTTCGTATCCTGGATTCTGAGAACCGCTTCAGATCTGGTATTGGTGTGAGTCAAGGACAGACAGGGTGGCAAGAACAGAGTCCGAGAACAGGAGACAGAGCCCCTGAGGGTGACTGCGCTTCTCAGGAAGCAGAAGGGCACGCGGGAGGAGAAAAGCCGCCTGACGTTCTGAGGTTCCTACTCCGTTGGCCCTCACCTGGGCCCTTGTCATCAGTCACTCTCTAATGTCAAGTCCCTGCCCTGACGAGCTGAAGGATACGGAGCACCAAGATCTTTGGGAACCTCTGGATGGAGAACTTTTTTATACACCGCTTTCTGGCTCGGCAGCGACAGCACGTCTGAAAGACAGGATAGACAGAGCTGGGAAGGACTCACGAGAGAGGCCAACAGGCGAATCCAGCAACTCCTAGGCTGGTCCGCCCCCAAGAGGGCTCAGGGAGATGCACTCTCGCTGCCAAGGAGGGTGACTTACTGGCTTTTCATCGCCATCAAGCACATCCTCTTTGGTGAAGAGCCTCATGCAGTCCATTAACGTCACCTCAGGATAACCTCGCTGGGAGAGAGAAAAATGAAGGTCAGAGGTCGCTGACATGAAAGGGTAAGAGCGGGAGTTTCAGATGCAGGGGGACAGGGGTGCATACCTTAGCAATGGGCAGAGACAGGTCCCAGAAGGGATCAAAGACTGTAGAACAGTAACCACAATCAGTACACGTCAGGGAGCTCTTCAGCTGCCCGACAAAGAGATCTGGGGAGAGACGGACATGCGATGCTTAAACACTGTGTCTCCTTTCTCACCGCTCCCGCCTCAGACCTTTGGGTGCTGGGCACTGGATAGCAGGAGGGGTCCCCGGGAGAATGGGCTTCTCATGCTCTGCTCAGGCAAAGCACTTAGCAGGGAAGGCAGGCATTGCCCCCCGTGCCCGCACTTACCCCCGATCCGACTGTCTTCCCGTTCTAGATATTTCCTCCACATCTGGCGCCCTTTCTCATCATCACTAGGACCCAGAGAGAGAGGAAGACAATTGGGTCAGAGCTCAAACCATGATAAGTTTAAAGGCCTAGGGATCTAAATCCTTAATATCCAAAATTCTCCCCAAATCATTACCCCCAAAGAAGTTCGTGTAGTTCTGCCCCCAGCACTCTCCTCCTACTTACGGAAGATGGTCGAAGTTTTCAGGGTTGGACCTGGGCCTCGCTGTGACCCGGTTCACCTCATTGTGGAGCCCGTCCAGAAGGAAGCGAAGAAACTCCTGAGCGTCCTGCTGACTGAACCCGAAGAAAAGGGAGTGAGCGACACCTCTGGCCCCTAGAACCTGCTGCTGCTGCCACCCACCCCGGGGAGGTCACGTCCCCAAGGCCCTTACTTATAGCCGACGAAGCGCGGTGCGTATCTCTGGATCTGGGTCTTGAACTCAGAGGGGCTCACCACATCATTGGGGGATGAGGTCCATATGGTCTGGATTAGTTTTGCAAACTCTATTGGAAGGAGAGGGTAGAGAGGGGCGTGGAGGACAGCTAAGCCATTTTCTCTACGAAATTCTTAAACTAGAGTCCCAACTAAAAGAAGCCAAAGAAAGAGAAATAGGAGAGGAACACATGACACACAACTACTAGTGCAGCGACAGCAGAGTGGGAAAAGCGTCCTGAGGGGGAGCAGGGCCGCGCCCCTCACCTTCCATGAGGGCTGTGTGTGCACTGCTGCTGTGGCCGAGGTCCCGCATGTAGAGCCTCTGGAGGCAGTAGTCCCTCAGCTCCCGGGTGTTGCTCAGGCACTGCAGAATGGAGTTCATGAAGCACTGCGAGAGACCACCTGCATGTCAGCCGCGGAGCAAAGACCCTGGCTGGCATGTCTAGTTACGTCCTACCTAGAGCCCTCTGGTCCATCGGGCCCAGAAATGAATCCTCCCACAGCCTCAAGTGCCTCTTTTTGTAAGTAAAGCGGTGAAGTGAGGCAAGTTCCTACTGCTGGCACAGGTGATGTAACTGGTTATTTACTACAGAGGTGTGCAAAAGGGAGTGGGGGAGCTGGACAGAAGTGGGTGGGAAGTGATGGCTGTCCTCGAGGAGAAGGATCCAGGACAGTACCTAAGCTGCCAGTTCAAAGGGCAACTCCTCTTCAGCAGGGCTTCCTGCTGGGGGGGGGGGGCTGAGGAAGAGGTCGGCAACTTTGTAAAACACCAGCCAAGAAGGGCAGGTACCAGCTGGCCTAGCGGGTAGGGAGGGAGTCGGCTGGAGCCAGGAGGGGACTCTGGTTAGACGGTCCCAGTTGGGATGGTAGAGAGTGGCCTCAGGAAAGAAGTGGGCTGAGGAAGAACTCACCGTGTTCCCAAGGTTTCGGAGACCAGCCAGACCCTGGGTGCTCTTAGAATTCTGTAAGCAAAGAACACGTGGCATATTCAGGCTGAAGGAAGAGGCCTGGCCTATGTTAGGTTCTCTCTGCAACTTTCTGCCAGTTGTAGCCAGTGGCATCAAGCCACACACATTATTCTCTCTTCAACTTCAGTCTACGTACGTTGTAGGCAAGAGGGGTGTGGAATGCCTGTCATTTTCAACACACAACAAAAATGTTCTTCGAGGCTTTGCTTTCTTTTATCGACTACGTGTTTTCCCCCATCTTTATGTTACTTTTCATTCTCTGCCATATTGGAGACTGGAGATGAGAGCCAGAGACCAGGAGTTCATATACCTGGCTCCAAGGAATTTCAGGCCCCAAATCCAGGCACTCTCTCAAATGACCTCCATCAGTATCCTGACATGCCTGATGTCTAAAGCAGCTGTCACAATGAGCACTTCAAGGAGGTCTTGCAAAGTTCAATGACAAAACAACTCAACTGAGTCTAGATCTTCATCGGGGGAAAAACCCTAGTTGGCCTGCCATTCTGAACCACCAGAGACAGGTGGAATTCCTTCCAGCTGAGCTCAGCTCCTGAGGGCTGATTAAAGCCTGGGAGAATCCTCCTCGCCTGGTTCAGGTTTCAACACCCTGACTGGCCACCGGCTGGGAATCCTTCTGATGGCAGGTTGGGCCAAGCAGAGGTGAGCACCTGGCTGAAGGCGCTCCTCTTGCTCTTGTCCCTACTGTGGAGGCTGCTGAGGGGGTGGGAGGGAGAACAGGTGCTCCGGCGAGGACTCTGAGCGTGTTTGTCCAGGTCTCTTGGCTGACCCTGGCCTGACCTCCAAGGAGTCAGAAAACCTTCAGGCTCAAAGGGTTAAAGCATCGGCCTACAGATGAGCCTTCCACCCTCCATCTCAGGGAGGGGACCTGGGAGCAGGCAACTCTGGAGCAACACTGGCTGGGGCATGCGTGGGGCCAGCTCAAGCCTGATCAGAACAGGAGCCTGAAATAACTCAGCTAAAATTACTCATGCCGTGTGCTGTCAGCAGCTCAAAGCCCATGAGGTTGTCAGCATAAGGGGGTGGGCTGGGGAGAGGCAGGCTGAAGGAGGGCTTTTCTCAGGTATTGCCCCGCTGATCCCACAAGTGGGAAGATCCTTCCTCGCCAATTCTCAGGTCTAACACTAATAGGTAGGGAAGGAAATACCTAAACCAGCAGAGAGAACTGCTGTCCACCTGCAGCTAGAAAGAAAAGCCTATTGGCAGCAGGTGGGGTACAAACACCCGCTGAAGAACAGCAGTGTATGGCCCCAGACACAGAATTTAAATCTTCACGACAATCTCAGTAAACCCTGATGCTCCAGTCAGAGGGCCACAACAGAGATAACTCCCCGGACAAAGACCTTATCAGCATTTTGAAGTAGACGTGGGGCCCAACAAAAACACTGACGTCTCCGTGTTGCCCATTCGGAACTAAACGTTCAAGCCTGCCCACGACCGAATACCTGCTCTTCCTTCCCCAGGACACCCACTCTTACATCTATTTCCGGCAGCGCTTTATTAGTTCTTACCCCCCCACCCCGTGCCTCAGACAACATCTGTCTAAACGGGCCACAGAAGCAAAGCATTCTACCGCTGGTGACTGTCGCTGTCCACCAAAGGGGGCCCGTGGCTGAGGCAGTAGTCATGCAGCTCTAGTGGGGGTGGGGCAGTGGGAGACTGGAGGCATCTCTCTAATGAAGCATTCCTGTGGTGTTGACACTTTTAACTGTGACCCAACAGAGGGAAGGTCAAGGAGAACAGCTCACGACCTACGGTTACTATTCTCGAGGCTCTACCCCTGCTTATGGCCTGGCGGGTGGAGAGGTGGGGGAGGCTCCTTCGAGGCATCGCTGGGACCCTCTTAGTTCTGGATTGTGCCTTTGTCTAAGATTTCCTGAGCTCCAAACTACTTGCCAATTTCTAAGCACTCTGTGTAGAAGGCGGCTGGGTAACAGCAGTCAGGGGGTGGGAGCGGAGGGGAGAGCAGGGCTGTTCTCTGCCCAGCCAGATATTCTTCTGCCATGAATAGGAAATCAGGAGCTGCAGGGAAAGTCAGCAGTTTCCATTCCAGAGAGAAACAAAATGTCCCAGGAGTGACCTTTCTTACGGGAAAAACAATCCTACCTCAGGGCCGACAGGGAGAGGCCCAAACTGGAGAAGTGGGGAGAGACCCTGAACAGCCAGCCTCTCACCAGGAGACAAGGAAATGACTCCAGTTGGGATGCTGGAACTCAAGTGCAAAGAGCGGAGAAAGCTCGGGTCAAGAGCTTCCTTAAAATTAGCCATCAGCAAACCTAATTTGACTCAGTAGCAACCACTGTTCTTGAAGGTAGATGCCACCTCCATTGCCAGCAAACAGACAGCATTCACCTCCCAGGGAAGGAGCAGGGGGCTCATAAGAGCCTGTTCTATGTTAACGCGGGGGAAACATCTGGGAACACGAGCTATAGAAGAAAGGCTGATGGAGGTTTGTGTCTTCACACTCGAGACCCCAGGAAAGGGCTTTCCAGCTTACTTCACCTGTGCCATGAGGGTCAGCCATGGCCAAGGAGGCTGGTATGGCCCTGGCACGGGGCAGTGCACACACTGCCAACACGGGAGCTGGTGCTGTTACATAAGACTTGTCAGGCTCTGGCCCCCTCTCTCTTCCCCGAGGGGGCAGTGCCCAGCCTTTAGCCCCAGCATCACTCGGGGGCGGCTACGTCATTTGAGGGATCCAGTGCCCACTTAGCTGAACTGGGGAGGGCTGGGAAGGGAACGGACGTTGACCTCTTTCCCCGTCTGCAACTCCTCTGCCCTTCGCGGGGTCAAAGGACCCCTGTTACCGACCCTCTGGGAAAGGGCCTTTTGGAACTGAGTGTCGGGGAGGCGGCCCCTTTCCCACCAGCCTTTCTTGCTGGGTTTGGCCTTGGAGGAGTCACGCCCGCGGAGTCCAGCGAGCTGCCCGTTCCCTCACACACCGAGAACTAGTCAAGGTTACGCTTTCCTGCACCTGTCCTGATAGGTGCCAGGAATTAAGAGTCCAAGAGCCACCTGGTGCAGGGGTCGACGAGAGGGAAGGGGAAGGGGGGTTCGGAGGACTCCGGGGCTGGGACCTCAACAAGGGGTGGGGGCCGCGAGTAAGCGTGAGATCACCCGGGGAGGGGCGTTCCTTGCCGGGAGACCCTGGGAAAGGAGGGGTGGGGGCTGAGGACGCTCCGTGCCCGGGCCCGGCGCGCGGCAGCAGGGGGCGGGAGGGAGGGCATCCCGGGGAGGAGGCGGAACCCCAGCCCTCGGCGTTGGGGGTCCCGGAAAAGGGCCCCGCGTACCTTGGCTTTGTTGAGCAGGAGCCCCACGAAGGTGGAGAGCAGCAGGGAAGGGGAGAGAGGGGAGCGCGGCCGCAGCTCCTTGGCGAGGACGGGAAAGGGGGCTGCGGGGGGCTCCTCAGGCAGGGTCACGGTGTACGAGGTGCGCATGCTGACGGGCGGGTGGCGGGCTCGACCCCTCGCCTAACGTTGGCCAAGGGGGCGCGGGGTAGTACCGCGCGATCCCACGGCCCGGACGCCCAGGCCGGCGAGGCCGCCACACGACACCGTCCGCGGCGCCCGGCGGCAACCGCTACGGCAGGAAGATCGCGTGCTCCTCCGCCTCAACCTCCGCGGCGCACGCCGCCAACCGCCCCTGCACCGGCTCTCTCTCTCTCTCTCTCTCTCTCTAGCAGACTGGCGGCCCCGCCCGCGCCGCTGGCCGCGCGACGTCAGCGCTGGGGCGGGACCAGGGCTCCAGCTCCGCCCCCGCTGGGCCCCGCCCCCGGCCGCCAGCACGCGGACCCGAGCGAGGCTGAGACCCCGCCAGACCCCGCGCTTCCCGCGGGTCCGCCCACCGCCTGGCCGCCCCCAGCCCCCTGCCGCCGACAGAGCCCGCCGGCCGCAGAGACCTGGCAGCCCCCGGGGGCCGGCAGCACCGGAGCGCGGAGTCCGGCACGCACCTCGGGGTTGGGACTCGAGAAACTGTCTTTGAGGCCCGCAGAGGACACGTCTCCAAGGACGAGTGTCAGCCGGGTGAGCTTCCCCCAAGGCGGCAAACGATTCCTAACTTTTTGGGGGCTGCAGATCATTTTGAGAACCCGATGGAAGCTCTGTACTCATTTTTTTCAGGGAAAAATGCACCCACGCACAAACTTTTGCACAGCATTCAGGGGGGATTCAGCATTCAGGGCTTTCTTGGAGCCCAACATCGACACAGACCGTGAGGGTCACAGGGCCCAGGTTAGGAAGGTAGATTTCCACGGCTTCGGCATTGAGCACCCCTCCTCCCTCCAGCCCTAGTTTGGCCCACTGTCAAGAGAGGCAATGCCCATATTTTTATATGGTACAATACATCACCGTACCTTTTGGCCCCAGGAAGGAACCTTTTCTGGCCTCTTCTACCCAGGTACCCAACTCCATCTCTCCTAGAATCTCAAATTTTGATTTGTTTTCGGGAGATGGGGAGAAAGTACCACCACGGTGGAGAAATAGGAGCTCAGCTGGTGTGGGGTGAGTGTACTCCTCTGACCCGAAGGGCAGCGATGCTTGAAGGTTTCTGCTGCTCCACCCCCCTCACCTATCAGGGACCCACACAGAATCTGCCTGGAGAAAGTATCTTGTTTGGAGCTTGATGGGTATTTTTAGCCAGTATTTTTAGCATTTAAAAATACTCTGGGAGGCAGCAGTGTGTGCTGTTACTCATCTGTGGCCTCCTTCTGTTTCCCTTGGCCTGTCATCCCCACATGTACACGCACACGGCACACACGACCACAGCCACATGGGGAGTGTGTCCAGGACGCATGTATGGCTTGTACCCCAGGCCTCCCACAGAACAGCGATTTTGTGCTACTGAGGGGGGAGCACAGACGGTTGCCCCTGTGTGTTCCAGCAGCGGTGGTGGGAGGAGTGCGCAGGTGGCAGGAGCTGCAGGGCGTTCTCCTGGGTGATAAGTGAGGCTTGATGTTAGGAGGGGTGATCTCCACAGTCACTCTCCTTGCCGGGTGACCAAACCTGGACCCTGGACAAAATGCAACAGCCTTTTCCTCCATGCTTCCTTCTTCCTAACCACACCCTTCCTAACCACACTGTCTGCAGCAAGGCTTGCGTTTCATCACATCACTCCCCTGCCCTGAAACACCCGACTCTTCTATCCATTCTGGAAACCTCAGGTAGCCCTGTCTGTGAGACTGTCATCCATAGGCCGGACGACACCACTGTCACCACCCTCACTCTTCTCTGATCCCCGCTGCCAACCAACCTGCTTTAGCACTTGCCTTCTCTCGCTTAAAAAACAAAATTGCCGGGCTTCCCTGGTGGCACAGTGGTTGAGAGTCCACCTGCCGGTGCAGGGGACACGGGTTCGTGCCCTGATCCGGGAGGATCCTACATGCCACGGAGCGGCTGGGCCCGTGAGCCATGGCCACTGAGCCTGTGCGTCTGGAGCCTGTGCTCCGCAACGGGAGAGGCCACAGCGGTGAGAGGCCTGCGTACCGCAAAAAAAAAAAAAAAAAAAAAAAAACCTGCCACCGATGAAGTACTTACTGAATGCCAGGCACTGCTAAGTGCTTTATATATATTAGCCCAGCTAACTTGCATATTAACACAGTGATGTAGCAACTATTACCTCTATTTTCTAGATGAAGGAACTTAAGCCCTGAGAGGTCCAATGACTTTCCAGGACCACGTAGCTGGTAAATGGCAGCGTGGGGCTTTGAACCCAGACCCGTCCTACAGCAAAACCCATGCTAGGAACAATTACCAGGAGATTCTGGAATGCCTTTCCTGTTCTCTGCCAGTTACCAACCTGTAAATTCTGCTCAAAACTCATGTTTTCCACAAAGCCTTCTCTAATGAACTCCACCCAGCTCGAAACACCATCCCTGTATACCCTCAGTCTACTAGCATTCAGTTTCCACTGTATGAATTTGTCTTAATATGTTTATCTTTGTGTTATAAGTGTCTCTAAGGCTTCTGTAAGTGGTCTGAGCTTGTGTGTTGATTGTACCATCACACTGATGCCTCCTGAAGGGCGGGGCTGTGGGTTCTCTTAGTGGGTGCTTAATAAAGACGTTGAGCTCATCATGAAAGGGGGCCAGAGCAGGCTCTGCTGGCCATCCTGGAAGTCCCACTGAGCCCAGAGGGTGGGGCGAGGCTGGGTTTGCATGTCGAGTAAGTGAGCTGCAGGAAGCGCTGTCTATCAGGTGCTCACCCCCTGGAGCATTTGGCCTGTCTCCCCATGACGTAGGCCAGCCACCCTGGGACATCATGACATTCTGCCAGCTCTCTCCATCTTTCCTGGGATGCGGGAGGTTAGGGGCATTGCTGGGAGAGGGGAGGCCCAGCTGGAGAAAGCTCCTGCATGGGAGCCCTTTGAGAAGCCGGGGCGGAAAGAATTCCCACAGGGTCCAGTCTTGTCAGGCAGGTCTGACGGCTGCAGGACACCGCCAAGGAAGAACCGAGGTCCTTTCTCAACTAGCCAAGCCCCTCTGAGACCCTTTCTCCTCAGTGCCATTTCGTGAAGTGGGGTGGGTAAAGCATATGGTCTTCTGGGATCTGAATCTGGCTCCGGCTCCATGACTTTCTGCCTCAGACACACTGAGCTGATCTCTGCAGGGCTCATTCCTGCAGCCCGAGACGGCCATTTCTCAGACCCTGTGCTTGGCCTGCCTCCCCCATAGGTATTTTCTCACCTCAGATCCTTCCTGGCACGGATGGAGTATTTAAATAAATTAAAGTCAGCGTTAGCTCTACGAAGGCAAGACGGCGAATACTTTGTTCCCTCAGATCTTACTGGGCAGCTTGGTCCTGGATTTGGAAACACTGCTTAGGCCCTGCTCCTGGGCGCACCTGCTGTTACCACCGCAAACGGGACAGACTGGTGGCCTGATTGACTGAACTGGTAGGGGCTCAGAGTCCTTGTTAGGAGGTTTGGCTTTCAGCCCACGAGTGCCCTTGGGGACGGAGGGCCAGCCAGCGGTACCTAGGTCTGTAGGAAGCTCCGCCTCCCTGCATCACTCAGACTCCAGGAGGCCAAAAGCTCTGTACTCCTTTGAGCCCCTGGGCAGTCCGGCCTGAACCAGCTGGATTCCAGAGGCCCACACACTTCCCTCTCTCGTTTATACCTCTGTGTGGGGCACCAGTTTCTATGGACCCATTGAGGTGAGAGGGTGCAGGGGACGACGTGTGCAGCTCTGGGCCCTGAACATGCTGTTCATTTCTGTAGCCGATGGTCAGTGGAGCGGCTCTCCCGGGGGCAGGGAACATTTTGCCAGGCTTGGATTAACTTCTGCCTTGCTGAGCCCACTCCTGCGCCACGTTAACTCATGGAGACATCCCCGAGGCGGGGTGGAGGGGAAGGCAGGGAGCACAGTGCGGGGCACTGATTGAGAAAACGAGCCTGGGTAAGGCAGCACCAAGGCCACCAGCCAGGTCAGAGCCCACAGCCGGTCTTCAAGGGCTGGAGACATCAGTGTCTGTGATTCTAACCACAGACTACAAACCGACTGCCCTTTCTTTCTCAGCAGCTAGTACTAGTCCTGGCCGTGGGACTCCTCTGGCTTAAGGGCTCCTCTGTGTGACCTTCCTATGCTGTCAGCACAGATTCAGGCCCTGAGGAAGTTCAACCTCCTCTGGGTGGCCGAGTGGGTGAGGACAAGCCCCAGGGTCTCAGGCCGCCAAGCTGGACAAATAAGACAGCAGGGATGCAGTTCGGAGTGGCTGAGTAAACAGTGAGAAGGCAGGGGACGGAGAGGAAGGTCACTCCTCTCACCCAGGAGCCCTAGGGCAGCCCCTGCTGTCCTCGAGTAGTTCTCTTTGGAGTAAAACTCCTCCCTTCCCCCTGCTGCTTGGCAGCAGTAAGTCCAAAGTCCCACCCGAGAGAAAAATCACATGACCTCCGCTTATATAATCTCCCTGTCACTGAACAGCTGGAACCCGAGGCTTTGCGAGATGAGTCAGCAGCCCCAGTGGCAAATAGGACCCAGGTGCCCAGGCCGTTTGCTCCTAGCAACAGGTCCCAGAGCAGAGGGCACGGGTGTGCAAGAGGCCGGGTCAGGCCCTGCATCTGAGCCGCAGATGCTCGGCCCGTGGCCTGTGCTCTGGAGGGCCCCAGGAAAGGAGGAGGGTGGCCTCGGCAGGGCTGAGGCCAGCAGGCAGAATGCCAGGGCCGGGGAGGGAGCAGCTGGAGCGGGTGGAGCGGAGGAGGATTAGGATGGATTGTAGGGGTTAAAGCGCAGCCCTGGAAGGGCTCAGTGGGAACAGCTTGTCCTTCCATAGGCCCAAGGGAACAGGAGAGGTGGGGCAGAGGGGGGACGTGCTTGGGCCCCTGGCTCTCTGCAGGGCCAACTCACCTGGCCTGGCTTCCTGCCTTGGAGTCCCCACTGAAGGTAGTGAAAGGTTTTTTTTTAATCAGTTCTGAACCAACACACCTCCCTCCTCTCCAGTCTGTCATAAGGTGGAGCCTGGGGCAGCCCTCACTGTCCTAGGCTGAGCTGCACCCTCCGTGGAGTGGCATTTTGTTGGTACTTAAGCAAGCTGGGGGTGAGGTGGGGGGTATTCAGAATTCTTGTCCCCCTACACCAGTTCTTCACCCGTGTTCAGCTGAGTCTGTGACAGTCCAAGTTCACGTGGGCTGTTACTATTAACAAGGGGACTGAGTCTGGTTAGAACTGTTCTAGTCCCCGGTGGGTGGTCCTGCTTGTGACCTCCCTTTACTGTACTTCAGCTGTAGTTCAGGTCAGCTACCCTGAGAGCCCTGGGGCCACGGCTGCCCCAGAGGAGTCAGATCATGCTGGCTCCGCCCCAGGATGCACTTCCTTCTCACCTTTGTTCCTCCCAACGGGGGTCCCCTCTCCCACTCTAGTCAGTTGCCAAGTGCCCCTTCTTTTCCATCATCTCCTTTCCCCCCTTAAGTTTAAACCGACTCTCCCATCACATGTTACTGGTTTCAGATTCCTCCACATCCATTATTTGCTTTGAACCTCATGACATCCCTGGGAGGTGGGCAGGGCAGGCATGACCATTCCCTTTCATGGGTGAGGACACAGCTCAGGTGAGAGGTATCCAAGGTTAAAGAGGCAAAATGTTCTTTCAGCGGTCAGAGCAGCCCATCCCAGCCTCGGATGACCTCTCCCTTCCCCATCACCTATGCCACTGCAAAACACCTAGGGAGGCCTCCTACTGCCACTGTTTTTGGAACTTATCTCCCCAAGTTAGTTGTGCATATGCCCGAGGGCAGGGGCCATGGCTCACACCTCTCCTGCGTCCTGGAGCACCTGGAAGGGGGCAAGGAGGACTGACATGTATGCAGCACCTACTACGGGCCAGGCCCTTTCACACGCAACCTTTGATTCCTCACGACAGTCTATGAAGTGGGAACTATGATTGCTCTCGTTTCACAGAGGAAACAGGTTCAGAAGTTCAGGAACTTCTCTGAGGTTATGCTGCTAGTAAGCGGAGCACCGTAAATGAATGAATGAGACAGTAAGATCCCCAGATGGAGATCGGAAAAGAAACTGGACCTGGTTCTAGGCAGAAGTGGTCCAGGCCCCACGCACAGGGATGTTCTCACGCCAGCAAGATGTAGTCAGCTCCAGAGGCGAGGGTGAGGGTGGTGAGGAGAGAGAGGGGTGAGGTTAGAGGGCTGAGGGTGAGGTTAAATCAAGGTCTTACACCACGGAGCCCACGAGGGGCGTTTCCCAGTTGATAGCATCTTCTGGAGCGAGAGCTCACAGTGAAACCCTAGCTCAGTTGTCGGGCTGCTGGCTACTTCCCTGTGTTGTGGGGTTGCTTCTGGACGGGAGGAGGAACGCTAGGGTGGCTGAGTTTGCTCCGGGTCAATCTGCCACTCCTCTGAGGTCCTCTCTCAGAATTCCCCTCACCCTGGCCCTGGGGGTGGAGGTGGGGCCGGGGTGTCCCCTGGGGAAGGGGTGGAGGGCAGCAGGCTCCAGGGAGGTTTGGAATATGCCTGAGTGGGAAGGAGGAAGCCCTGCTCTCCTGGGATTGGGCCTGAGAGTGGCTCTGCAGTTTAGTCTGTGGAGGGGAGGTTTTCGGACCTCAGTGTGCTTGAAGATTACCTGACAGTCTTGTGAAAAGGGCAGATTTCCAGGCACTGTCCCTAGAGAATTTGATTCGGGGGGGTCTGGGTGGGGCCCAGACCCCTGAATTGTTAAGCTGTGTAGGTGATTCTGAGGTAGGCAGTCTGCAGACCCCACTTTGAGGAACATTGAGCCCCGTAAAGAGCCCTTCTCGGGCTTCCCTGGTGGCGCAGTGGTTAAGAACCCGCCTGCCAATGCAAGGGACACGGTTCGAGCCCAGGCCTGGGAAGATCCCACATGCCGCGGAGCAACTAAACCCGTGTGCCACAACTACTGAGCCTGAGCTCTAGAGCCGCGAGCCACAACTACTGAGCCCACGTGCCACAACTACTGAAGCCTGCATGCCTAGAGCCCGTGCTCCACAACAAGAGAAGCCACGACAATGAGAAGCCTGCGCACCGCAAGGAAGAGCAGCCCCTGCTCACCGTAACTAAAGAAAGCCCGCGTGCAGCAGCAAAGACCCAACATGGCCACAAATAAATAAATAAATAAATAGCCCTTCTCTTTTGAGCAAAGGGAGGGTGCCCCTCAGAGGCCTCTAGCACCCAAGCCCCTCCACTGAGAGCTGTGCAACACCAGACCTGTTCAAGGGAATCACGCTCCACCCCAAGCGCACGTGCCCTGAGAGCATGTCTTTCTCTCCCGGGCCAGCTCTGTTGTGTGCCACTCCTCGTCCCTCCGACATAGCCAGCCCTGCCCTTTCAGGGCCTGAACGCTCTGGGGGGCACCAGCCTTTGCATCTCCCATGGCACCTCACAGACGGCCCAGCAGGGCCAAGACTCTCTAAGTAATGGTATCAAAGTTGTCCTCTCAAGACCTTTAGTTATGACGAGCTTCAAGATCCGTGCCTCAAAGCTCCACCCCTATCTTGCACCCCTGCTCCATTTTTCTGGACAAGCCCCTTAAGCAGCATTTCTTGCTATGGCATAGCTATTGTTTCCAAGAGACACGTGTCCTAAGAGTAGGAGAAGAGTACATAGAGTAACGAAGGCAACACAACACCCAGTTCTCCTGCCCATATGCTTGCCTGTCCATCTACCCACCTACTCATCCACCCAACCATCCATCCATCCATCCATCCATCCATCCATCCACCCACCCACCCACCCGTCCAGCCACCCACCCACTCACCAATCCATCCATCCATCCATCCATCCATCCATCCACCCACCCACCCACCCGTCCAGCCACCCACCCACTCACCAATCCATCCATCCATCCATCCATCCATCCACCCACCCACCCACCCGTCCATCCACCCACCCACTCACCAATCCATCCATCCATCCATCCATCCATCCATCCATCCATCCATCCATCCATCCATCCACATGATAAGCACGTCAGCTGAGTTCTACACTGAGCTAGGCACATGGTGAGGGATCTAGAGATCTGATTTCTTTCTCATCCTATGAGAGCTCACCATCTAATGGGTAAACTAATGACTACAGAAAAGGCAGAATTGTAGTCAGTGCCCCAAGAGAGGTGTGTTCAGGGATTAGATGTGGGTGGGGCCACGCCAGCCTTTACTCTGTCTCCAGCAGAGCCTCTTCCCTTATTCGAGCCCAGGCACTATTGGAGTAGAGAGGGATTGGATCGTCTAAAGCCCTAGACAAAAAGTTCTGCACCATTTTCTCCAAAGACACATGAGGACAACTCCTGTCCAGACACCCTGTCCTGAGCCAGGCAGGGCCCATCAGAGGAGAGACCCTCTTCTCCTGATGTCTTATGTCCCAACGTTAAGCCGCGTCTCTGGACTGGGAGGTGAAAGCCTGAGCAGGAGGAGAGATGCAATCAGGGCCAGGGGGCCTCTCTTACCACGGGGCACACTGGTGGTCTGGGGGCCTCAGCAGTCAGTCCAGGATGGGGCAGGGCCTGCAGGGGACCCTGGCGTGTTGGGTGGGAAAGTAGAGGATAAGAATCCCAGTGTACGTGAGGGTAGCTGAGCATTTCCAAGATGACTGCTGGGCCATCACTGAGTGCACGGGTCATGAAGTGGGTTTCCTGGGGAGAGTGGGAAAGCCCCTGGGCAAAGGCATCAAACCATGAGGGCACCGGACGTGCCGAGGTTACTTCCCTGGCTCATCCCCACCTGGGCTGCAGGAGCAGCCGCTGTGAGGCCTGGGAAGAAAAACCTCTGCCTTCGATCATCGGTCAAGTTGGGAGTCCTTTCCTCATCAGTGGCTGCCTCCCCAGCCCATCACCGGGTCCCTCGGGCAAACTCACCATGGTGTTTCGCCCTGGGGAGCTGGAGCAGCTGGACACAGGGGCCTGGCCCTTGCCCTTCTCCCACAGCGTGTAACGGCCACTCGGTCGGTAGGTGGGGCTGAGGACTTCAGGGACTCGTGAGTGAGGGGCCTGGGTGGGCACCTGCGGTGCGCTGCCCTTGCGACCATAGCTCTCCAGGTAGTCGGCCAGGTACTCAGAGCGGCTGGCTGCCTGGTAGAGCCCCTGCAGGGCACATAGCTCCTTGCGCGTGCGGGCCAGCATGGGGCCGTGGCCCAGGTCTAGCCGGTAGCTATCTGAGGTCCGGAGGCTGGAGAAATCCCGGGCCAGGTCTGATTGACTGTTCGACTTCTTCTGGGTCAGGGTTACCCCCTGGTCGCGGGCATTGATGGGCAGGTAGCTGAGGGAGCTGGTGGTCACTCCATAAGGGACGCCACTGCCCCCGCTGAGTCCACTCCCTGAAGGCCGCTCGGTGCCCCGAGTCTGGCTCTCCGCACGCTTAGCACCCCCGATGACATCGGGTCTCAGCAGGGGGCGGCCTCGGTCATAGTCCAGGATGGAGGGGGAGCCATACGTATGGGGACGGGTGAGGAAGCTGGTGGGGGGGCTGGGCTTGAAACCAAGCTTCTCCTTCTCCAGGAAGGAGGCAGCCAGGTTGGCCCCGTAGGAGGAGGGAGTGTAGGTGCCATAGCCCGATTTGGCATAAGGGGCATCTGTGTAGCGGGCCGATTCTGTGTAGCGCTTCAGGGTGGAGGAGAGCTGGGACATCCTTCAGGGCGGCACTCAATGGGAACTGGGAGCCTCATGGGCTGAAAGACAAGGAAAGCAGTTGTCAGAGGGCCCTGCTGGGGGTCAGGCTCCCACTGTACCTGCTCTCCATCCCCAGCTGGCCAGACCTCAACCAGGGACCACACAGTCTAATTCCACGAGAGGCTGGCCCGCTGCTGAGACACACCTCTGCATTTGCGCGCACGCACACAGGCATACAGGTCTCCACGCACCCGTGCTTTCACACCTCAGGGAAAGCATGAGAGCTGAGCTGGCTTTCATAAACCACACCAGGCAATCCGTCTCAGCACGTCCTGGCCACTCCAATTGCTCCCCTCAAACACCCCAGGGTGAGGCAGGGACTGCCCTACCTCTGCAGCCCTTCAAGCAACAAATAGTATTCCAACCCAGGTCCCATCTGCTTCCTCTCCTCAGCTTCTGCAGATACTCCCGAGATGGGGGGATGCCACCGCCCTCACCCCCTGGATTGGAAACGCTGGACATTTCAAGAGTTAAGACTGCTCCCTTGCTTTCTGACCTACGGGACGAGCAGGAGTCTTTTGCGAATCTTACACTGTCTGAGCTGGCATGACCTGAGAGGATCACTTGGCCAGATCCTTGATGAGAAAAAGGAGGCCCATGTGGTTTGGGGGAGGCGGCGATGAGTGGCTGAGCAGGAGCCTGACCTTGGTCTCCAGACCCAATCCCAGAGTTCTTCCCTGGACATGGTCACCTGCTGCGGTGGGGGATCCTCGTGTGGTAGAGCCCACCGTCTTCACTGATCTAAGACTTCTGTTTCAAGTGGAGTCAGGGCCCTGTGGCCTCCCAGGGGTTCTCCCCTACCAGCACCCATCACAAACTGCTCATGGTGATAATGACTTGTGCAAAGGGGGCCCCCTAGAGGCTAAAATCCTGCACTGCAGGCAGCACTCCTGTCCCTACCCTCAGTCCTTGCAGCTGGGGTGGGTCCGCTGAAGGAACACAGAACCTCTGAATTGAGGAGTTTTGAGAGCCCTAAAGGGTCATCCATCTTTTTTTTTAAGTTTCATGTCATATATATTTTATCACAAGTAAAAGAAGACATTTCCACATCCATCATCCAATTGAATCTTCCCAAGGTCCCAGGGAGTGGGCAGCCATGACCACACTTTACATAGAGGACACTGAAGCAGACAGGGGCGAAACAGCCCGAACCAAGTCTCACCGCAGAGACATCAGATTTGGAAATCCATCCCAGATTTCCCCACTGCTGAAACAAGGGTGATTATCAGTTAGATGCATTGCACCTGTTACCTACCCTCACTGTTAAGGTTGCTTTAGTTGTTGCTACAAAAGACTTGCACATCCTCCAGATCTTACTCAGACTAAACCGGAAGATGTTTGCCCAAGTTGTTTTTCAGGAACTTGGAGTCAGCTGTGTCCAGTACATGCTCCAGCCAGTTATGACTGGTTAGGACCATCAACCCCTTCCTGGGCATCTGAGAGTGTCCACTCGATGAAGGGGTCATCCATCTTAAGTTCTCTGTTGTACAAATGGGAAAAGCGCCGCTGACTTGCCTAAGGTCACGCACTAGCAGGCCCAGGGCTGGCGTCCATGTCTCTCAGATTTCCAGCCCAGTGCTCTTCCCACTTTACCTCGACTCAGCACCCCCATCACATTTAGGCTCACGTGGGGGCCCGCAGAGTCCCTCCATCACCGTGAACATGCAGGCTTTATCTATAATGGAGCTGGAGGGCAGAGGTGCTTGGAGGGAGGAGCAGGTAGGATCGGGCCTCTTTCCTTGAGGGTCAGCAGGGGCTCCTGGGGCGGTGAGGGTGCAGAGTCATCCAGGACCCTCAGAGGAGTGTGCGTAGGGGCCGGTTTTGACGTGCCCCGTGGCTGACTAGCTGGGTGATTTTGCCCTAGTCATTTAACCTCCCAAGCCCCAATTTCCTCACCTGCAAAATCAGTATAATAATCATCTTTATGATTCCTGCCTCCCAGGGTTGTTGCGAGGAATAAATGAGATAATGACATGTGAAAGCTCTCAACAATGACAGTGGTTATTATCTCCTCCCCCAGCCCCCGCCAGGCAGCCCGGCTCCTCCCTTTGTAGGCCTGTAATAACGTCAGGGCTGGCTGTCTCCTGCCCGGCGGGCGATGAGCGGGCAGTGGGCAGAATCTAGCTGTTCGGCAGCCAGTGGCTCGGGCAGCCCACAGCCTGCCCCAGGCCGCAGCCCCAGCCCATTAGGGCAGAGAGGAGCTGGTGCCAAGCCTCAAGTGCTGAGGGCCAGGCAGAGAGCTCGAGAAACAGTCCACGTAAGGCGTGAGATAGGTGCAGGGGTGGGAGGTGAGCAGGTGGCACCTTCCATATAGGCCCCAGAACAGAACTTGTAGGCCCTGCCAGAGACCTCCAGCCATTTCAGTCTAGGCCGGCATCAGAAAGGCATGACTTATAAGTTATCGTCCACCCTTTTCCCGCCCGGCCCGGAGGCCCCCTACCCTTCATGTACACTCCCTCCCCACTGTGTTCCCACCTCCAGCATGACTTTCACCCCTTTCTAGGAAAAGAGAACTGGAGGAGGGCTAGGGGAAACCACAAGCTTCCCGCCCATCTGCTTAGCTTTCTGGGGTCCAGAGAAGGAAGAGAATGAAGGCTGAGAGAGGCCAGGGGGAGAGACAGAAAGAGGCACAGGGGGCGGGGGCGTGGGACCAGTCCTCCTCGATTTCACTTTGGAGAGCGCCATCAATAATTCAAAGTCAAAGAGACTCCAGGTCTCAGGAGCTGGGCTCTGGGACACCTGGCAGCCAATCAGATATGACCCCACCCCACCCCACCCCCACCAGGGCAGGAGCTCGTACCTCCTCCCCTCGGGCCTCTCTACGCCTCCCCACACTGAGGCTCCCAGGCAATTGGTATTCTGCAGGCAGTGCCCCAAGCTTGCGACCTCTCCTGGCCCTGCTGATGCAGAAGTGCTGGGGCCAAACAAGGTGCAGCAGACGGGGACAGACGGCCCTGGGATGGCCCACAAGTAACACTGGGAAGGGTTGGGGTCTGGAGGTGGAGCCGTACCTTCCAGTCCCCAGAATCGCAGGAGGGCTCCTAAGTCCCTCTCTCCTGTCTACTTCCATCTGGCAGGCAACTGGCAGACCTGTCCCTCCCTGCAGCCTCAGGTGGTCATGCCATCACTAACAGCCCCCTGGAAGCTGCCTCTCAGCGCTGGCAGCTGGTTTACAGCTCCCCTGTCTGGGGAGAGGGTCCCTATTGGGGCTGAGGCCTTGACATGCCTATCCCCTCCCCCAACCCCCAGTTTCACTCTTGAGGACAGTGCCAGCCAGCATCTTTCAGGTGAGCAGACAGCTTGGATTGGCGCCCCTTGCATTACCTGGCACGGCTGTCCCTGGAGGCTGCAGAATGCACCCCGGGCGGGAGAGTGGGCCGGGGCCCTGGCTGCAGCCTTGCTGCGCAAGACAGGGACAGGACGGGCACTCACATGGCCACGAGTCTCCTTGTTGCCAAAGGAACGGCCTGAACTGAATGGCCCTTTCATGGGGCAGTGGGAGGCCAGCCGATTGGCTGTGATCCCCCGTCCCCCTCCCTGCCCAGCATGGGGCCCCTGCTGCCCGACTCCTTTCACTGTTTACCCAGAGCTGGCAAGTACAGGCATGTGGTTCCAGGCAGTGCCTCCCCAGGTGCCCGCCACCTCAGACAGCAGGGGCAGCCTCCCTGGCCAGCCTCCTCCTCCGTGCCATCTCACTGGGGCCCCCGGCTTTTCCCTGCTCTGCCAGGCTTCCCTCTTGCTTTGCTCAGTTTCCCTCTCTTGGGAAGTGTGGTGGCATCCCTCTTCCTGAAAGGATGAGTGAGCCAGCTGGCCACTGTCCCGCCAGCAGGTACTGAGCACCCCTGGACCAGGCATCACCCTGAGTGCTTCTCGGGCTGCCTCTCATTTCTCAGCAGCCCGAAGTCCAACACTCATACAGCCTTCCCCGCGCCCCTGGCTTACAAACAGCATTTGAAGGTTTAATTTTTTTACATTAAATTGAAATTCAAAATTTTAAAAAAATAGACAAGAAATTTAAATAATGAAACATTCAAACGAAGCATTTAGCATTCATATTTCTGAAGTTATTAAAGCTTAAAACTGCACTAAGACGTCTGCGTATTAACTCAACCCTCACGACCGCCCTAAGCAACAGGTGCTATTATTATGCCCATTTGCAGATGAGGAAACTAGGGTTCGGGGAAGTGATGTGGCTTTCCCCAAGGTCACACTGGGAGCAGTGACGGAACTGGACTGGGACCTACCTGGGCTCTGCCTGCTGACAGCTACCCTGGAGCCAACCCCCCACCTCCCTTCTCACTTCCCTGGCCTCCCCCTGAGCTGGCACAGGGTGGGGGGCCTGCAGCATGGGGTTGAGGGGGATCCAGGCATCCACTGTCTAGGCAACAGCATGGCAGCTTCAGACTCCCGCAGGAGCTGCCCTTCGAGTTTCCACTGCAGGCGAATGAAAGCGAAGCCAGGTGCAACCTGAGCCCCAGTATGATGCTGATCGGCCGAGACATGGTCCAGGAGGCCTCCATTTCACCCATGATGCCAAGCTCCTGCATGTCCCCTGGCACCAGCATCTGGCCCCAGCCAGGGCCCTTGGCCCAAGGCCTGGTTATGGACATGCCCCCCAGCCTCCTACCCTTGCTGCAGCTCAGCCCACCCCCCGAGGTACCCAGACTAGGTGAGTCAGGGGTTAAAATGAACCCTATCTTCCTGGGGCCACCAGCCCTTTACGTCAGCCACTGTCATTTCCTGTTGCTCACGTGAAGGGCTCCGTAACCTGCCCAGCCAGGGGAGGGACTTGCTCCCCAGGAATCCCTGGCACTCCTGGCCCCCAGGGTAGGGGATGGGTGATGCCCAACATCCCAGCAGCCTTCACGGCCCCTCTCTGCCCAGATCTGCTGTCCTTTCTGGGGTGAAGGCGTGCCAGCTTCTGTGGCCTTGCCACTGCCTGGATAGAGAGCCCCTAGCTGGGCTTCAGAGGTGCGCCTCAGCCGGATTTAGTCCCTTCCCTCCTACTCAGGTGTCCGGGACAGGTGAGTGGGGAATCCCAGCCAGTTCCACTAGGTGCTTGCGAACCTCCACAGTGGTGACCTCAGAGCTTCCCAAAGCCGCTTGCTAACAACATCGGAATGAGACAGTGAGACAGCTGACCTTGAAGGGTAAAGTGGGCTGAGAGAGGGGCCCTGTCATCTACACTTTCCAAGCCGCACGCCCAGCTGCTGGGGCACTGTCTACACACAAGCGTCAATTCCCAGGTTGAGGAATGTCCCGGCCAAAGTAGAGGATGCAGGTGGAGTGGAAGGTGAGGGTGAGGGGTATTTGTGCTCTCATAGTCTAGGAGTTCTGTTTACTCCTCTCAGGCCCACTCCCCTCCAGCCTGCCACTAGAGGCTCTGCCTCTCGGGGACTGGCACCCACCCCACTGACCCACCAGTTTAGTGCCTAATATGCCTTGGCAGGGGTCATCCAAGGGGCAGTGGGTCCCTCTTAGTCTCTCTAGATCCCAGTAGTTACCCAAGTGCTGGGAGTGGGTGAAGAGGTAAGATAAAGAGACTGGGGATTAGAGCCAGAATCCTGCCTGGAGGAGAAGAGGTGGTTGGGCTTAGGGCAGTGTCTCTATAGGGCGCTCCTTGATTTGGGGTTGGGAGGGGGGTGGGCATCGCTACACTTCCAAGAAAAGGCAAAGATATGGGCCCCTGGGCAGTATTAGAACCCTTAAATTCTCTTTTCCAACCACCCTTCCAGGCACTCTCCTGGTACCCACCCCAGGGGAGAGCCCCAGGCTACCTCCCTCTCCTCTAGGGCTTCATTGTTCCTCCTTCTGGCCTCTGAGCCCTTGGTCTTGTCCGTAGCACCTACCAGGCCCGGTGGGGCAGCCTCTCATATGCTCCCCCAGACAGACAGGGCTCCTCCAAACAGACAGTCCAGGGCCCTCTGGACAATGGCCCTGTGAAGTTCGGACATCAAAGGGGCAGTTACTGACCTGTGTCTGGGGACACTGGACAGGATCTGGGGGCTTCTCCTTCCCCAGCAGGGCAGGGAGTGCAGTGGCCAGCCCAGAGGCAGGGCTCTGACTCGGCCGGGTAATCCGGAGCTCAGGTTACCGCCTCCGATATATATAGTATCTTATCTGACCTCACGGAGATGGCTAGCTCCACTCGCTGGCATTCCAAGCTCGGGGAGAATTAAAGGGGCAGTGGCAGGCCCTCCCCTTGAGGTGGGCCGGTGCCAGGCAAGGAGATCCTATGAGACTGTTTGAAAGGAGGCATTTTGAAATGGAACAGAAGGAGGATTCAAGGGGAAACAACTGGAAAGAGGGTAGAGGGAGGTGGGTGGGATTAGGCAAAAATATGGAGAAGGAGGTGTCAGTCGCTTAACTGCAGAAGAGCAGGAAGCCTCAGTCCACCTCCTTTAGTTTTGAAACGGAGGAGACCTAGAGGCAGACAGCAGCTCGCTCAAGGGCACACAGGTAGGGAGAGGCCGGAGGGACCCCTCTCAGGTTCCCGGTCCAAACTCTTTTATGATGGACTTCTAGGCCTGGGCTTGTATTCTGGGGCTTTCCCTGTTATTGGCTCTGAGACAGTGGGCAAGTCACTTAAGCTGTCTGGACCTTATTTAGTCTGTAAAGCAAGAGCAATAATAATGCTGTACCTCACAGGTGTGAGGGTTAAATAATATTTGTAAATTTCCTGGCCCATAGTAAGAGTTCAATAAATGATAATTATTACTAGATTGAATACTTCCACTTATTATTATAATCAGTGGTAGTATTTGTAGTAGTACCTCCCGGGTGAAGCTTGCTAGGGAGAAAAGGGCCTCCAGGCCACCCTGCGGGAGTGCTCTGTTCTAATGCCAGAGATCAGCGCCATGGTTTTCTGAGCTGGTCCATGTCCCATAACTGGCAAGGCAAACGAGCCTTGCCCTATTCCCAGATGTCCAGTCCACCTATCAGAGAAGGGCCAGGCCCACTTGGGCTCCTTCCTCCTCCACCCAGAAAAATATAGCGAGTGCAGATTCCCCCAGGCTACCGGGAGCAAGGCTGGCTGCTCTGCTGTGTCCACTCTACCTGCAGGAGTGCTCAGGATGCCGAGCCTACGGAGCGGGGCTGGCTGGGCAGGGTCACAGGAGGAAGCTGCTGCATTCTTAACCTCTGGGGCCTCGGTGCTCTTGTCGGCTCGCAGTCTGTTTCTCCGGTTTCTCGATGGCTCTCCCTGAGCACTGGGAGTACCCGGGATGGTGCCTCCACCCCGTCTCAGCAGAGGCTACTGACTCAGCTCAGGTCACGATGATGCACTTCAGAGGACGCCCTCGTACCTGGCCCTCATTCCAGTCCTCCTTCCGACTCCAGCTTGGCATCCTTTACAGCATCAGAGGAGTGGTGGCTACTCCAACCCCAGCACAACCAGCTCTCCTTTCCTCCTTTTATGCGTCCCCGACTTGGGGACCTTCTCATGCCTGTGCCTGGGGAGGTGAGCTCAGCAGGATGCAGCTCAGGCCCATTCGAAGAGCAGCCAGATGAGCAGGTAGATGTTCACACCTTAGCTAGAATGGGTTGGCCAGAGCTTCCTTAGACTTAAGTATAAGTTACTTGCCTTGGAGCACCGCGTGCCTGCTGCCGGTTTGGGATTGGTGAGAATTTCAAAGATGCCTCTTTCTGGTTTGGGATTGGTGGAAAATCTCTTCCACTTGACTGCTACCCTCCCCCCACCCCACCCTCTTTGGCAAACTGACCAGAGACAGCCCCCAGGAGCTTTGAGAGGAGGGAGTAAATGAGCTGCCACGCACACGTGGGGAGGGGGTTGTCAGGGTCCAGGCGTCACTCTCAGCCACATCCCACACAGGCCTCAGAGACCTGGTCCTGCCCAAGCACCGTTTCCTTAGAACACACTGATCAGCACACAGATGGCTCTTCCCGGCACCCTAGGCTGTCAGCTGGCAGGCCCCCGCCCCCCCCATACAACTGGTACCCACAGCTGGAGATCCTCGGCGCAGCTGGCGCTCGCCCTACATTTCTAGTGCCCATTCTGCCCAGGCTGTCGTTGACACCTCACTTTCTGAGCCTCAAAAGGCACTGCCCTCCGCATCCCCCCTCCTCAGTCTCAGACAGGTGGCACGTACCTGCCTCTTCTCCGAAGACGGACGAGTCGAGCCGGGCACAAGCATGGAGCTGCGGGTGAGTCCCGGCCGGTACTGGAGCAGCGCAATGAGCAGCAGCTGACGCAGAGGGCTCCCTGGCCTCGGCTCCTGCCCGCCTCTCCCGCACCTCCGCAGGGGGCCCGGAGAGGACCTCCCTGGGAAATCGGCGCCACCCAGCGGACAGCTGCCTCATTGCGCCGGGGCAGGCAAAGCGACAGCCCGCGTCTCGCGTCACTGAGACGCGTCACTGCTATTGGCCTGTTCCTATTGTGGCGTCATTAAAGCCCCGCCCGGCCAGGATCTCTCAGGCGACCGATATATGCAGAGAACCACGTGGAGGAAAGGCACGCGAGTTTGGAGGGGGTGGAGCACCTGAATATGACACGACGGGACAGCTGGAAGGTATTGGGAAAGAGGAAGGGTCACGGGGAGAAGGCTCAGAAGTTGAACCCCAGGGCGTATGTATCAGCCTTCAGTTTTTAGGGAAGGCTAAATGTTCCCGCTCCTTCCCACCGGGCTGGGAGAGGGCCAGTTCTTCTGCCTCTTCTCTTTTTCGCTCCTCTTTCTCTACTCTGCTCATTTTACTCGCACGAGACCAGTGACTGATGGTGCCTCCTTGAGTGGGTAAACGGTGGCCCTGAGTCAGTGGAAGAGATTCTCTTTTGTCTTTCAAGAAAAAGCTGAGAGGAAACTTGAATTTTTGCGGTTCCCATTCTTTGTGTATAACCTTTCCCCCATCCTCCACGGTGGTGAAGAGAACCACACAGCCAGGTAGATTGGTGCCAAGGCAAGTCCAGGTTTTCAATTTCACCTGGACCATCAGTCCTTCCAAGTGTCCTTAGCTCTTTCTCTTCTCTTTGGCTGGGATTTCTGTCCATCACCACCCTCCTCAAGTCCCTCGAGTCTTCTATTTCCTAGAGAAACTAGAGGCAATCAGGAGGGAAGCACTTAAAGTTCTGTGTACAAACATAGCCGAATCCATTCTTAACTCTGCTCCAGAAGCAGTGAAAGAGGTGTCCCTCTTTCTTGTCCAAGACAAATCCCTTCTGGATCTCAACTCTTTTGTTTCCTTAATGTTACCCAAAAACTGGGTTCGCTTCTTGGTGGGTGTTGAGCCAAAAGACACAACCAGGCCAAAGATCAGGAGAAGGAAGAATGTTTTACTTGCAGCAAGTATGGAGAATACAAGGGATCTTCCCCAAAGCAGTGTCTCCCTGAACAGCAAAACTGGGGAAGTTTTAAGCTAAGAGTGCTTGCGTATTCCTGACGGGGCTTGAGCGGAATTCAGCATAGAACTGGGTCAAAGTTGGGCTTCCCTGGTGGCGCAGTGGTTAAGAATCCGCCTGCCAATGCAGGGGACACGGGTTCGAGCCCTGGTCTGGGAAGATCCCACATGCTGCGGAGCAACTAAGCCCGTGCGCCACAACTACTGAGCATGAGCTCTAGAACCTGCGAGCTGCAACTTCTGAGCCCGTGTGCCGCAACTATTGAAGCCCGTGTGCCTAGAGCCCATGCTCTGCAAAAAGAGAAGCCACCACAATGAGAAGCCCGCGCACCGCAACGAAGAGGAGCCCCCGCTCGCTGCAACTAGAGAAAGCCCGCAAGCAGCAACAAAGACCCAACGCAGCCAAAAATAAGTAAATAAAATTAAAAAAATAATAAAAAAAGAATTGGGTCAAAGTTTAACAGAGAGCTTTAGTTGATTGAAATTAGAGTGTCAGAAAAGGCCAACATCATTCCTTAGGTTCATACCAGTCTAGGGTCTCAGCAGATAGTTACCATCCTCCACCTGGTTGGGGGCCTTAGTTCCAGCCCAACTCAAAGATTTGCATCAGATTGTTATGTATATCCCTTGAGGAGGAACTAGGGCTCTGTTTTATTAAACTATTGTTTACTGTTGCTTACTGGACTATTGTTTCTTCCCCCCCCCCACCCCCCCCCCCACCCCCCCACCTCCCCCCCCCCCCCCCCCGCCCCACCGTGTCCTCAAGTCATTCTCTATGTCTGCGTCTTTATTCCTGCCCTGCCACTAGGTTCATCAGTACCATTTTTTTTAAGATTCCATATATATGCGTTAACATATGGTATTTGTTTTTCTTTCTGACTTACGTCACTCTGTATGACAGACTCTAGGTCCGTCCACCTCACTACAAATAACTCAGTTTCGTTCCTTTTTATGGCTAAGCAATATTCCATTGTATATATGTGTCACATCTTCTTTATCCATTTATCTGTTGATGGACATTTAGGTTGCTTCCATGTCCTGGCTATTGTAAATAGTGCTGCAATGAACATTGTGGTACATGTATCTTTTTTTTTTTTTTTTTCGGTACGCGGGCCTCTCACTGCTGTGGCCTCTCCCGTTGCGGAGCACAGGCTCCGGATGTTCAGGCTCAGCGGCCATGGCTCACGAGACCAGCCACTCTGCGGCACGTGGGATCTTCCCAGACTGGGGCACGAACCCGCGTCCCCTGCATCGGCAGGCGAACTCTCAACCACTGCGCCACCAGGGAAGCCCTACATGTATCTTTTTGAATTATGGTTTTCTCAGGGTATATGCCCAGTAGTGGGACTGCTGGGTCATATGGTAGTTCTACTTTTAGTTTTTTTTTGTTGTTTGTTTGTTTTTTGCAGTACGCGGGCCTCTCACTGTTGTGGCCTCTCCTGTTGCGGAGCACAGGCTCCGGACGTGCAGGCTCAGCGGCCATGGCTCATGGGCCTAGCTGCTCCACAGCATGTGGGATCTTCCCAGACCGGGGCATGAACCCGTGTGCCCTGCATCAGCAGGTGGACTCTCAACCACTGCGCCACCAGGGAAGCCCTACTTTTAGTTTTTTAAGGAACCTCCATACTGGTCTCCATAGTGGCTGTATCAATTTACATTCCCACCAGCAGTGCAGGAGGGTTACCTTTTCTCCACACCCTCTCCAGCATTTATTGTTTCTAGATTTTTTTGTGATGGCCATTCTGACTGGTGTGAGGTGATACCTCATTGTGGTTTTGATTTGCATTTCTCTAATGGTTAGTGATGTTGAGCATCTTTTCATGTGTTGTTGGCAATCTGTATGTCTTCTTTGGAGAAATGTCTTTTAGGTCTTCCACCCATTTTTGGATTGGGTTGTTTGTTTTTTTTGATATTGAGCTGCATGAGCTGCTCATATATTTTGGAGATTAATCCTTTGTCAGTTGCTTCATTTGCAAATATTTTCTCCCATTCTGAGGGTTGTCTTTTTGTCTTGTTTATGGTTTCCTTTGCTGTGCAAAAGCTTTTAAGTTTCATTAGGTCCCATTTGTTTATTTTTGTTTTAATTTCCATTTCTCTTGGAGGTGGGTCAAAAAGGATGTTGCTGTGATTTATGTCACAGAGTGTTCTGCTTATGTTTTCCTCTAAGAGTTTTTTTTTTTTTTTAATTTATTTTTTTGTGGTATGCAGGCCTCTCACTGTTGTGGCCTCTCCCTTTGTGGAGCACAGGCTCCGGACATGCAGGCTCAGCGGCCATGGCTCACGGGCCTAGCTGCTCCGCGGCGTGTGGGATCTTCCTGGACCGGGGCACGAACCCATGTCCCCTGCATTGGCAGGTGGACTCTCAACCACTGCGCCACCAGGGAAGCCCCCCTCTAAGAGTTTTATAGTGTCTGGCCTTACATTTAGGTCTTTAATGCATTTTAAGTTTATTTTTGTGTATGGTGTTAGGGAGTGTTATAATTTCATTCATTTACATGTAGCTGTCCAGTTTTCCCAGCACCACTTATTGAAGAGGCTGTCTTTTCTCCATTGTATATTCTTGCCTCCTTTGTCAAAGATAAGGTGACCATATGTGTGTGGGTTTATCTCTGGGCTTTCTATCCTGTTCCATTGATCTATATTTCTGTTTTTGTGCCAGTACCATACTATCTTGATTACTGTAGCTTTGTAGTATAGTCTGAAGTCAGGAAGCCTGATTCCTCCAGCTCCATTTTTCTCTCTCAAGGTTGCTTTGGCTATTCGGGGTCTTTTATTTTTCCCCACAAATTGTAAAATTTCTTGTTCTAGTTCTGTGAAAAATGCCATTGGTAATTTGATAGGGATTGAATTGAATCTGTAGATTGCTTTGGGTAGTATAGTCATTTTCACAATGTTGATTCTTCCAATCCAAGAACATGGTATATCTCTCCGTTTGTGTCTTCTTTGATTTTTTTCATCAGTGTCTTATAGTTTTCTGCATACAGGTCTTTTGTCTCCTTAGGTAGGTTTATTCCTAAGTATTTTATTCTTTTTGTTGCAGTGGTAAATGGGAGTGTTTCCTTAATTTCTCTTTTTGAGTTTTTGTTGTTTGAACTATTGTTTCTTGACTGCTTTTCCTTTGTTTCTGCATTCCCTCCCTTCCCTTAATCTCATTAATTACTGAGACTTGTTCAAGGGCTGGCATTGTGGCCAGGCTTAGATCACAAAATAGCTTAAGCCAAAAATGACTTCTCCTCCATCAAGAAAGCCATGCCCAGTTCTCTTTCTCCAGGGACCTTCTACCCCATCTGCTTACCTTCGGACCCTCATTGCATCGCATTTTACGGACAGCTACTGGACACTCCAGGTAGTCTTCTGGGAACTGAGGATGTAACAGTGAATAAAACAGGCAAAGTAAGTTAAGGGGCTTACATTCTAGTAGAAGTAGAAGACAGTAACCAAATAAGGAAATAAGTAAAATATATAGTATTGGATGGCAGTAAGAGCTATGGAGGCAAATAAAGCAGGGGATGATACAGAGTGTATAACGTGCCATCAGAGGTCTCAATGAGAAGGGGACATTTGAATGACCTGAAGGAGGTGAAGGAGTGGGCCATCTAGAAATCTGGGCAAAGAATGTTCTAAGTAGAGGGAATAGTAAATGCAAATGTGCAGAGATAGGCATGCGCTTGCCACCTTCGAGGAAGAGCAAGAAGGTCAGTGTGGCTGGAGTGGAGAGAGTGGAAGATGAAGTCAAAGAGATAAGGGAGGACCTCACCTTGCAGGGCCCTGGCCATTTCAATGACTTTAACTTTTACTCTGAGATAGGAGCCATTGGAGGATTTTGAGCAGAAGAGGGACATGGATGTCATTTTTGCTTTAACAGAGTCCCTTTAGCTACTGTGTGGAGGACAGACCTGAAGAGAGCCAGAGTAGAAGAAGGAGACTGCAGTCATCTGGTAAGAGGTGTTGGTGGCTCAGGTTGATGCGGTAGCAGGAGAGGAAGTGAGAAATGGTTGGATTCTGGATGTATTTTGAATGTAGAGCCAACAGGGTTTCCTGATGGATTAGGTGGTGTGAGAAAAAAGGATTTTTTGGTCTGAACATGAACTGAGGATGTATAGGCTGTGGAAGGAGCAGATTTGGGAGTGGTGGGGAGGTCAGGAACTTGATTTAACACATATTAAGTTTGAGATGTCTATTAGGCATGTCAAGATGCCATGAAAGAGGCTGGATATACACGTTTGGCAAAGTCTGTGTTGGAGATATAAAATTGAGAGTCTTCAGCATATAGATGTTATTTAAAGTCATGAGATTAGAAGAGATCACCAAGGGAGCAAATATAAATAGAAAAGAAAAGATGTGCAAGGACTGAATCCTGGAGCTCTCCAACATTAAATGGTTTTAGAAGTGAGTAGGAACCATCAAAGGACATGAAAGGAATGGCCAGTGAAGTAGGGGAAAAAACCACAGGAGGTGATGGTATGCTGAAAGCCCAGAGAAGAAAACCTATCAAGGAGGAAGATCAATTGTGTCAAATGCTGCATGTGGGTTAAGTAAGATGAGGTTGTTGGTGACCTTGACAAGAATGGTTTTGGTAGTGGTGGAGTGAAAGTTGGGTTGTGGGTGGTTCAAGAAAGAATGGGAGGAGAGGGAGGGACAAGGTATAGACAACTCTTTTTAAAAAATATTTATCTATTTATTTGGCTGCGCTGGGTCTTAGTTGCTGCACATGGGATCTTCGTTGCCACGTGTGGGATCTTTGTTGCGGCATGCAGGATCTAGTTCCCTGACCAGGGATCGAACCTGGGCCCCCTGCATTGGGATGGCGGAGTCTTAACCACTGGACCACCAGGGAAGTCCCCTAGACAACTCTGTGGAGGAATTTTGTGGTAAAGGAAGGAGAGAGATTGGGTGGGAGCTAAAAGGAGAAGTGAGGGTAAGATGTTACCTGAACAACCTGGGGTCTGCTCTCCTGTGCACAGTACAGCCAATCTACTGACACTGGGCTGTAGTGAAGGAAAGTGCAATGTTTATTGCAGACACCAAACAAGGGGCACAGGTAGCTAATGCTCAAAGGAAACTCTAACTCCCTGATGACTTTCAGGAAAAGGATTTAAAGATGGGGTGAGGGAGAGGGTTGTGGGGGTGTGTGATCAGCTGGTAAACATTCTTCTGATTGGTTGGTGGTGAGATAATCAGGAGTTACTATCATCAGTCTTCTGGTTCCAACTGTCTGGGGTCTAAGTGTTTGTGGTCAGCATGCAGTTAACTTCTTCCACCTGGTGAGGGTTTCAGTATCTGCAAAACAGCTCAAAGGACATGGCCCAGAATACTATCTATAGCCCTTGAGGAGGAACTAAAGGTACTTGACTTGGTTTAACGGCTAAACTCTAATTATTTTGTCATGTTTGACTGTTTTCCTTTGTTTCTGCATTTTCTCACTTCTCTGATTAAATTTGTTCTTTGGAACTCAGGGAAGCCCTAGGAGGCTAAAGTTTTTCTACAAACAAGAGGCAGGCAGAGGACATGGGAAGGTCTGTCCTGGGAGGGCCCCATAGGGTCCTGCTCAGCTACAAAGAAAATTTTTTAAGTTGATGAGATTATATGCTTGGATGTTGATGAGAAAAAGCCAGTAGAGTCAGAATAGACGATGCGGGAGAGAGATCAGTGGAGCAACGTCCTTGATGAGGTGAGAGTGGATGGGATCTAGTACAGGAGTGAGGGCTTGGCTTCGGCCAGGGCACAAAGGGTACATCCAGAGAAAGAAGAGAGAAGGCACAGTGTTTGGGCACCGATGTAGGCAGGTGGACGGATGTGGTGGGAGCTAGTGGACGTTCTCTCGGATGGCCTCTTTTCTCTCAGTGAATTAGGAAGCAAGGTCAGCTGAGAGTGAGGATGGAGGAAGGGCTGGAAATTTAGAGAGGTGTGCGTGGGGGGCGGGAGTGGTAGTTAATAAACTAGCCATCTCGGGGCACTTAACTTTGAGTGTGTATCAGAATCACCTAGAGAGTCTGTTAAAGCCCCGTCCAGAGTTTCTGATTCTGGAGGTCTGAGGTGAGCCTGAGAATTTGCATTTCTAACATGTTTCTGGGTGATGCTGAGGCTGCTGGTCTGGGGTCGGCCCTTTGAGAGCTAGCTAGCGCGTGCCAGTGAGTGGGAGAGTGAACGAATGAATTGTGGACATACAGTGGGATTGTCAGGCAGCATCAAGGGCCCATCCGAGGTTAGAAATCGTGGATTGGAAGTGTCTCCATTCAGTATTCTTTCCCATCACATTCAGTCACTGTCCCTGGGTAGAGTCCTGTCTTTAAAACTTTCATTTTCTGCCAACTTTCCCTTTGACATATAAGTCTCCCAATTCTTCCCCTTAAAAGCATGAAAATCTCGCTAATTCCCTGGCGGTCCACAGTGGTTAGGACTCTGTGCTTTCACTGTGAGGGCGTGGGTTCAATCTCTGGTCGAGGAATTAAGATCCTGTAAGCTGTGTGGAGCGGCCAAAAAAAAAAAAAAAAAAAAGAGAATTCGTATACATGAAAAGCTCTCAGTAGTGCCTGGCATGCAGTGAGTGCCTAAGATCACTGTGATCTGCTGCTCATCCGTCAGCTACTACTTGTATGGGCTGACGATGCCCAAATCTGTATTTTCAGGTGGCCCTCACTCCTGAGTACCAGTCGTAATTATCCAAATGCCTCCTGACATACCCTTGGACATCACGTCAGTATCTCAATTTCAGCACGTCCAAACCTTAAACTTATCATTTTCCGACCGTTTGCTCCCCTTCCTTTAATCCCCACGTCTATGAACGGTGGCATCATCCAGTTTGCTACCAGAAATTTGCTAGTTTCCAAGTTCTCTCCTCCCATAGTTCTCAAACAGAGGTATTCTCTTAGTCTACCAACTCAGGAGACATAACATTGTTTTCTGTAACATTTCTCTTTGGAGCCAGCCCCTCTTCTACCGCAGTGGTGAACACTGAGTTTCAGTCACTTGATGGAATTGCCCCTCCTTTCTCCAGGGATTGCCTGAACTCCAGGGGGTTTCCCATACGTATTTGCTAAAGCCCTGGAGGAAGTGGCCCTTGTTATTAAGTGGCCATCCAAGTGTCCACTGGGATGTCTGCTTCCTGGTTGCTCCTTGTGTGGCCTCGTTAGGTTTGATGTGTCCCTGCTACCTCTGGGTCATTCTGGGACACTTGAGAATTATTCTGCGGCTTCCAGGCCCCAGAGTAGCATGAGAAAATATGATGCTGTCCAGGGTTCCAGCTGTGTCCAAAATAGGCTGCACTCTGCAGTCATTTCCTCTTTCTGGGGGCCTGTCCCCTATCTGAGGACCTACCCAGGATGGGGCGGTGGGGACCCACAGTGGTCAGATCTCAAAACCCTCTCTGGGTTTTTTGCTGTCTCTGTGCTTTTCCTCTGGATTTTGTCTGCTGGTAGGCATGCTAATGGGAGGCCTGGCTCTACCCAAGGTATTTTCTCCACATCTTCTGTCCAGGCTGTGGCTCCTTTCTGTCTTATTAAGGGTCTAGGCAAATGAGATGTAAAAGCCAGAAGTGGCTTCCCATTTTTTCCCCTGGTTTTTGCTGTCACATCCTTCCACTGAAGCATAAACACAAAAGCTTGGCTGGTTAAAGTGGGGCTATGGGGGTAAAGGGACGCCAACAAAAATAATATTTAAAAATATCACCATATTCACTACATCTCATGGAGATCATATCTTTTATTTTTTAAAAAATATTTATTTATTTATTTATTTTGGCTGCGTCGGGTATTGGTTGCTGCACGTGGGATCTTCGCTGTGGTGTGCGGGCTTCTCTCTAGTTGTGGTGCGCGGTTCCAGGGTGCGTGGACTCCTCGTTGCGGCACGCAGCTTCTCTAGTTGAGGCGTGCGAGCTCAGTTGTTGTGGTGCGTAGGCTTAGTTGCCCCGTGGTATGTGGGAACCTGCGTACCCTGCATTGGAAGGCGGATTCTTTACCACTGGACCACCAGGGAAGTCCCCGGGGATCATAGCTTTTTGATTTTCTTTCTTTTGTTCCCCTAAGGTTCTCCTCTCTCCATTGCTTCTGTCTTAGTTCGGAGTTTCATTCTTATAAACCTCCTGGTTTGGCAAAATTTTCTCCTGGTTTGGCAAAATTTTCTCCCCAACCCTGAGGGTCAAGTTGCTGGAACAGTAGGAGGTTTTTACACTTGAAGACCTCTGATGAAAAATAAGATTAGGAAGACTGAGTGACCTATTTAATGCCCAATAAATACTTTATCCTGACTAAAATCAACACTAACATTTAGCACGTGTAGTAAAGGAAATATCAGTAACATTTTACAGATCTGAAGTTAGCAGTAATGTGTATATTGTAATTTCTACTCATCATCCCTGGGTGATTTCATCTTTTTAGGCTTTTCCTGCAGTTTCAACAAGAGGGTGGTAAATCTAGTTTGTTTTGATACAGGTGATGTGTAGTTAGTTCTCCTCACGCCAGGTACCTTCTGCAGGCAAGTGATATCTTCTGAGCTTTGGGATTTCCAGATGCTATGGCCCCCACTGGTCCCATCATGGTCTTCGAGCCATTTGGGGGAACCCTCTATAAAGGGTGCCTATCTGAGATTGGATCGTATGTTTTTTTTTTTTTTTTGTGGTACGCGGGCCTCTCACTGCTGTGGCCTCTCCCGTTGCGGACCACAGGCCCCGGACGCGCAGGCTCAACGGCCATGGCTCACAGGCCCAGCCGCTCCGCGGCATGTGGGATCTTCCTGGACCGGGACATGAACCCGTGTCCCCTGCACTGGCAGGTGGACTCTCAACCACTGCACCACCCAGGAAGCCCAACAGGCGGATTCTTAACCACTGCACCACCAGGGAAGCCCAAAACTATCCTTTAAAAGTTGCAAGTTTTCAGTTTCTAGAGAGGGAGAGACTTCACCTTGTGGCTGACTCTTTACGTTGGGAAAATCACCACAAAGGGCTTGTAGTTTCCTAGATGTAGAGCAAGTGTCCAGCACTGAGCTGAGAGGAATGTTAGCTCTGATGGGTGGGAATTGTCTTCTGCCCTTCTCGCTCTTTAGAAGGCAGTGGGGAGAAAGCATTTCTTGGCTCTGAGTTTCGAGCACTCTTGCTGGGTCTGGGCCCAGCGGGTGTGTACAGGGGCCGAGGTGTGAGACAGGGGCACGGAGGGCTGGAGGTGATGGAAGGTGAGAGGGAGCGGGGTGGATGGCGGACGTCCTACAGGCCTACTCATGGCGCACACGGCTGGCTAACGTGGACATTTTGGAATGAAATGAGTTGACGTGTGTTGTGAGTCTGGGTGAGTGGCTGTTCGGGTTAGAGGCGTACCCCAGCCTGTGCCTCGGAAGGAAGTGGAGTTTCCACTGTCAGTTGTGCTGAGACAGGCAGTAAAGAATGGGAGGTGGTGGACCTTAGACTCGCGGTGAGAGGCTTTCCCCTCTCCAGGCCTCCTGACACTGTGTTCTGGGCTCTGAGGCGTTGGTGTGCTCCGAGCATTCCTGGAGCTGACCCTTGCCTCAGGGAGTGAGGCTGAGAAGTGCTCCTTTCAGGGCCCTCCTGTCCTTGCCCTGCCTCCCCTTCATGAGTTTGCCTGAGGTGGGATAGCTCAGCGGTTCAAACAACCATGGTTCCCACCCATGGTCTGGTCCAGCTCTGTCCAATAGAACTTTCTGTGAGGACGGAATGCCACCAGCCACATGTGCCACTGAGCACTTGAAATGTGGCTGGTGTGGCTGAAAAATTGAAATTTTAGTTTACTTCAGTGCAATTTGTTTAAGTCTAAATACTCACATGTGGCTAGTGGCTACCATATTGGACAGCTCGGGTCTAGATGGCAGGAGACCATGAAGCTGTAAAGCCTGAAGCCTGAGCCCAGAGCTGTGACGCTGGCTGATGTCATCGGAGGACACGGAGGCTCCAAGAGGCTGTGTCACCCTGTGTGAGGGGTGGAGCTGCCCCAGAAGGCCCCGCAGCAGGAGGGGGCGGTGTACTGAATGTGCCAGGGCTCCGGCTGCCAGAGAGTGGGCCCCTCCTGCTGCTGACACACCGGGAGCCCAGGACGGTGGGACCGGGCATCAGGCCATAGTTAAGCTGTTTGCCTACCGTCCCCCAGTGACTGCGTCAGGCCAGTCCTACCTGTCTGGCTCAGTCCCCAGAGGTCCAGAGAGTCCAGCGCATCCATTATCAGCACACCTCTCCTGTAGCATCTCCTCGCCTGGGCCAGGTCCCGCCCCACCCCCTAAAGCCTCTTGTGCCCAGACACTCCTCTGGGGTGGGCAAGCTCTGCTTCATCCTCAGCCTCTTCTTCAGAGGTTCTCTTGAGCTCCGGCCTTAAATGAAACTCACTGTTCCCTGAGGACACCATTTCCCCTGAAGCCTCCTTCAGTGGAGTCTGCTTTTGCTCTGACCCTCACACACCTCAGGGTCGGGAAGTGGGGTTTGGGTTTCCTAGGGCTGCCATGACTGGGTGGCTTCAAGCAACAGAAATTTGTTTTCTTACACTTTTGGCCAGAAGTCTAAAATCGAGGTGTTGCTGGGGCCGGGCTCCCTCTGAAGCGTCTAGGGGAGGGTCCTTCCTGGCCTCTTCCAGCTTCTGGTGGCCCCAGGTGACCCCTGGCTGGTGGCAGCATCACTCCAGTCTTTCCTCTGTCTTCACATGGCTGTCTGCTCTCTGTGTCTCCTGTTTCTCTGTGTTCAAATTTCCCTTGTCTTATGAGGATGCCAGTCTTTGGTTTAGGGTCCACTCTAGTCCTATGACTCCATTTTAGCTTGATTACATCTGCAGAGACCCTATTTCCAGATAAGGTCACATTCTTAGGTACGGGGGATTGGGACTTGAACGTACCTTTGTTTTGGGGGGTGGGCCACAGTTCAACCCACAACAGGTCGGGTTAGTGTTCTTCCTCATTTGCTCTCTCCTTCAAGCGCCCCTGCTGGATCTCCAGGCACCTGGTTACCCTCCTGCCACCCTTCTTCACTGCTGTCCCGTGCTGGCTGCAGGTCGCTTGTCTCCTGGCTCACTGTCTTCCTTTCTCCCCCTTCTCTTTCATCATCCTCCATGATTTCAGCAGCCATGTGGATACTCCTTGCAACCCTCTGGCCTGTCAGCTTCTGGCCCCCTTTACCTCCTCTCCCCTCTGACCTCTTCACATCCTGACCCACTTAAGACTCTTTTTTATTTTTTGGCTGCCCCGTGCAGCTTGTGGGATCTTAGTTCCCTGACCAGGGATTGAACCCACGCCCCCTGCATTAGAAGCATGGAGTCTTAACCACTGGACCACCAGGGAAGTCCCTACAATGGATCATTTTAATCACTGCTTTGCTAACTTCCTCTATTCCTTTGCCCCTCCTTCCCTCTGCTGCTCGTGCCTGGAAAAACCTGGACCCTCCCTGAGGCCATCTTCCCTTCCTTGGTATGCCTGCACCCATGCAGGTGAATGACCCTCGAGAAGTTCACCCAATTAAGTCCCCTTTATATTCATGGCCACACACCTCAGATGGGTCACACTCAGCACTGCCCAGCACTTCTATTATGTTTCCATGGTATGTTTATTTTCCCACCGTATTAGCTTTCTACTGCTGTGTAACGCATTACCAGAAACCTAATGGCTTAAGACACCCATGTATTATCTCACAGTCTGTAGGCCAGAAGTTCTGGTGGGCTCAGCTGGTTCTCTGGTCAGTGTCTTACAAGGCTAAAATCAAGGTGCTGGCCAGGCTGGCTGTTACCAGGAGGCTCGGGGCAAGATTCCACTTCCAAGCTCATGTAGGTTGTTGCCAGAGTCCAGTTCCTTATGGCTATGGGTGTGAGGTCCCTGTTTCCTTGCTGGCTGCTGGCTGGGCTCTGCCTTCTGCTCCTAGAGGCTGCCCACAGTCCTTCTCATGAGGCCAGTGGTGGCACGTTGAGTGACCCTTGTGCTTCAAATCTCTGTCTTCCTCTTCTGCCACTAGCCAGAGAAAGTTCTCTGCTTTTAAGGACTCACGTGATTTCATAGGCCTACCTGGACAGTATTCCTCTTTTAAGATCAACTGTGCCATTTAACATAACACCGTCATGGGGGTGACATCTCATCTCAGTCACAGATTCCAGGGATTAGGGGTATAGGATCTTGGGAGGCTATTTTTAGAATTCTGCTTACACTCCCACCTTTTTTTTTTTTCAGTCTGAATCTCATATGGGTTTTTTTTTCTTTTAAGGTCAAATTTATTGTCATAAAGTTATTCATAATACATTATTATTTTTTCCTTGTTGGTTATCTATTTTAAATATAGCAGTGTGTACACGTCAATCCCAAACTCCCCATCTATCCCTCCCCCCAACCCTTCCCCACCCGGTAACCACAAGTTCATTCTCTAAGTCTGTGAGTCTGTTTCTGTTTTGTAAATAAGTTCATTTGTATCAGTTTTTTTTTTTAGATTCCACATAGAAGTGATATCGTATGATATTTGTCTTTCTCTGTCTGAGTTACTTCACTTAGTATGATAATCTCCAGGTCCATCCATGTTGCTGTAAATGGCATTATTTCATTCTTTTTAATGGCTGAGTAATATTCCATTGTATATATGTACCCCACGTCTTTATCCATTCCTTTGTTGATGGACATTTAGGTTGCTTCCATGTCTTGGCTATTGTAAAGAGCATTGCCATGAACAGAGTCCCCCAAGGACTCTGCTTCCATGTTTTTCTCTGGATATATGCCTGGGAGTGGGATTGCTGGATCATATGGTAGCTTTCAAAATAAAGTTTTTAAAAAAATAAAATTAAAATTTCTGACTACAGTAACATGTATGTGGGAGGGGGTAAGTAGAGTTATAATATCCTGAGGGCCTTGATTTATCCATAAAGAGGATAAAGGATAAATTTGATTAATTTAAGAATTTGATAGGTTAAATGTGCATATTGAATCTTAAAAAGAATCCCCTGGGGCTTCCCTGGTGGCGCGGTGATTAAGAATCCGCCTGCCAATGCAGGAGACACGGGTTTGAGCCCTGGTCCGGGAAGATCCCACATGCCACGGAGCAACTAAGCCCGTGCGCCACAACTACTGAGCCTGTGCTCTAGATCCCACAAGCTACAACTGCTGAGCCCGTGCGCCACAACTACTGAAACTATGCGCCTAGAGCCCGTGCTCCACAACAAGAGAAGCCACCGCAGTGAGAAGCCTGTGCACCACAACGAAGAGTAGCCCCCGCTCGCTGCAACTAGAGAAAGCCCGTGCACGGCAATGAAGACCCAATGCTGCCAAAACTAAATGATAATAAATAAAATAAATAAATAAAAATTAAAAGAAATAAAAAGAATCCACTAAAAATGGGGTTGGCAAACTCTTTCTATAAAGAGATGGGTAGTAAATATTTTGGCCTTTGCAGGTCCCTTATAGTCTTTTTAAAAATAAATTTATTTATTTATTTTTGGCTGTATTGGGTCTTGGTTTCTGTGCGAGGGCTTTCTCTAGTTGCGGCAAGTGGGGGCCAATCTTCATCGTGGTGCGCGAGCCTTTCACTGTTGCTGCCTTTCTTGTTGTGGGGTACAGGCTCCAGACGCGCAGGCTGCGTAGTTGTGGCTCACAGGCCTAGTTGCTCCGTGGCATGTAGGATCTTCCCAGACCAGGGCTCGAACCCGTGTCCCCTGCATTGGCAGGCAGATTCTCAACCACTGTGCCACCAGGGAAGCCCTAGTCTTTTCTTTTTTAATAGATCTTTATTAGAGTATAATTGCTTCACAATACCGTGTTAGTTTCTGTTGTACAACAAAGCGAATCAGCCATGTGCCTACATGGTCCCCATATCCCCTCCCTCTTGAGCCTCCCTCCCACCCTCCCTATCCCACCCCTTTAGGTGGACACAAAGCACCAAGCTGATCTCCCTGTGTTATGCCGCTGCTTCCCACTAGCCAACTGTTTTACATTTGGTAGTGTATATATGTCGATGCTACTCTCACTTTGCCCCGGCTTCCCCCACCCCATGTCCTCAAGTCCATTCTCTATGTCTACATCTTTTCATATGGGTTTTTTTAATTAAAAAAATTTTTATTGACGTATAGTTGCTTCACAATGTTGTGTTAGTTTCAGATGTACAGCAAAGCGGTTCAGTTACACATATATCTATGTCTGTATCTATTCTTTTTTTTTTTCTTTTTGCAGTACGTGGGCCTCTCACTGCTGTGGCCTCTCCCGTTGCGGAGCACAGGCTCTGGACGCGCAGGCTCAGCGGCCATGGCTCACGGACCCAGCTGTTCCACGGCACGTGGGATCTTCCCGGACCGGGGCACGAACCTGTGTCCCCTGTATTGGCAGGCGGACTCTCAACCACTGCACCACCAGGGAAGCCCCTGTATCTATTCTTTTTCAGATTCTTTTCCATTATAGGTTATTACAAAATATCGAACCACTCCTACTTTTTGACATGCCTATTTTCTATTATCTACTTTTTTCAAACCTGTTGCATCTTCCCTTCATCTCCTCACCCTCTTATTTAGCTGATGGCCTTGCTACTCGTGTGGAACCCCCTGAACTTCTACCCTCAAGTTCACAAACTCCCCTCTTCCACACCCATCTCCTTTGCATTTATTTCTCGTCTAGATCCCTCCTTTCTCACCTCCCCAAGGACTCTGCTTCCACATTTTCTTCTCCCCCTTGTTCAGCAGTCTTTCCCTGTCTTCATAAGTAATCGCCATGGATGTACACTGTGCTCTAGTCTCTCCCATAAACAACTCCCCTTGACTCTGCTTCCCACACCACTCACAGCTCAGCGTCCTGGAAGAGAAGTCTACACCCTCCCATTCACTCGCTCACCCCCTCCAAACTGGCCTCTGTTACCCCTGCTCCACTGAACTGCTCTTGTTAAAGTGACTATTGCTGCATCACAAACCGCTCCAACGTTTAGCGGCTTTAAACAATTTATCAACTTGATTGACATATACACACTACTATGTAGAAAATCGATAACTAATAAGGACCTACTGTCTAGCACAGGGAACTCTACTCAATACTCTCTAATGACCTATATGAGAAAAGAATCTAAAAAAGAGTGGATGTATGTATATGTATAACTGATACACTTTGCTGTACACCTGAAACTAACACAACATGGTAAATCAACTATACTTCAATAAGATTTTTTTTTAAGTGTAAAAAAAAATTATTGATGGGCTTCCCTGGTGGTGCAGTGGTTAAGAATCCACCTGCCAATGCAGGGGACATGGGTTCGAGCCCTGGTCCGGGAAGATCCCACATGCCGCGGAGCAGCTAAGCCCGTGCACCACAACTACTGAGCCTGTGCTCTAGAGCCCGTGAGCCACAACTACTGAGCTTGCGTGCCACAACTACTGAAGCCCGCGCTCAGTATTTTCGTGCCCTAGAACCCGTGCTCCGCAACAGGAGAAGCCACCGCAGTGAGAAGCCCGCGCACTGCAACGAAGAGTAGCCCCTGCTCGCTGCAGCTAGAGAAAGCCCGCACACAGCAACAAAGACCCAACGCAGCCAAAAATAAATAAATAAATTTATTTTTAAAAATTTATTAATGTGTTTCATGCTGCTCTGGTTACCTGGGAACTTCTCACTTGGGGTTTCTTTCTCACAAGGCTGCAGTCAGCAACTGCTGGGCCGGGAGTCATCCAAAGGCTCACCTGAGCTGGATGTCCAAGATGGCGTAGTGACTCGGCTGGCAGTGCATGTTGGCTGTTGGCTGGGAGCTTAGCTGGGGCTGGTGACTGGAGTGACTGCATGTGGCCTCTATGTGACTTGAGCTCTCAGAATGGTAGCTGGGTTCCAGGAGGGTGTGTCTCAGGAGTGAGCATTCCTGGAGAACCAGGTGGAAGCTGCAAGGCTTCTTATGACCTAACTTTGGAAGTCATGTAGCATGATGTCTATCATACACTATTGGTCATAAGCAAGACACAGGCCATGCCAGGCCCAAGGGAATGGGATTACACAAGGGCATATTTTATTTAGGGGGTCATCTTTGGAGACTAGCTACCATAGTCACCAACAACTTGGTCCTCGTCTTACTTGACTTCTTAACAGAAGTGGACCTAGTTGATTGCTCTTTTTCAAAACTTTTCCTTCTCTGGCTCCGCTAACCCCTGGCTTTCCTCTTTCCTCACTGGCTGCTCTTTAGTCTCCGTTGTGTCCCCCTAAACTCTAAGTATTGGACCACCTCAGATTCTAGGCCTGGGCTCAATTATTTCTCTATAACACCTCCCTGCATGATCTTACTTGTCCCGCGGTCAGTGCCTACCACCCAAATGCTGATGTCTGTCGAGTTTTCTCTAACTCCCATCTCTCACCTGTGCTCAGGACTGGGAGAGCCAGCTGTCTTCTCGATACTCCATTTGGATATCTAATGGGCATCGCAGATTTAACAAATCCACTTCTCCACCCCAGTATTCCCCATCCTTCTCTGTCTCAACACATGACATCACCATCCACTAATTGTTCAAGCAAAAACCCAAGGGTCATCCAGGATTTCGTCTCCTTTCCTTTCAACACTCCACCTCCATCTAAACCACTAGTAAGCAAGTCCTCTCTGGTTTTTTTGGGTTGGGCATTAATATATTTCTTTAAATACATTTGATTTATATTGTTTAGTAAACTAATAGAGACTAAAAGTATTACTAGGTTTATAATGTAAAAGCAGTCTGTTACCCCATCCTACATTCTCATTCCCCAAAGCAACTACTCTCAACTATTTCAGCTAGTTTTTCTGCTATTTACTTTACTTTTATATTTAAAAATTTCTCATATAGCTAGCTATTTCTTGATTTTTCAGTTTTAAGTCTTATCCGTTGACTTTCACCTCTGGAAAATGAGGTTTAGCTCTCTTAATGCCCATTTTCTCCCCCACTAAACACATGTACTTAGTCTTCTCCCATCCTCCAATATAGCTTTATCACAATTTTTGGTTAAAATCACTGTTTAGTGTTTATATTAGTATGACTCTATAAATATTTCACATCTAAGCTGTGTAATGTGCTATATGATTAGAATTCTTTTTTTCCTCCCTCTGGCGTTTCTGGAGTTAGTACTTGCCATCTTTTTTTTTTTTTTTTTGGTTGTTGAGAATTTTAAAAAACCCTTATTTAAAAATAATTAAAAATTTACAACAGTTACAAAAATAGTATGACGAGGTCCTGCGTACCCTTCATCCAATTTCCCCCGATGGTAACATTTAAAAAAATATATATATATACACACATATTTATTTTGTTTGCACAGGATCTTAGTTGTGGCATGCAGGATCTTTGTTGCAGCGTGTGGGATCTTTTTTGTTTTAGTTGCGGCATGCATGTGGGGATCTAGTTCCCCCATCAGGGATCAAACCCGGGCCCCCCGAATTAGGAGCATGGAGTCTCACCCACTGGACCACCAGGGAAGTCCCCAGTGGTAACATCTAATACAACTGTAGTACAGTATCAACACTGGGAAAATCGATATTGGTAAAATCCACAGACCTTACTCAGATTCACCAGTCCTCCCAGTTTTAACTCTGTACGTATCTCAAAATCACCATTTCTGTTTTTGCCATGCAATTTTTGTCCAAGCTACCATCATCTCTTTTAGGATTATGGCAGTACCCTTTTGATTTCTTGCTTCTGCTGTTATTCTTCTCCAGTTCATCTTCAACAAAGCAGCAAGAGGGATCTTCTAAAAACATTATTAGAACAAGTCCTTTATCACTTCCCTATTGCCCTTAGAATAAAATTTGAACTCTTCACCATGACCTCCAAGGCCCTGTGGGACCTGGCTTGCGCCTGCCTCTTCAGTGACTTTTCTTTTTTTGGCTGCTCTGCATGGCTTGTGGGAACTTAGTTCCCTGACCATCGAACCCAGGGCTCCCGCAGTGAGAGTGCCAAGTCCTAGCCACTGGATCTCCAGAGAATTCGCCTTCAGTGACATCTTGTACCCCTCCTCGCTGGACACCTTGAACCCTTTGTGTTCCCTCCGTCTGATTGGTTTACTTGCTTCATGTCCATCTCCTGTACCACAATATAAGTTTTATGGGGAAGGAACTTGTCTGTACCATTCACAGGTCTCTTCTCATTACCCTGCACAGATAGTTACACTCCCTGGCATGGGGTGCGCACTTAGTAAATGTTTGAATGGATATGACTGGGGCAGGGACCCTAATGAAGGGCCCATGTGCTCTGAGGGCTGTTGTATCAGCCAGCAGTTTTGTTGCCTGGGAGAGGGGCTGAGGCCTGTCCTCGGACTAAACCCACAATGGCTTCTACTTCCCCTCCCCAAGTCTGTCAGGATATAGAAGAAATAAAATAACATTTCTTTCTTTGTAATCAGCTTACGAAATAGTAGAGCCTGCTTTTTGTGCTAACTCCTACCATGACCCCTCCTCTGGGAAGCCCTCTAGCCTGGCTAGGGGCCCTACATATGTATTCTCATAGCACTTTACTGAGGTAAATTTTACATTTGAGGAAATTCACCCATTTTAGTGTACAGTTTGATGAGTTTTGACAAATGTAAGTGCTCGTGTAAGCACACCAAAAAGTTCCCTTGTGCCTTGGCTGTTTCCTTTTTTAAAAAAAAAAATTGTGGTAAAATACGTATAACCATTTGGTGGCATTAAATACACTCACATTGTTGTGCCACTACCACCACCATCCATCTCCAGAACTCTTTCATCTTGCAAAACTGAAACTCTGTACCCACTAAATAATAACTCCCCATGTCCCCTCCCTGTAGCCCCTGGCAACCACCATTCTACTTTCTGTCTCTCTAAATTTGACTTTTGGCTTTGTGTGTGTGTTGTGTGTGTCTGTGTGTGGTAAAAAATACATATAACATTTACTCTCTTAACCATTTTTAAGTGTACAGTTTAGTTGTGTTAAATAACAGCTTCTTTTTAAGGTACATTTAGGTTCAACTGTGAGTGCAGAAACTCCAAATAAGAGTAATTCTGACATGGTATTCCATGGCTGCTTTGACAGTTCTAACATCACTAGGAATCCAGGCTGTTGTACTTTGTGATGTAACATAAAACTTCTATCTCATAGTCCAAGATGGCTGCTCCATTTCCAGCCGTTGACTCCACATTCCAGCCAGCATGAAGGTGAAAGGGGTTGAAAAGCGCACATGCTCCCTTTAAGAGCACTTCATAAAAATTGTGCACGTTATTTTGTGCTAATGTTCCATTGGACAGAATTTAGACACGTGCACATCTTGCTGCAAGGGAGCTGGGAAATGTAGTCTTTATTCTGGACCATATAATCTAGTTCTAATTTGTGGGTCTATTGCTGAGAAAGAAAGAGAGAATACATGTTGGAAAACCCTCAAGCAGTGTCTGCCACAGCTTCTCTGCCTCCTAGCCCCAATCACTGCACTGAAATCAATTCCTCACTTCTTACTGGGCTGTAGATTCCTTCAGCCAGGGGCTATGTCTTTTACCTTTTAGCACAGCCAGGTGCTTAACGTTTTTTGTACAAATAAATCATTCCAGCACTACTATCTTATTTTATTTTTTATTTTGTTTTATTTTAATTTTGGCTGCACTGCACGGCTTGCGGGATCTTAGTTCCTTGCAGTGGGGGTGTGGAGTCCTAACCACTGGACAGCCAGGGAATTCCCCTGTCTTATTTTTATTTATTTATTTTATTTTTGGCTGCGTTGGGTCTTTGTTGTTGCACATGGGCTTTCTCTAGTTGCAGCGAGCGGGGGCTATTCTTCATTGTGGTGCGCGGGCTTCTCGTTGCGGTGCTGTCTATTGTTGCGGAGCACAGGCTCTAGAGTGCAGGCTCAGTAGTTGTGGCGCACGGGCTTAGTTGCTCCGCGGAATGTGGGATCTTCCCAGACCAGGGATCGAACCCGTGTCCCCTGCATTGGCAGGCGGGTTCTTAAACCACTGCACCACCAGATGCGCCTCCCGCCCCCCCCCCCATCTTATTTTAGAAATCAGAAAAATGAGGCACTGAAGGGTGAAGTGACTAGGGTCATCTAGCCCAGGTTCCCACTGAATTCAGGAAGTTGCTTTCCTGCAGGCTGGACAGGTGGCCTCCACTGACCACGCCCACTGCCAGGCACTCCTGCCTCTGCAGCTGGGCGGCTCCAGCCATCAAAGGCCCCTTCCAGTGTAGAGCCACACTTGGCCTCCGCAGAACTCTCCCATTGGTCCTACGCTGCGCTCTACAGCATGTGCCCACTTCCATAGCTTCCCTGCCCCAGGTCTTCCCTTTGCCAGGCAAAGACGCCTCCCGGGAGTCTTCACATGACATGATACTCCCGAGGGGTGGGAGACATTTGGGGCCTGAGAGCCCTGGGCAGGAGGCAATCCCACCTTTGTTCTGAAGCCCTGCTTCAGGGTTAGCAGGAGGCAGCTGACGACCCTCACGCTTTGCCAGAACTCTGAAGGACTCCAGGCCCACTGATTCCTCAGCGGTAGATGAGGAAGTGCTTTACTCCTAACCTGGGACTTGCTTCTTTCACATGTAAAGACAAACCTGCCCATCACAACACGGGAGCTGCAGACACAGTGAGGACAGGGACATCATGCTGGGGGGGGCAGGGGCTGGAGGATGTGTGTCACGGGTCCCCTGGACGCTGGGTACATTTATTGGTTGGCCAGAGAAAGTCCCTGCGTCTCCCCACGGTGACCCACCTCGTTCTTCCCGAGGGAGCCCCTAGGTGTTGGGAAGACCCTCACGCTGCGCCGTGTGCAGGTGCTCCTGTCTCAGTGGACGGATGTGTGGAGAGGGGCTTCTTTCTCTTTCTACTGAGCAAGGATTCCATACCCTAAGGTAAGGACCAAGATGGCCAAGGGGGATGTGGGGGAGGGGTGAGGAGGAATGGGAAGGGGCTCGGTGGGGTGGGCTCTGGGCATGTGTGCAGGAACCAGGGCCGGCCCCAGCCCTCTTTGTAACTAGCCGAGTCCCTGAAGACGTGCTGCAGCACTCTTCAGCTCTCCTGACATGACCGGGGAGGAACTGGCTGCCGTCGTGGACTGGCCCCAGGAGCCCACCGCAGCCCCGGCCCGCAGTCTTTATGGGTTGGCTTGTGCTGTGAGGCCCGACGGCCCTGCCTTTAAATCGTCGAGCCCCTTCCCAGGCCCAGGCCTGTTCCTTTCTTCTCTGTCCCTGCCTTCCTATAGCCCCTGGACCTCAGAGGCCTCTGTGTCTTTTGAAGCTAAGCCCACTCGCCGTGGCCTTGGGCTCTCCTCCCACAGGCGTGGCTGCAAAGGGACCCTTGTTGAGGGGCCGCTAAACTCTTCAAGGAAACAGTGCCAGGGTGACAAAGACCACACAGGAGGCTCACACAGGTGCCAGGGTGTCATGGCTTCTCACAGTTGAGGCTGAACGCCTGGCTTCCCAGTTCCTTCCAGAAAGACCTTCCAGCTTTAGCTCTTACTACCCCGAGGGTGGCATTTGAACTCCCTTCCCCTACAAAGGCTCTTCGTTTTTTGGCTGCAAGCAGGGCACAGCAAAAGGGCCCTGTGTCCAGGCTGGCTACACTGTCCTGAGTGGCCAACAGCCCACGTGGGGATGGGTGGGTCCCCGTGGTCGGTGACACGGGCAGCTCCCTCTCTTCCTTGAGCGCTTCTCTTGCCCTCTTCCGGCCTGGCCACTACGGGGCTCACTGGCAAAGCTCAGGTATCAATGGGAGGTGTCGCAAGAGTGGGAGTCAGTGGCGTGAGTTTAGATCCTGGGCCTTTAAGCAAATGCTCAGAAAAACCATCCTACCCAGCGCTAAATACCAAATGAGTCAGCTTCTGGGTAGTCACTACTGTCCTCCCCCAGATTCCCTTCTGGGGGCTGCCTCACTCTGGCAGCAACTGAGACCCAGAACCACCCTGTGATGCTGTTCTAGTCCCTTCTACCAAGGGGCGCTTTCTACTCAGTGACTTTTAGGGGAGGGAGCTGGGGACGGGCCTCAGTGTTCTCTCCCCACCCCCAGTGCTTTATGTGGCCATGTTGGAGTTAAGAAGAGACGCTTGTCCTCACACCTTGATGATGAGGGCAGCTCCCGCGTACCGCCTCGCTTCCCGAGCCGCCCCTCTGTGCCCCTCTCTATAGCAGCTGTAAGCTGACGGGGCATTTCTGAGAACATCCAGACGCCAGAAGGCAGACTCCGTGCCTTCGTGCCTGTTAGCACGTTCTGGAACCGGCGCCATGCGGCTTGGCCCACACATGGGGCAGGTGAGTCCACAGAGAGGGAACATTTGTTTATTTGGGCAAACGTGCCGTGTTAGAGTGGTTCTGAGAAGCCGGGCATGCAGTGGTCCACCCCTGGGGGGGCAGCGGGGAGGAGAAGGGCTGCAGAAAGCAGGGATGGGGGAGAGGAGGAGGTGGCGGGTCGGGCCTCAAGGCTAAGGGAGGGGGGCGGGCCTGGGGAGAGAGGAGCAAAGCAGAGACAGACAGGAGGACAGATTCCAGAGGCTTGGTTTTATTGTACAGTATTCTTTTTCCTCAGTGAGATGCCATAAGCTGGGGTGGCACTACACACGGTCACAGGATGGGGAAGAGCCGCCGGGTGCAGAGCTGGCTGCTGGGAAAAGCCACCCCTCGAGGCATGTTCACTTATGGGTATCACCCCACGGCCAGCCCTAGGCCCCCGAGAGGTCCCTGAGGAGGCAGGTCTCTGGGGCGGGGGCCTATCTGAAGGCTTGGGCGCTGCTGGGGGAAGACGGAAGAGCCTCCTGGGGAACACGTGGGCCGAACTCCGTGTGGCTCAGCCAGGGGCTCCACCTCATTCACTGCCTCCAGCTCTGAGTTCTGGAAGCTCCTAGGAGCTTGGGATAGCCTGGGAGGGGGCCTGTCCTCCTCTGCTACCTCCCAACTGCTGGCCGAGCCAGTGCGAGACGCTAGCTCCCATTTTTAGCTTCCTCACTGGGGGGAGGGATGATGGACCCTGCCTTCCACCTGCCTCACCAGCCCATCAGCACTGCTTCCCGGGCAGAATCTGCATTGTCACTGGACCAGACGCCGGGCCCGAGGCCCCTTGGGGACTTCTGCAGGGTAAGAAGGCGGCTTTTTTCTGTGACAGAAAGTGCTCGTGGAGACACTTGGTTCTCTCCTCACAGGATGGGCCACAAACGCTTGGCAGTGCCTTCACATCCGGGGTCTTCAGGCGCCATCCCTACTGCTGAGGGATGTGCTAGGGCCAAACACACCCCTCCCCCTCCTCGCCCAGGTCTCTCCCAGGCCTCTAGTCCCGGTGGGCAAGGATGACCGGCCCCAGGGACTGATACCCCTCCCATCCCCTCACTCTCCATCAGGTCCCCAGCCCTGGCTTCCCTTTTCGCGAACTGCCAAAGAAAAGGTAGGATAAGTCCTAAATCAGACAGAAGCAGCTCTGGAACTAAGGATACAAATAGGCAGTGGCGTGCGGAGAGGGTAGGGGGTGGCAGTGGGGGATGGGAGATGATGGCATGCAGCAGTGGGATTCCTTAGGGGCGGTGGGGTCCCCACTTCTCCCCAAGGTGTGTGGGAGGTTGGGGGGAGGGGGGTCAACTGACTCAGAGAAGTAGGGTCTCTGGACTGGGCCTCGTGGCTTCCTGTATTCTCCATGGGCCCAGCCAGTCACAGGGAGATGAAATCCATGGCCTGCAGGAGGGGCAGCGAGAGCAGAAGCAGGAGCAGCCACGAGGTGCTCTGGATCAGCAGGCTCGTGCCTCCGCACTTGACCAGCGTATCTGTGGACAGAGGACGGGGCAGAGAGGCAGGGCGGGAATGCAGAGCGGCCGGGACTCGGGCAGGCCCAGGCCCAGGGCAAGGCTGCTTTCCCTTGGGGAGGGTGGCGCCGTGATGTCTTGGCTGGAACCAGGGCCAACCTGGTCTGACAGAACCAGCCACCTTTCCCATTTGCAGGTTCCTGGGCCCTTGAACAAATATCGTCACGAGGAAACTGTGGGCGAGGCAGCTGTGCCATCCTGCTTTCCAGGTGGGGAGAAGGAGGTCCGGGGAGGCCGAGTGATCTGCCCGCAGTCATGGGGGAAGCGTGTGCCACACCACTCTGCCCGTCTGACCGTCCCCTTAGACTTTCCCCATTCACGCTGAAGGTAGCGATTCCGCCGGGCACAGGCAGCAGTGGGCGGAAGGGGAGAGAAGTTATGGGACCACTCCCTATTGCGGCCCAGCCAAGGGGACTGCCAGCTGTCCCAGCCAGCCCGTTCCTCCCCAGCCTGCCTCTCCCAGCTTCCTTGGTCCTGTTGGGGGTTTGCCTCACCTCTGAGCACAGAGACGTTCCTGTTGGAGACGATGGGAGTCTGACCAGAGAGGTGGAGTGCGCACGTGTAGGTCCCCTCATCCTTGGTGGTGAAGCCCGACAGGTAGAGGACCTTGAGATTGTACTTGCTGAAGAAGTTGGTTCGGGAGCGGTATGCGTGCTCAGGGACCCCAATGGTGCCAAAGAGCACGTGCTTCTTCGTCTCACGGGTCAGGCTGAACTCGTACTGAATGGGCAGGTTGGTGGTATTCTCATGGCGGCAGTCTAGACGAAGGCTCTGGTCCACCAGGCAGGCTGTCAGGCTGGTCACCTTCTGCCCACGGGCCACCTGTAAGACTGGCACCAGCAGTGCCCCCTCCAAGTTGGTGAGGACCTGTAGAGCAGGGGGCCTCCCATCCACGTTAACAGTAGAGAAAGGCCTGGCCAGGGAAGGGCACAGGGTCTGCTCTCTGAGCACCTCTCCCCGCCCAGAGGTCCCTGAGGGCCAGTCTACCTTCCCCTACCGCAGGCCCCAGCCTACCTCCCTCTACTCTAGTCGTGGGTCCCACCAGTATGTTCCAGGGGCAGGAGACCTTGGGGGAAGTTGATGCAACATCCTGGTTCACACTTGGAGATTCCAACTCAGTATGGGGCAGGCTCAGTGAATTGAGTTTCCAAAAACCATCCCAGGCAGTCAGAAGATCAACTAGGTTGCTCAGCTGACTTAGGGATAAAAGGAGCCCTCTCTCTCCTTTAGTCACCTCTACTTTCTGAGGTCATGAGGAAGAAGCTAGCTTCTCTGAAAGGAAGGCAGCCAGGGTGCTTGGAATCCCAGCCCTGCCCCTTGCCCGGTACCTGTCAGCAAGAGAGTGATGCCAATGGTAGGGTTCATGGTGCCGAGAGCTCAGTCCTGGATCTGGGGGTGCAACAGGATGGGAATCAGCCAAGAGGTGGGGCAGGTGCGCCCGCACTTACTGCCAGGGCTGGGGGCCCCTGGGAGACATGCCATAATGGCCACAGTGGGCATCCAAGCCCCTCTCTACAGCCCTCTCCCCTCCCACCTCTCAGTGAATGTGACACTGCCACTCAGCCCTTCCCCATCTGGGAAAGCAAGGGGGTTGGAGAACACACCCTTCCGTGGTGTGTATGTGTGTTGAACCCTTACTAGCTGGGTGGCTTTGAGTAAGTGACTTTAACTTGACCGTTTCCTCTTTCAGGAAGTCAGGGACTTCCTAATTTTTTAATCGTAAAATTTGCAGAACACCCAATTTATTATCTTCACCACTTCTAAGTGTACAGTCTCCAATCTCCAGAACCCTTTTCATCTTGCAAAATCAGAACTCTCTACCCATGAAACAAAACCTCCTCATTCAGGGCCTACCTATTTCTCGTTCAGAAGAAAATCCCCAGTGCCCAGACAGTTCCTGGCATACAACAGATGCCCGAAAGGTACTGAATGAACCTGGGCTTTAGATACCCACAGGGTTGTGATGGGGATTAAGAAAAATGACAGACATCTGGCACTGCTGGAGATTAAGTGATCCACGGCCTTAGTCCCCGGCCTCTTAGATGAGCGTGGTCGGGTATGTGTGGGGCCCCAGGTAGGACCGTACTTGGCACACCGCTAAGGGTGTTCCCGACTGTGTGTGGGGAAGGCGACAGTGCCATCCTATTGCATAGGTTCTCTGCATCAGAACCAAGATGTTTCCAATTGTCCAGCTCTCCGGGCAGGATTCCTGGGCCTGCAGCTTTCCAGTCCAGATTCGGTAGCCTCCCTGCCTAGGCTCTCTGCCCTGTCTTTTTTTTTGCAGCCTAGGCTGAAGCTATATCCCGGCGAGGCGACACAGAGCGGGTAGCCTAGCCCGTCTGCAGCAGTGCTCGCCAGGGAGAGGCCACAGCAGGGGCGTGTGCCTGCGAGTGCGCGGGGCCGTGCCCTGGTGCGTGCGCCCTGCTGAGCAGGGCGCGCCGCTAGCCGCGTCTAGGGTCCCAGGCGCTCAGCCCAGTGGGGGGAGGGGGGAGGGAGGGGCGAGACTGGGGCTCCCGGGTGCCTGCGGCTGCAGTCGGTTCCCTCTCAGACCCCTGCTGAGAGGGACCCGGAGGTGCCGTTGGGGAAGAAAGGGGGGTCGACATCTGGTTTAGATTAGCATACGCTGAGTTACAGAGGGGGTGGCGAGCTTGGGATCTAGGAGAGGAAGCGGGGGAAGCAGCGGCTAGAACTAGAAAGGAAGAAATGGGGCTGGGACTCAAGGGGATGTAGAGCCAAAGGGAGGGGTAGACAGCTGGAGGGGAGGTGCAGTCTGCCTTTCCTCGGCCTTGCGTCCCCGCAGCTCAGAACCCGGAGAAGCTTTGCTCTCCCTCCTCTCCAGCCCGCGTTCGACTAACCCCACCCTTATTCCGTGTCCCTATTCCAATCCTCTCCTTTCCCAATTGAGGTCCTTCTTCCCCCTCTCTCATCCTTTTCCAGTTCTCGCCTCCCCCGTCTGCCAGCCTTCCTCCCAGTCCCCGCCCCAGCCCCCGCCCGCGGTACTGCGGTTTCCCGTTCCTTGGATGCCCCGCACCCAGCCCGCAGCGAGGTCGCAGGGCAGAGATATCCTTCAGTTTGCGGTCCTCTGCTCCCCCAGTTTCACCGCCCCCCACCCCTGGTCCCGCCTTCGCAGGCTGGCTTTGGGGACGTCTGGCTGGAGAGCAGAACGCAAGGCTTTCCTTGGCGCCCTTCCTCCCAGTTCTCCTCCAGCACCCCAGCCCCAGGCGAACGTTCCCCAGCGGGCGAAAGTTTCGCCGCGACCCCCGGCCTGCAGCAGTTGCGTCCGGCTCCTGCCCCTGCCTGGCAAGCAGCCCCCTCCTCAAGCACTGAGCGGCTCCTTCCCAGGGCGCCCTCCGACCGTTTTCCGAAGCCTCGGATCGGGAGGGCCTGCCTGGGCGCCAGGGGGCCTATTATCCCTGCGCCCCGGGTCCCGCCCTGCCTCTGGCTCCTACCTGGGCTCCGGTTCTCGGCCGCAGCAGCCTCCTCCAGACGCGCTGCCGCCTCCAGTTGCTACACCCTGCCCGGCGCCCGCAGTTTTCACCAGGGGTGGGAGAGGAGGAGCGGGGAGGGCCCGGGGGCTCGGCCAATCAGAGGCTGAGTGGGTAGCGGAAAAAGGGTGGCAGAGGGAGGAGGAGGCGGTCCGATATTGGTGCGGGACTGTGGCCGTCCGCAGCCAAAGGGGGCCCTCACTGTGGCTGGCGGACCTGACCAGGGATGGAGGGGTTCAGGACCCTGGAGATCAGGGTGGGGCCGCTAGCCGCTTCCCAGAGCCCCGCCAAGGCTTTAATCCTTTCTTCTGACCTAGGCTTCACAAGCCTGTGGGAAAACCAAGGGGTAAGGGATGAATGATGGAGGCCAGCAACTGAGCCCCCTTAGGCAGCGCCCATGCCTCCTCGTTTCCTTTTCAGCTGGAGCCCATCTCCACAGGAGCCGCCAGTGAGAGGTTTTTGGTGTTGGAATATTCCAGGTTTTCTCCAAAGGAAGATGGTAGGGTGTTTTTCCACATTGGAGCAGCCCTTCAGAAGCAAGGCAGCACCTGGTCTTTCCTGGTCCCCAGCCCTGCTCCGCCCCCTCACCCAGCCTAGAACACCCGGCCCTTCAGCGACTTTCTGCTCTTGGGCACCGTCTCCCTCGGCTCCTGGGCTGGCGCTTCCTGGTGCAGACAGCTAGAAGGTTCTTCTCAGTTTCATGTACCCCTCCTGCCCCCACTCCCACCCAAGTTCTTGAGTACTGTCTGCTTGGTCTTCAGACAAGGGAAAGGGTGCCGCTCTCTATCAAGCGTTCTGCTGGGCACATTACATCCATGGCTACAATCTGCTGGGTTCATCTCAGCCCACTCTCCATCCCACTTCATGGTTAGTAAGTGGGAGAGCTGGCCGGTTGACTTGGGGTGTGGAGCCCCAAGTCCTCAGTGCTGAGCCACTCCACGGCTGCATCCCAGACCGGTGGGAGGGGGAAATTGTGGAACTGTGGGAAAGGGGAGGAGACAGGACCAACTAGAAATGGATACCACGCTTTTAATCCCCTGAGGCACCTGTCCTTGCCCCATTTATTTGACGTCATCAGAGGCCCTTGGATTTTTTTTTTTTTTTTTAACAGCCAGTGCTAATGACTTGTCTCTCCCAGCCACGGGTGAGGTGAAGTTTTTGAACAAAGATCTATTTGATTGAGTTGCATCCTTGTGGCCTCTTTGTGAATTCTGGTGGGGACATCCTGTGGGCTGGCCCTGCCCCCCTGCCTACCCCTTCTCCTATTCTTTCACAGACATTGGGCCTGGCTCCCTCACTGCAGTTTCCATTAGTGTGATGGCACTGTTGGAAGCCATCCCTGGGCTTGCAAATGGGAGATTCATTTCCCTCTCCCTCCCTTGGAGGTTAGGTGGCCTCCCAACGCTTACAATGATGGAATTTTCTAACGGGAACAAGCCTCGCAGATGGTCAAGTCCAGGGGCCCTTGGCTCTGCTAAAAAACAGAAGCTCCTGGGGCACTTTATGAGAAATGCAGCTGCCCCTGCCCCCCTGGGATCTCCCTAGTCTAGTAGTAGAGCTGCCTGAGTCTGCACTTTTCACAAGCTCCCAGGCCTGGGACCATCCCTCTTCAAAGATCAGGTGACCTGGCTTCTCACTGTCTGGAGGGTAACTTTTAAGGCCCTGGATGTCCTGGCCCCTGGCAGCCGACCTCTACCACCACCTCTTCTCTCCCTTCCATCTTCCTGCTGCATTCAGTGCGTGCTAGCCTCCTCCTTGGCACGGCACGCAGTGTCTTTCCTGCTTAACAGCTTTCTGGTTCTCAGTCCAGGATCTTTCCTATCAGAGCACAGTTGCTTTAGTTGCTTTAGCTTCAGCCTAACCACCCCCACCCCGCCACCGGAACACACACACACACACACACACACACACAGATGGGGCTGGAGGTGGTTACTCTTTTTGGCAAGACATGAGGATACCCAGAGGCCCCTTAACTACCGGAGATATCTGGGCTCTGTCTGGACAAGACCCTGCATGCTCTGTTTTCCACTCTATGGCCCAGTCTCTGAGTGTTGCTGGTTGGAAGGCCTAGCTGTGCTATTTTGATAAGTTTATGAGGACCTGGCCTATTTTCTGGGTCCCCAAGCACTTCACTTCAGGAAGGGGTGGGGAGTGTGGACTCTAGAGGGTGTGGCAATTGTGTGTCTGCTAAAGCAAGGTCTCCGGCTGGTTGGAGTTAATGGCTCAAGTGAGACATTTAGGGGCTGGGATGGAACACAGGGTGGTGATGGGGAGGAGATGTATAACTCCCATTTGCTAATGGCACAGGATAGGAGTGCTGAAAGCAGGAAGGGTTTAGAGGAATCCACCCAAGGCAAGATTTACTGGCAGACTGTGGCTGCCCTGTTGGTCCCTTAGATCTTTCCTCTCCCATCATCTCCAGTTGCCTCATTTAGAGACACATGGAGTAAATACACCTCTAAAAATGCACATTCTGGGACTTACCTGGTGGCGCAGTGGTTAAGACTCTGCGCTCCCAGTGCAGGGGGCCCGGGTCCGATCCCTGGTCAGGGAACTAGATCCCACATGCATGCTGCAACTAAGAGTTCACATGCCAAAACTAAGGAGCCCACCTGCCACAACTAAGACCCGGCGCAACCAAATAAATAAATAAATATAAAAAACAACCCACAAAGTAATAAAAATGCACATTCCTTTAGGATGACCAAGGGACTACCAGCCATTCACTCTTTTTATTTCCCTATTTCATCAGATTGTCTTTTTAATCACAGAGGTGGCAGAAGCCATCTCATCATTTTATAGCTGGAAAATGAGGCCCACAAAAGATAATGATTTGTCAAAGGTCAGACAAAGATTTTGGAGCACAGGCAAGACTAGCTAGATCCCAGATCCCCTGACTCCATGTACAGTGCTCTCCACTGCTCCCAGGGTGGGTCTTCAGACTTCTGCTAGACTGGCTTCCCTGGTACATGGTGAGATGAGAGAAACAAGGCCAATGTGGGGTGCTCTGAACATAGCTGTCAGGTTGCTGCTTTGTTCTGATCACCTCCTATTCACTCTGTTGATAAGGGAGGATTCCCAGATTCCCATCCTAGGGTTTTGGAGATGGTTGAACACATGACCCCTGACACTGGACAGATGTGATTGACAGCAGTTTATTAGTCCCCTGTACTCACAGCCCGGAGGAAGACACCACATGCCAGGCACTGCCACTCAGGAGCTGCACTCAGGAACAGTGAAAAAGCGGGAGCTGTGAGGCAGGCTTTGTCGTACCCAAAGGGTGGAATGCTCATTTCCCGCAGGAGGATATGATTGGCTTGTTTGAATAATTCTGTGGGCTGGCGGGGAACGGAAGCCTGATTCTCAGGGATAAGCAGGGATTATACCTGGTCCCTGTGAAAAGGAGGGTTAATTGACCAGAAGAACTTATCAGCAGAAACTGATAATTGGGAAGGAGAATTTGTGGTTAGGCCACTTGAGACCTTCCCAGTTGGATCACATGTTAAGACAGCTTTTGAGCCCTAATTCTGGGCTAATTGAGGCCACACACCGGCCCTTCCTTGCAATGGTCTATTTTTTCATTCTAAGGTTATACCTTTCCATTTTTTTGAACTGATGGTGGTAGGTGGTGTGTTTTTAATGTCCCTTCTAGGCACAAAAAGTGGTAACTTTCTGTTGCTCCCCAAACTTCTTTGGAAATATGAGTAGTCTATGTAATTGAAAAATCTTGGAACCACTGCTTGACCCTCTGCTGCCTCTCCTAATCTCTAGTTGAGGTCAACTCCTTGAGTGAGGTCACTCCCCGAAGCAATGCATGTTTGGTTGGAGAGTATGACAAAAAAGAGAAGTTTCTCTTAGAATGCAGGGCAGAGGGCGAGAGGTCAAAGCACCAATGGAGATAACACTTTCAACATTTATTTAAGAAAGTTTATTCATGAATGTTTAACTAATCAAATAATTAAAAGACATTATTTTTTATTTTAAAAACTTTATTTCTTTATTTACTTTTGGCTGCTTTGGGTCTTCGTTGCTGCGTGTGGGCTTTCTCTAGTTGTGGTGAGCGGGGGCTACTCTTCATTGCAGTGCGTGGGCTTCTCATTGCAGTGGCTTCTCTCGTTGTGGAGCACAGGCTCTAGGTGCGTGGGCTTCAGTAGTTGTGGCACGCAGGCTCAGTAGTTGTGGCGCACGGGCTTGGTTGCTCCGCAGCATGTGGGATCTTCCCGGACCAGGGCTCGAACCCATGTCCCCTGCATTGGCAGGCAGATTCTTAACCACTGTGCCATCAGGGAAGTCCTGAAAGACATTATTGTTAGGCACAATGTTCTAGACACAGGACTAGACCCTGGGAATACAAAGATCAATAGAGCACAGTCTGCCTTCGAAGGCTTGTCCAGTGGGGGAGATGAAAATGGTAAATAGATAGTTAGAAAACAATAGGGTAAGCGCAGAGGTAGAGATGTGTGTAAAGTATTGTGGCAGCTCAAAGAAGGGACAACTAATGACCCAGTCTGTCAAGAGAGGCCTTGTTGGAAGAGGGGAGGCATGAACTGAGTCTAAAGAAAAATGGGAGTTACCCAGGTAACAGTAGTGTTACAGTACTGCCCTCCAATGAATCATGTATCCTGATATCCATGCCCTCATGTGATCTCCATCTTCATTGACTCTGGACTTGGCCATGTGCCTTGCTTTGGCCAATGGGCTGTCAGCAAATGAGATGCAAGCAGAAGCTTGATAAGTGTTTGTAGTTGGGACTTGCCTTCTTGGAATTCAGTTGCCACGTGAGAAAGTTTGAGCAACCACGTAGAGAACTGAGGTGCCTCAGTTTGTATCAACCACCACTTGGGATCAGCTAGCCCCCAGTTAACCTGCCACATGCTCACAAACACATGTGTAATCCTAACTGATGCCACCGAGAACAGAAATGAACCACCCCCAATAAGCCTACTAAGGTGGTTTTAAAACCTGGATAGAAATCCTTCGATCTTCCTTTCTCAAGAAGTGAAGTCTGTGTCCCACCTGAGTCTTAATAGATTTGTGACTGCTCCCACCGACAGAATATGACAGAAGTGATGCTAAAAGACTTTTGAATTCAGGTCTTAGGCCATATAGCTTTTACTTTGTTCTCTGGGACACTTGCTCTTGGCACTGCCATATGCGATGTCTGACGACCCTAAGGCTGTGCTGTTGAAGCCCCCGTCCCGTGGAGAGGCATCATGGAAACACGCTAGACCCACGTGAACCTAGCTTTCAGGGTCATTTCAGCCCAGGCTCCAGTCATGTAGATAAAGAAGCTTCCAGACAATCCAGCCCCAAGCTGTTTGAGTTGTCCGCCTAACTGTTCGAGTTTTCAAGCTGAGGCCCCAGATATTGCGGGACAGAGACAAGTCTGAATTCCTGACCCACAGAATCCGTGAACTTAATAAAACGGTGGTTGTTTGAAGCTGTTGTTCTAGGTGATTTGTTACGTAGCAATAGGTACCTGATACATAAATTGGTACCTAGAAGTGTGGTACCTAAACATGCTTTAAAAACCTAAACATGGGGCAGTGGCTTGGGAACTGGGTGGTGGGCAAAGGTCTGCATGATAAGCAGCAAGGAGGCTGTAGTGCAGGCTGGAGGGGCTGTGAATGAACTGGTGGGAGAGGCTGGGAAAGCAGTAAGGAAACTGCTTGGGGGCTGGACCAAGGGTGACTCGTGTTATATACGGTGGAGAAACAATTGGCAAAAACATTGCTTTTGGTAACAGAAAACGCACCTACTGAGTGTGGATTTAGCTAAAGGGATCTAGAGACAGAATGCTGAAAGTGTCATTTGGGTGCTTCTAGCTGGCATGATAAGGTATTATAAGAGAGATGAGCTAAATGAGGATCTGTCCAGTTTGCTGAGATGGAAAAGAAAACTGGTCTCATTTCCAGTCTCTCCAGCAGGCAATGGATTCTCAAAGTGAGAACTAGCCTAAAGGTAAAGATTAAATCAAGCATATGATTGTAGAAACTTCGTTCAGACCCCAGGAAGATTTAAGATGGTGCTTAGTAGACCTTCTCAAAAGGGTTTCTGAGAAAATTAAGGCTGCCGTCCCATAGCAGAAATAGAGTCTTCTTGAAACTATGCATGTGACTTTTGGTGCGCAAAGTGAACCCAATAATACTCACAGAAAACCCATAAAGTTTTAAAGAGTATTGTACTGGCAAAAACTCTATCAGTTTGGACTCAAAGGGAACGACACAGTTAAAAATGAAAAGAGGCCTTGGCCCCCCCAACTATCTATGGACAGTAAGCTGGCCAATATTCACACAGGCCTTTTCTTATGGAAAAGAAAATCCTCTCAGAGGGCAGAACCAAGAGCCCAGAGGATATAACTAGAAGCCAAGGGGAACTGAACTCTATTCAAGTCACATTCCCTGCCTCTGGAGTAGGGGTCCTGATAATAGTGCCTGGTTGGATTCCAGAATGGCTTTGAATTCCATGATCGCTACGTGCCTCCTGTTGCTCCCCCTTTTAAGGGGAGCATCTGTTGAGGTTATCCTGTATGTGATCTACCGTTGTATGCTGGGCACGTGGGGAGCAGATTTCTTGTCTTGTTAGCTCACAGCCTTCTGGATCAAAAGGAGCCACACCCGAGGCGTGGTACCCCAGGAGATTCAGCCACATCCAGACCTGCTGCATGTTATGAGATCAAGGACTTTGAGCCTGCTGTCATGATTGGATACTACTTCGGGTGTTTTGGTAGGGGGTGTATATTTCACACGTGGGAAGGCTGTGCATCATTGGGGTAGAGGGCAGACTGTGGTAGATTGCTACCTTCATGGCTCCCCAGGGAGTCACACCTCTTCCATATTGATTCTGGACTCAGCTCTATGACATACGTTGGCCAATGGGATTTGAGCAAATGCGATCAGGCAGAAACTTCACAAATGCTTGTGCGTTAGGGCTTGCTGCTTCTTTTTTCGGTTTTCATTTTAACAGTTTTTAATGAAAGTTGTATGCAAGATTACTTTATTCCTGCATCTTCTCAATTGTTTCTTTCTTATATTTGCCCTTTTCCTTTCCTACTTGGTGAGATTTGGCTTTACATGCGAGGATCTTTTGCGGTCTTTATCCAGCTTTAGTCTGGTGATAACCACCTTGCTGGAGTGAATGCCCACATGGACAGTCGTACCATTAGCCTTCTCCCACTGCACTCGTTCATTGCAGATGACATATTTCTTCCTGTAAACCTGGACTACTTTGCCAATTTGCTGCCCTTCGTAGTGCCCTCGTACAACCTGAACTTCATCGTCCTTTCGGATGGGCATGGACCGAACATTGTACTTCTGTCTCAGCTCTTTAGAAAGAGGGGAAGACATAATCTTCCTGCGCATGTGGGAAGGTGCACTGAAATTCCTTTTCTGGTTTTCTATCAGTCAGAAGTCACAAAGGGACTGAACTTCATTTTGGCCGCCGGCACTTCAGCGATGGCTGTAAAAGGGAAGAGGGCTTGCTTCTTAGAACCCAGCTGCCACGTGAGGAAGCCCAAGCTAGCCGCGTGGAGACAGCTCAACTGAGATGCTCCAGTTAACAGCCCCACCGAATTGCCAGGTATTGAGTGAGATGTTCTAGGATCGTCCAGCCCCCAGTCCACCTGTCAACTGACCACAAATGCATGGGTGAGCCCTGTAAGTCCGTATGGAGTACAGGTGAGCCGTCCCAGCTGAGCCCTGACCAAACTGCTGACTCACAGAATGGTTGTTGCCTTTAGTTACTAGTCCAAGTGGTTTGTTACACAGCAGTAGATAACAAATAAACCAGGTGAAGAGAAGGAAGGGCATTTAAGGTGAAGGAGAGGGCATGAACAAAGGCATAGAGACAAAGCAAAGCAAAGCGGATGTGGGGAAATACAGGTGGTTTGGGGTTGCCTGTGGCAATGAATGTTGAGAGGGATCGCTGGTGAAACGGGAAAGACCCAGTTGAGGAACATGGGTAATGTGAGGTCATCAGAGTTTTATCAGAAGGGTGCGGAATGGCCAGAGAGATGCCTTCTTTCAAAAGATTACTCTGGGGCGGTGTAGGGGATTTTCAGAGGGCCACATGGAGCGTCTCCTGCTCAGCTGGTCCTTTCGTCTTGTAGTGGGTTCAGAGCAGAGGTAGAGAGGCAGAAGGCAGCTTCTGGGGGAACAGGGTGGTGTGATAGACACTTCCTTGAGGTCAGGGTCTGTGTCTGCCTTATTTACTGTTGTATCTCTAGGGCCTCCGGGTCCTAGCACAAAGCAGATTCTTAATAAATATTTTTGAATGAACATATAAAGAAATAAGAGCAATCAAGTATCGTCGGTGCTGTTTGTCAGGCAAAAAAGGGAGGAAATTCCAAGGAGAGTTTGGGAGAAAGTAGTGGTTATTTTTCTGGAAAAAAGAAGAAAGGCGTTTCCAACAGAGGGAGTCTCAGAAACAAAGGCATGGAAGTGTGAACTGTGTCTGGGGAACAACACATTCTGAAGTTCTGTGTGGTTCACACATGGAGTGGGCAGGGGGAGTGGAGGGATGGTGCCTGAGATGTGGCTGGGGAGGGAGAAGAAGCCAGATCACAGAAGACTGGATTTATAAGGCCAAAGGTTTTAGACTTCATCCAGTAAGCAGTGGGGAGCCATGGCAGGCTCTGAAACAGGGAGAAGTGTGATGAGACTTGCTTTCTGGAGAGATGAGTGGAAACTGATGCGATGGTGTGGGATTGGAAGGATGCACAGGACTGGATGCAGCACAACTGGGACCATAGGAGTTCGGCTGAAGGGGATGAGGGCCTGAAATGGGGCAGGAGCAGTGGAGATGGAAGAGGTGGGACAGATGAGAGAGACCCACATGGGAGAATTCACAGCACATGGGCACTTCATAGGTGTGTTTGGTGAGGTCTGGCAGGAATTCCCAGGTTTTTGGTGTGGTTGCTCTGAAAGAAGAGAAGAGATGAGGCTGCTTTGGGGCAAAAGATCATGAGTTCAGTGTCAGCCATGTTGAGTTTGAGGTCCTGTGGGACGCGCAGTGCAGAGGTCCAGGCTGGGGCTGAGGAGCAAGGTCTGAGTGGAGGGCAAATGTCTAGTAGGTGTTGGCAAATAGGTGGTAATGAGCGCCCAGGGGGCACTGTGGTCCTAGAAGAAAACAAAACCCAGGACAGGACCTGAAGGAGCACTGGTGTTTAAGCCACAAAGGAGTGTGAGAAAGTGCCAGAGGGATAGGAGAGCCAGGAGAGAGCCGCGCCCCAGGCATGGGCAAGTGGTCAGTGGTGTCAAGTAAAGACTAAAATGCATTCATTAGATTAGCAACAAGGTGGTCACCGGGTGAGGACAGTTTCAGAAGCTGGTGGGAGCTGAGGTCTGAGGTCATTGTTTAAAAATATAGGTTTTATTATCATTTAGGTATGACCGGGCCAGCAGATAAGGAGGTGACTACCACTGAAAAGGTAGTTGGTTATATTCATATATCTCAAGAGGGATGCACGCCACTCTACGGGGGGTGGGGGAGCTGCACTGGGAGGCACTAGTGTGGGAGGCGGAGGCAAAGGGGAAATTGTGGGCAAGAGCCATTTTTGTGGTTTCTGTGGGAAGGGACAGATGAGGCAGATGAAACAGGTTTAGGATTGGCTAGTTTGAATAATCTCAGTGGTCTCTGGGGCACAAGGGTGTCTGCAGTTGGCTGGTACCTGGCCATGGGATGATTAGGGCAGGTGGCTAGTGATCTGGAATGTGAGAGCCTGATAAAGGAGATGGTTGAGGGTGTGGGCACCCTCAAATCCGATTGGTTAATTGAATTAGATTGGTTAATTAGTTTGGTTGATTGAATTGGT